>NC_041385.1:354618713-354707969 GCF_002162155.2 Triticum dicoccoides | reverse complement strand
CTATATAAAGGGAGGGAGAGAGGGGCAGCCGCACCCTGAAGTCCTGGCGCCCCCTCCCCCTGCTACATCTCTTCCTCCTCCGTCGCGTGCTTGGCGAAGCCCTGCCGGAGTGCTGCTGTTCCACCACCACCACGCCGTTGTGCTGCTGCTGGAGCCATCATCATCAACCTCTCCTTCCCCCTTGCTGGATCAAGAAGGAGGAGACGTCACACGCACCGTAAGTGTGTTAAACGCGAAGGTGCCGTCCGTTCGGCGCTAGGATCTCCGGTGATCTGAATCACGGCGAGTACGACTCCATCATCACCGCTCCATCTAACGCTTTCGTACGCGATCTACAAGTGGTATGTAGATGCAAACTCACTCCCTTGACTCTTTGCTTAGATGAACTCATAGATGGATCTTGGTGAAACCGTAGGAAAAATTTTAATTTTCTGCAACGTTCCCCAACAGTGGCATCATGAGCTAGGTCTATGCGTAGTTCTGTATTGCACGAGTAGAACACAATTTTGTTGTGGGCGTAGATCTTGTCAACTTGCTTGCCGCTACTAGTCTTATCTTGCTTCAGCGGTATTGTGGGATGAAGCGGCCCGGACCAACCTTACACGTACGCTTACGTGAGACCGGTTCCACCCACTAACATGCACTAGTTGCATAAGGTGGCTGGCGGGTGTCTGTCTCTCCCACTTTAGTTGGAGCGGATTCGATGAAAAGGGTCCTTATGAAGGGTAAATAGAAGTTGACAAAATCACGTTGTGGTTATTCGTAGGTAAGAAAACGTTCTTGCTAGAACCCAATTGCAGCCACGTAAAAGATGCAACAACAATTAGAGGACGTCTAACTTGTTTTTGCAGCAATTGTCATGTGATGTGATATGGCCAGAAGTTGTGATGAATGATGAATGATATATTGTAATGTATAAGATCATGTTCTTGTAATAGGAATCACGACTTGCATGTCGATGAGTATGACAACCGGCAGGAGCCATAGGAGTTGTCTTTATTTTTTTGTATGACCTGCGTGTCATTGAAGAACGCCATGTAAACTACTTTACTTTATTACTAAACGCGTTAGTCATAGAAGTAGAAGTAGTCGTTGGCGTGACAACTTCATGAAGACACGATGATGGAGATCATGATGATGGAGATCATGGTGTCATGCCGGTGACAAGATGATCATGGAGCCCCGAAGATGAAGATCAAAGGAGCTATATGATATTGGCCATATCATGTCACTACTTTATATAATTGCATGTGATGTTTATTATGTTTTATGCATCTTGTTTACTTAGAACGATGGTAGTAAATAAGATGATCCCTTACAACAATTTCAAGAAGTGTTCTCCCCTAACTGTGCACCGTTGCTAAAGTTCGTCGTTCCGAAGCACCACGTGATGATCGGGTGTGATAGATCCTTACGTTCACATACAACGGGTGTAAGACAGTTTTACACATGCAAAACACTTAGGGTTAACTTGACGAGCCTAGCATGTACAGACATGGCCTCAGAACACGGAGACCGAAAGGTCGAACACGAGTCGTATGGAAGATACGATCAACATGAGAATGTTCACCGACGATGACTAGTCCGTCTCACGTGATGATCGGACACGGCCTAGTCGACTCGGATCGTGTAACACTTAGATGACTAAGGGGATGTCAAATCTGAGTGGGAGTTCATTAAAATAATTTGATTAGATGAACTTAATTATCATGAACTTAGTCTAAAACTTTTTGCAAAATATGTCTTGTAGATCAAATGGCCAACGCTCATGTCAACATGAACTTCAACGCGTTCCTAGAGAAAACCAAGCTGAAAGATGATGGCAGCAACTATACGGACTGGGTCCGGAACCTGAGGATCA
Organism: Triticum dicoccoides; assembly: GCF_002162155.2. Taxonomy (NCBI): domain Eukaryota; kingdom Viridiplantae; phylum Streptophyta; class Magnoliopsida; order Poales; family Poaceae; genus Triticum; species Triticum dicoccoides. The sequence goes on along the minus strand of NC_041385.1, from coordinate 354,706,108 downwards.
TCCTCATAGCTGCCAAGAAAGCATATGTCCTCGAAGCACCGTTAGGTGACCCACCTGCTCTCCCAGCACTGCAAGATGATTTGAACGTTTGGCAGACACGTGTTGATGATTACTCCCTCGTTCAGTGCGGCATGCTTTACAGCTTAGAACCGGGGCTCCAAAAGTGTTTTGAGCAACATGGAGCATATGAGATGTTCGAGGAGCTGAAACTAGTTTTCCAAGCTCATGCCCGGGTCGAGAGATATGAAGTCTCTGACAAGTTCTATAGTTGTAAGATGGAGGAAAACAGTTCTGTCAGTGAGCATATACTCAAAATGTCTGGGTTGCACAGCCGCCTGTCCCAGCTGGACATTAACCTCCCGGATGAGGCGGTCATTGACAGAATCCTTCAGTCGCTCCCACCAAGCTACAAGAGCTTTGTGATGAACTATAATATGCAGGGGATGGTGAAGACCATTCCTGAAGTATTTTCAATGCTGAAGTCGGCAGAGGTTGAAATCAAGAAAGAACATCAAGTGTTGATGGTCAATAAGACCACTAAGTTCAAGAAGGGCAAGGGTAAGAAGAACTTCAAGAAGGACGGCAAAGATGTTGCCGCGCCCGGTAAGCCAGTTGCCGGGAAGAAGTCAAAGAATGGACCCAAGCCTGAGACTGAGTGCTTTTATTGCAAGGGGAAGGGTCACTGGAAGCGGAACTGCCCCAAATACTTAGCGGATAAGAAGGCCGGCAACACTAAAGGTATATTTGATATACATGTAATTGATGTGTACCTTACCAGTACTCGTAGTAACTCCTGGGTATTTGATACCGGTGTCGTTGCTCATATTTGTAACTCACAGCAGGAGCTGCGGAATAAGCGGAGGCTGGCGAAGGACGAGGTGACGATGCGCGTCGGGAATGGTTCCAAGGTCGATGTGATCGCCGTCGGCACGCTACCTCTACATTTACCTATGGGATTAGTTATAAACCTTAATAATTGTTATTTGGTGCCAAGTTTGAGCATGAAAATTGTATCTGGATCTCGTTCGATACGAGATGGTGATGAGGACATCAATACAATTGTTACACCCACAGCCCCTGCTGCTATACATACTGGACCAATTACTAGAGCTCGTGCACGCCAACTAAATTACCAGGTACTTTCGTTTCTTGGTAATGATTCTAATGTTCATGAGAATATGATGCTGCCTAAATTGGATACATTTGTTTTGCTTACAAATGAAGGGCCTAGCTTGGAGAAGGATGAACATTGGAGCAAGAACAAGCATGGAGATGATGGCATGCGCAAGGGGAACAAGAACGGAGTTACAAGTGATGATTTCAGGACTTTGAAGCCACCATAATGGGTGCATGAAGCCTTGGACGAAATATACAAGATGCCACTTCATAAATTTCATCCCGAGGCTATTTTAGGTGTTGCGTCACCTTATTATTGGGCCAGGCCCATGTAATTTCGAAATACATAAGTATAGGCTATTTTTAGAGTCCGTATGTGTGGGGAAACAAGAGATAGGGTTGATTTCGGACCCCTCCACCAAGGGCCACGAAATTCCCCCCCTCTTCCTCCATATATACAGCCCTTAGGGCATCGTTTAGACTTTGGGTTTTGTTTAGATTAAAAGTTCGCCATAGCTGCAACTTCGCGTACTTCATTTGTGTTCAACGACCAGACAAAGGCGTCACAGAACCCCACCTTGATCAATAAAGCTTTCATCTTATATTCGCAATATTTAGATTGCAATCTCAGTTTCTTGCTTGTTCTTCGTTTGCTCGCAGGAAACAGACCCTCGTGGTCAGGTTGATCGTGCTCCGGCGTGGTCAATAACCTCTCGGAGTTGGTTTAGCGATTGCTAAGGCGCGACGTCCTCGCACGTTCGTAGTCGGATCGTCAAAGTCGACTGCCACCAAAGAGATATCCATCATCTCATCGAAAGACGGGACACCTTTGCCTCTATCAAGTGGTATCAGATTTCCAGGTTGCTTGCTGAGATTTTACAGTTTTTCGTAGTTTAGATCGAGTCTGTTCTTCATACCTATAGTCCACGAAAAAGCCACAAAAAAAATTAGGGTTAGTTCATCATATCCGAACCAATTTGAGCCTTTGCATAATCTTTTTAGTGTTTTGCTTTGTTGAATTTGCGGTTGCATCGTCGTGTCTAGTTGCTGGTCTTAGAGTCTAGTCTTTTAGAGTTTCAAGTTCTGGTCATAAGTTGTCACGCCGCCGCCGCACCATCATCATCACCCCTGCCATCTACCACCACCGCTTATCCGCCACCGCTTCAAATCCGTATCCATATACCACCACAGCTGTCATATACCACCACTGCTGCCATCTACCACCATATATCCACCACCAATCCGAGTTCTTGTCATATTAGGTTTGTTTTCGAGATCCATCTAGATTCCGATTCGTGTTTCCTTGCCGGAGTAGGTTTCGAAAAAAAAAGTCCGGAAACCACGCTCCGTTTAGGCCCAAATTTTTTTGAAAACGCATTTTTCGAAAAAAATTCTGGCTATCCTATTTTTAGGTGTTTCTAAGTGTTTTGAGACAGGTGCCATTATAGGAAGTTTTTTTTGACCCGTTTCCAGTTTTTGGGTCCGGGAAGTCGAAAAAAAAAATTGGTCGAAAAAATTTCGTGTCCGTCCTGTCAGTTTGAGCTAGGAAGAGTTTTGAGACACTCGCCATTATAGTGATTTTTCGCAAAAAAAAGCAGCACAAAAAAAAGAGCGCAAAAAAAAGAGCGAAAAAAAATTTTCCAGAGTGTGCTTTTCCCTTGTTTACGTGTCGCGCCGTGATTTTGTTGGTGTTCTAGGCTCGCGTCTCTAGCACAGTCTAGCCTAGGACCAGCACAGTACCGTCGTTGAGCGTTTATTCAACTTTGCATCTCTGAATTGATTATTGCTGACCCTTTTTGCTACCATATTATAAGCCTTCCCAGCTCCACATACATCTACGTCGTGCGTTTGACTCTCCCTGGAAATCGCTCTATCCAAGCTTTGAGAGTTTTTGACTACAACGGTTGCCGATCACCGCCTGCTGCTGGGTAAGAACTGGTAAGAATTTGAGATTTGCTTGACGGATTTGTGACACCCACCACCACCTCTTGTTAGTAGTCTCTAGGATCATATTCTTGTGTGTTTCTATTGCTGCTAACCATGCCAGGATCACAAGCCGACGAGACTGACTGGGAGAACATGACGAATAAGGATTTGCATGATAAATTTCAGCAAATGATGAGTGAACAGGTGCAAGACGTGCTAAACAGATTTGAAGAGGCCATGGAGAAGATAGATGGCATGGATAAGACGTTCGAAACAAAGCTCGATAACAAGTTTAATGAATTGCTCGCGCGTCTTCCACCACCACCACCCGCTGCACCTAACGCACCTCTCCAACAACAACAACAACGACTACCTCCACGTCGCGAAATAGACCTCCACCGAGCGAGCCGTGTTCCTCTTGCGTTTGGCCAAACTGTTGGTGCTGCTGTTGATACTTCTGTGGCTCCTGCTGCTGATGCGGAGGAGGATGATTATGTGGGAGATTACGAGGATGAGGTTGCTCAAAATCAGAACTACGTGCAACCACCAGCACCACCACCAGCAGGTCGACCTCAGGTATATATTCGTAATGGTAGGCCTGCACCACCACCTCAGGTACGAGATGATGTCCATATTCCTAAACTGAAATTGAATATTCCACCATTTGAGGGTAGATATGTTCCTGATATATATCTTACTTGGGAGTTAGAAACTGAACAATGTTGTACATGTTTACAATATCCCGAGGAGAGACGGGTTGCTGCTGCTGTTTGTGCTTTCACTAGTTTTGCATGTGTCTGGTGGTCTGAACATTGTAGATTATATCCTATTCCAACTACTTGGGCTGCTTTGAAAACCCCTATGCGTACGCGTTGGGTTCCACCATATTATCAACATGAATTGCTTCAAAAATTGCAGCGTTTAAGACAAGGAAAAAATTCTGTAGAAGAATATTATCAGGAATTACAAACTGGCATGATTCGATGTGGTATTGTTGAGGAGAATGAAGCTATGCTTGCACGTTTTCTGGGTGGATTAAATAGAGAGATTCAGACCATTCTAGACTATAAGGAGTATACTAATATCACTCGTTTATTCCATCTTGCTTGTAAAGCTGAACGTGAAGTGCAGGATCGACAAGCATTGGCGCGAACTAACTTTTCTGCAGGCCAACCTTCATCATGGACACCGCGTGCATCTTCTACTTCAGCTGCACCAGCACCTCAATCAGGTGCCTCCTACAGCCGTGATACAAGAAAACAGGAACAACCACCATTATCTGCCAAGAGCGCACCTGCCGGGCCTGCACAGAGTTCTTCTTCTTCCAGGGCATCAACAGGGCACACAAGTGATATTATTTGTCGTCATTGTAAGGGAGGAGGTCATTATGCGAGAGAATGCAAATCTCCGCGTGTGATGATTGCTACCGAGGGTGGTGGATATGAGTCCGCTAGTGACTATGATGAGGAGACATTGGCTCTTATTACACGTGAAGAACATGGTGGAGATGATTCTGATCATGAGACGCAATACATGGCTCCTGAAGACGCTGACAGGTATGAATGTTTAGTTGCTCAACGTGTTTTGAGTGTGCAGGTCACACAAGCTGAGCAAAATCAGAGGCACAATTTGTTCCATACCAAGGGAGTTGTGAAGGAACGTTCTGTGCGCGTCATAATAGACAGAGGGAGCTGCAACAACTTGGCTAGCATGGAGATGGTGGAGAAGCTTTCTCTCACCACAAGACCACATCCACATCCTTACTACATCCAATGGTTCAACAACAGCGGCAAGGTTAAGGTAACACGTATTGTTCGTGTGCATTTTAGTATCTCTACATATGCTGATTATGTCGATTGTGATGTGGTACCTATGCAAGCATGTTCCTTATTACTTGGTAGACCATGGCAATTTGATAAAAATTCTGTACACCATGGTAGAAACAATCACTATACTCTTGTTCATAAGGATAAAAATATTACTTTGCTTCCTATGACTCCTGATTCCATTTTGAAAGATGATATTAATAGAGCTAATAAAGCAAAACAGGAGAAGAATAAGAGTGAAAATCATATTGTGGCAAAAGAATTTGAGCAACAAATGAAGCCTAATAATAAACCATCTAGTGTTGCTTCTGAAATTAAATTGAAAAGTGCATGTTTATTTGCCACCAAATCTGATATTGATGAGCTAGATTTCAGCAAATCTGTTTGCTATGCTTTTGTGTGCAAAGAGGCATTATTTTCATTCGAGGACGTGCCTTCCTCTTTGCCTCCTGCTGTCACTAACATTTTGCAAGAGTTCGCTGACGTTTTTCCACAAGACGTGCCACCGGGATTACCGCCTATTCGAGGGATTGAGCATCAGATTGACTTAATTCCCGGTGCTTCACTGCCAAACCGCGGACCATACCGTACCAATCCAAAGGAGACGAAGGAGATTATGCGTCAAGTACAAGAGCTTCTCGACAAAGGTTATATACGCGAATCCCTTAATCCTTGTGCTGTTCCTATTATTATAGTGCCGAAAAAGGATGGTACATCACGTATGTGTGTTGATTGTAGAGGCATTAATAATATTACAATTCGTTATCGTCATCCTATTCCTAGGCTAGATGATATGCTTGATGAATTGAGTGGCTCTACAATATTCTCCAAAGTTGATTTGCGTAGTGGCTACCATCAAATTCGTATGAAATTGGGAGATGAATGGAAAACAGCATTTAAAACTAAGTTTGGATTATATGAGTGGTTAGTCATGCCTTTTGGGTTAACTAATGCACCTAGTACTTTCATGAGATTAATGAACGAAGTTTTACGTGCTTTCATTGGACGATTTGTGGTAGTTTACTTTGATGACATATTGATTTATAGCAGATCTTTGGAAGAACATTTGGAACATTTACGTGCTGTTTTTATTGCTCTACGTGATGCACGTTTGTTTGGTAACCTTGGGAAGTGCACCTTTTGCACCGACCGAGTATCTTTTCTTGGCTATGTTGTTACTCCACAGGGAATTGAAGTTGATAAAGCCAAGATTGAAGCTATTGAGAGTTGGCCGCCGCCCAAAACGGTCACACACGTGAGGAGTTTTCTTGGCCTCACTGGATTCTATAGGCGTTTTGTGAGAGATTTCAGCACCATTGCTGCACCTCTCAATGAGCTTACAAAGAAAGATGTGCCTTTTCTTTGGGGTACCGCACAGGAAGAAGCCTTCTCCGTATTGAAAGATAAGTTGACACATGCTCCTTTACTCCAACTTCCTGATTTTAATAAGACTTTTGAGCTTGAATGTGATGCTAGTGGAATTTGATTAGGAGGTGTGTTATTACAAGATGGCAAACCTGTTGCATACTTTTCTGAAAAATTGAGTGGGCCTATTCTGAATTATTCTACTTATGATAAAGAATTATATGCTCTTGTTCGGACTTTAGAAACATGGCAACATTATTTATGGCCCAAAGAATTTGTTATACATTCTGATCATGAATCTTTGAAACGTATTAAAAGTCAAGCTAAACTGAATCGTAGACATGCTAAATGGGTTGAATTCATTGAGACTTTCCCTTATGTCATTAAACACAAGAAGGGAAAAGAAAATGTTATTGCTGATGCATTGTCTCGTCGCTATACTATGCTTTCACAACTTGACTTCAAAATATTTGGTTTGGAGACAATCAAAGATCAATATGTGCATGATGCTGATTTTAAAGATGTAATGCAGAATTGTAAAGAAGGAAGAATGTGGAACAAGTTTGTTGTTAACGATGGATTTGTGTTTCGTGCTAACAAGCTATGCATTCCAGCTAGCTCCGTTCGTCTTTTGTTGTTGCAGGAGGCGCATGGAGGAGGATTAATGGGACACTTTGGCGTGAAGAAGACGGAGGACGTACTTGCTACACATTTCTTTTGGCCAAAGATGAGACGGGATGTTGAGCGTTTTATTGCTCGCTGCACTACATGTCAAAAAGCTAAGTCACGACTCAATCCTCATGGTTTATATATGCCTTTGCCTGTACCTAGTGTTCCTTGGGAGGATATATCTATGGACATTGTTTTAGGTTTACCTCGAACAAAGAAGGGGAGGGATAGCATATTTGTTGTCATGGATAGATTCTCGAAAATGGCACACTTTATACCATGTCATAAAAGCGATGATGCTGTTAATGTTGCTGATTTGTTCTTTCGTGAAATTATTCGCTTGCATGGTGTGCCAAAAACTATTGTTTCAGATCGTGATACTAAATTTCTTAGCCACTTTTGGAGATGTTTATGGGCTAAGTTGGGGACTAAACTGCTTTTTAGTACTACTTGTCACCCCCAAACTGATGGACAAACTGAAGTAGTCAATAGAACGTTGTCTACTATGCTTAGGGCTATTTTGAAGAATAATAAGAAAATGTGGGAGGAATGCTTGCCTCATATTGAATTTGCTTATAATCGTTCATTGCATTCTACTACTAAGATGTGCCCTTTTGAAGTTGTGTATGGTTTCCTACCTCGTGCACCTATTGATTTGTTGCCTCTTCCATCTTCGGAGAAGGTTAATTTTTATGCTAAACAACGTGCTGAATTGATTTTAAAAATGCATGAGTTAACTAAGGAAAACATTGAGCGTATGAATGCTAAATATAAACTTGCTGGAGATAAGGGTAGAAAACATGTTGTGTTTGCACCTGGAGATCTTGTTTGGTTACATTTGCGTAAGGATAGATTTCCTAATTTGCGCAAATCAAAGCTAATGCCACGTGCTGATGGTCCCTTTAAGGTGTTAGAGAAAATAAATGATAATGCATATAAACTTGAGCTGCCTGCAGATTTTGGGGTTAGTCCCACTTTTAACATTGCAGATTTGAAGCCTTATTTGGGTGAGGAAGATGAACTTCCGTCGAGGACGACTTCATTTCAAGAAGGGGAGGATGATGAGGACATCAATACAATTGTTACACCCACAACCCCTGCTGCTATACATACTGGACCAATTACTAGAGCTCGTGCACGCCAACTAAATTACCAGGTACTTTCATTTCTTGGTAATGATTCTAATGTTCATGAGAATATGATGCTGCCTAAATTGGATACATTTGTTTTGCTTACAAATGAAGGGCCTAGCTTGGAGAAGGATGAACATTGGAGCAAGAACAAGCATGGAGATGATGGCATGCGCAAGGGGAACAAGAACGGAGTTACAAGTGATGATTTCAGGACTTTGAAGCCACCATAATGGGTGCATGAAGCCTTGGACGAAATATACAAGATGCCACTTCATAAATTTCGTCCCGAGGCTAATTTAGGTGCTGCGTCACCTTATTATTGGGCCAGGCCCATGTAATTTCGAAATACATAAGTATAGGCTATTTTTAGAGTCCGTATGTGTGGGGAAACAAGAGATAGGGTTGATTTCAGACCCCTCCACCAAGGGCCACGAAATTCCCCCCCTCTTCCTCCATTTATACAGCCCTTAGGGCATCGCTTAGACTTTGGGTTTTGTTTAGATTAAAAGTTCGCCATAGCTGCAACTTCGCGTACTTCGTTTGTGTTCAACGACCAGACAAAGGCGTCACAGAACCCCACCTTGATCAATAAATCTTTCATCTTATATTCGCAATATTCAGATTGCAATCTCAGTTTCTTGCTTGTTCTTCGTTTGCTCGCAGGAAACAGACCCTCGTGGTCAGGTTGATCGTGCTCCGGCGTGGTCAATAACCTCTCGGAGTTGGTTTAGCGATTGCTAAGGCGCGACGTCCTCGCACGTTCGTAGTCGGATCGTCAAAGTCGACTGCCACCAAAGCGATATCCATCATCTCATCGAAAGACGGGACACCTTTGCCTCTATCAGATGGCTACTCATTTAAATCCGAGAATAATGGTTGTTCTATTTATATGAGAGATATGTTTTATGGTCATGCCCCTATGGTCAATGGTTTATTCTTAATGAATCTCGAGCGTAATGTTACACATATTCATAGCGTGAATACCAAAAGATGTAAAGTTTATAACGATAGTCCCACATACTTGTGGCACTGCCGCCTTGGTCACATTGGTGTCAAGCGCATGAAGAAGCTCCATGCTGATGGACTTTTGGAGTCTCTCAATTATGAATCATTTGACACATGCGAACCATGCCTCATGGGCAAAATGACCAAGACTCCGTTCTCCGGAACAATGGAGCGAGCAACCAACTTGTTGGAAATCATACACACCGATGTGTGCGGTCCAATGAGTGTTGAGGCTCGCGGAGGATATCGTTATGTTCTCACTCTCACTGATGACTTGAGTAGATATGGGTATGTCTACTTGATGAAACACAAGTCTGAGACCTTTGAAAAGTTCAAGGAATTTCAGAATGAAGTAGAGAATCAACATGACCGAAAGATAAAATTCTTACGATCGGATCGTGGAGGAGAATATTTAAGTCACGAATTTGGTACACACTTAAGAAAATGTGGAATCGTTTCACAACTCACGCCGCCTGGAACACCTCAGCGAAACGGTGTGTCCGAACGTCGTAATCACACTCTATTGGATATGGTGCGGTCTATGATGTCTCTTACCGATTTACCGCTATCATTTTGGGGATACGCTCTAGAGACAGCTACATTCACTTTAAATAGGGCACCGTCTAAATCCGTTGAGATGACACCGTATGAATTATGGTTTGGGAAGAAACCTAAGCTGTCGTTTCTAAAAGTTTGGGGATGCGATGCTTATGTCAAGAAACTTCAACCTGAAAAGCTCGAACCCAAGTCGGAAAAATGCGTCTTCATAGGATACCCTAAAGAAACCATTGGGTATACCTTCTACTTAAGATCCAAGGGCAAGATCTTTGTTGCCAAGAAGAACGGATCCTTTCTGGAAAAAGAGTTTATCTCGAAAGAACTAAGTGGGAGGAAAGTAGAACTCTATGAAGTACTACCTCTTGAACAGGATAGCAGTGCAGCTCAGGAAAATGTTCCTGTGATGCCTACACCAACTGAAGAGGAAATTAATGATGATGATCAAGGTACTTCGGATCAAGTTGCTACTGAACTTCGTAGGTCCACAAGGACACGTTCCGCACCAGAATGGTACGGCAACCCTGTCCTGGAAATCATGTTGTTAGACAACGATGAACCTTCGAACTATGAAGAAGCAATGGCGGGCCCAGATTCCAACAAATGGCTAGAAGCCATGAAATCCGAGATAGAATCCATGTATGAAAACAAAGTATGGACTTTGACTGACTTGCCCGATGATCGGCGAGCGATAGAAAACAAATGGATCTTTAAGAAGAAGACGGACGCGGATGGTAATGTCACCATCTATAAAGCTCGACTTGTCGCTAAGGGTTATCGGCAAGTTCAAGGGATTGACTACGATGAGACTTTCTCTCCCGTAGCGAAGCTTAAGTCCGTCCGAATCATGTTAGCAATTGCCGCATACTATGATTATGAGATATGGCAGATGGACGTCAAAACGGCATTCCTTAACGGTTATCTTAAGGAAGAGTTGTATATGATGCAGCCGGAAGGTTTTGTCGATGCTAAGAATGCTAACAAAGTATGCAAGCTCCAGCGATCCATTTATGGGCTGGTGCAAGCATCTCGGAGTTGGAACATTCGCTTTGATGAGATGATCAAAGCGTTTGGGTTTATGCAGACTTATGGAGAAGCCTGCGTTTACAAGAAAGTGAGTGGGAGCTCTGTAGCATTTCTCATATTATATGTAGATGCCATACTTTTGATGGGAAATGATATAGAATTCTTGGACAGCATTAAGGCCTACTTGAATAAGTGTTTTTCAATGAAGGACCTTGGAGAAGCTGCTTACATATTAGGAATCAAGATCTATAGGGATAGATCGAGACGCCTCATAGGTCTTTCACAAAGCACATACCTTGATAAGATTTTGAAGAAGTTCAAAATGGATCAGTCCAAGAAAGGGTTCTTGCCTGTATTGCAAGGTGTGAGATTGAGCTCGGCTCAATGCCCGACCACGGCAAAAGATAAAGAAGAGATGAGCGTCATCCCCTATGCCTCAGCCATAGGATCTATTATGTATGCCATGCTGTGTACCAGACCTGATGTAAACCTTGCCGTAAGTTTGGTAGGTAGGTACCAAAGTAATCCCGGCAAGGAACACTGGACAGCGGTCAAGAATATCCTGAAGTACCTGAAAAGGACAAAGGACATGTTTCTCGTTTATGGAGGTGACGAAGAGCTCATCGTAAAGGGTTACGTCGACGCTAGCTTCGACACAGATCTGGATGACTCTAAGTCACAAAACGGATACGTGTATATGTTGAATGGTGGAGCAGTAAGCTGGTGCAGCTGCAAGCAGAGCATCGTGGCGGGATCTACATGTGAAGCGGAGTACATGGCAGCCTCGGAGGCAGCGCATGAAGCTATTTGGGTGAAGGAGTTCATCACCGACCTAGGAGTCATACCCAATGCGTCGGGGCCGATCAAACTCTTATGTGACAACACTGGAGCTATTGCCCTTGCCAAGGAGCCTAGGTTTCACAAGAAGACCAGGCACATCAAGCGTCGTTTCAACTCCATCGGAGAAAATGTTCAAGATGGAGACATAGATATTTGCAAAGTACATACGGATCTGAATGTCGCAGATCCGTTGACTAAACCTCTCTCGCGAGCAAAACATGATCAACACCAGAACTCTATGGGTGTTTGATTCATCACAATGTAACTAGATTATTGACTCTAGTGCAAGTGGGAGACTATTGGAAATATGCCCTAGAGGCAATAATAAAAGGGTTATTATTATATTTCCTTGTTCATGATAATTGTCTTTTATTCATGCTATAACTGTATTATCCGGAAATTGTAATACACGTGAGAATACATAGACCATAACATGTCCCTAGTGAGCCTCTAGTTGACTAGCTCGTTGGTCGACAGATAGTCATGGTTTCTGACTATGGACATTAGATGTCATTGACAACGGGATCACATCATTAGGAGAATGATGTGATGGACGAGACCCAATCCTAAGCATAGCACAAGATCGTGTAGTTCGTTTTGCTAGAGCTTTTCCAATGTCAAGTATCTCTTCCTTAGACCATGAGATCGTGTAACTCCCGGATACCGTAAGAGTGCTTTGGGTGTACCAAACATCACAACGTAACTGGGTGACTATAAAGGTGCACTACAGGTATCTCCGAAAGTGTCTATTGGGTTGACACGGATCGAGACTGGGATTTGTCACTCCGTATGACGGAGAGGTATCTCTGGGCCCACTCGGTAATGCATCATCGCAATGAGCTCAAAGTGACCAAGTGTTTGGTCACAGGATCATGCATTACGGTACGAGTAAAGTGACTTGCCGGTAACGAGACTGAAGGAGGTATTGGGATACCGACGATCGAGTCTCGGGCATGTAACGTACCGAATGACAAAGGGAATTGTATATGGGGTTGTTCGAATCCTCGACATCATGGTTCATCCGATGAGATCATCGAGGAGCATGTGGGAGCCAACATGGGTATCCAGATCCCGCTGTTGGTTATTGCCCGAGAGCCGTCTCGGTCATGTCTACGTGTCTCCCGAACCCGTAGGGTCTACACACTTAAGGTTCGGTGACGCTAGGGTTGTATGAATATGAGTATGCAGTATACCAAATGTTGTTCGGAGTCCCGGATGAGATCCCAGACGTCACGAGGAGTTTCGGAATGGTCCGGAGGTAAAGAATTATATATAGGAAGTGGTATTTCGGCCATCGGGAAAGTTTCGGGGTCACCCGGTATTGTACCGGGACCACCGGAAGGGTCCCGAGGGTCCATCGGGTGGGGCCACCCATCCCGGAGGGCCCCATGGGCTGAAGTAGGAGGGGAGCCATCCCATAGTGGGCTGGTGCGCCCCCCTAGGCCCACCCCCTGCGCCTAGGGTTGAAACCCTAGGGTGGGGGGGGCGCACCACATGCCTTTGGGGGCACTCCTCCCCCTTGGTCGCCGCCCCCTTGGGAGATTGAATCTCCCAGGGCTGGCGCCCCCCCTGGGGCCTATATAAAGGGAGGGGGGAGAGGGGCAGCCGCACCCTAAAGTCCTGGCGCCCCCTCCCCCTGCTACACCTCTTCCTCCTCCGTCGCGTGCTTGGCGAAGCCCTGCCGGAGTGCTGCTGTTCCACCACCACCACGCCGTTGTGCTGCTGCTGGAGCCATCATCATCAACCTCTCCTTCCCCCTTGCTGGATCAAGAAGGAGGAGACGTCACACGCACCGTACATGTCTTGAACGCGAAGGTGCCGTCGGTTCGGCGCTAGGATATCCGGTGATCTGAATCACGGCGAGTACGACTCCATCATCACTAGTCCATCTAACGCTTCCGTATGTGATCTACAAGTGGTATGTAGATGCAAACTCACTCCCTTGACTCGTTGCTTAGATGAACTCATAGATGGATCTTGGTGAAATCGTAGGAAAAATTTTAATTTTCTGCAACGTTCCCCAACATGGGTTTATGATCAAGTTTATCTATGAGAAATATTTGAATCTCCTCTGAATTATTTTATGTGTGATTAAGTTATCTTTGCAAGTCTCTTCGAATTATCAGTTTGGTGTGGCCTACTAGATTGATCTTTCTTGCAATGGGAGAAGTGCTTAGCTTTGGGTTCAATCTTGCGGTGTCCTTTCCCAGTGACAGCAGGGGCAGCAAGGCACGTATTGTATTGTTGCCATCGAGGATAAAAAGATGGGGTTTATATCATATGGCATGAGTTTATCCCTCTACATCATGTCATCTTTCTTAATGCGTTACTCTGTTCTTTATGAACTTAATACTCTAGATGCATGCTGGATAGCGGTCGATGTGTGGAGTAATAGTAGTAGATGCAGAATCATTTCGGTCTACTTGTCATGGACGTGATGCCTATATACATGATCATGCCTAGATAATCTCATAATTATTCGCTTTTCTGTCAATTGCTCGACAGTAATTTGTTCACCCACCGTAATACTTATGCTATATTGAGAGAAGCCACAAGTGAAACCTATGCCCCCCGGGTCTATCTCTTATCATATAAGCTTTCAATCTACTTTTATTTGCATCTTTACTTTTACAATCTATATCATAAAATACCAAAAAAAATTATCTTATCATATTATCTCTATCAGATCTCACTTTCGCAAGTGGCCTTGAAGGGATTGACAACCCCTTTATTGCGTTGGTTGCGAGTTCTTGTTTGTTTGTGTAGGTGCGTGGGACTTCTTAGGAGCCTCCTACTGGATTGATACCTTGGTTCTCAAAAAAATAAGGGAAATACTTACGCTACTATTGCTGCATCACCCTTTCCTCTTCAAGGAAAACCAACGCGAGCTCAAGACGTAGCAAGAAGGATTTTTGGCGCTGTTGCCGGGGAGGCCTTCGCTCAAGTCAAGACATACCAAGTACCCATCACAAACTCATCTCCCTCGCACTTACATTATTTGCCATTTGCCTCTCATTTTCCTCTCCCCCACTTCCACCTTGCCATTTTATTTGCCCTCTCTTTCCCAATCTCCTCTCTCTTTTGCTTGCCTTTTTGTTTGCTTGTGTGTTGGATTGCTTGTCGTGATGGCGCGAGATAATACCAAATTGTGTGACTTCTCTAATACCAATAATAATGATTTCCTTAGTACTCCAATTGCTCCTCTTAATGATGTTGAGTCTTGTGAAATCAATGCTGCTTTGCTGAATCTTGTTATGAAAGATCAATTCTCCAACCTTCCTAGTGAAGATGCCGCTACCATCTAAACAACTTTGTTGATTTGTGTGAGATGCAAAAGAAGAAAGATACGGATAATGATATTGTTAAATTAAAGTTATTTCCGTTTTCACTTAGAGATCGTGCTAAACTTTGGTTTTCGTCTTTGCCTAAGAATTGTATTGATTCATGGAATAAGTGCAAAGATGCTTTTATCTCTAAGTATTTTCCTCCCGCTAAGATCGTCTCTCTTAGGAACGATATTATGAATTTTAAACAACTTGATTATGATCATGTTGCCCAATCTTGGGAAAGAATGAAATTGATGATTCGCAATTGCCCTACTCATGGTTTGAACTTATGGATGATCATACAGAAAAATTATGTCGGATTGAATTTTGCTTCTAGAAATCTTTTAGATTCGGCCGCCGGAGGCACTTTTATGGAAATCACCTTAGGAGAAGCTACTAAACTCCTTGATAACATCATGGCTAATTATTCTCAATGGCACACCGAAAGATCTACTAGTAAAAAAGTGCATGCTATAGAAGAAATTAATGTTTTGAGTGGAAAGATGGATGAACTTATGAAATTGTTTGCTACTAAGAGTGATTCTATTGATCCTAATGATATGCCCTTGTCTACTTTGATTGAGAATAATAATGAATCTATGGATGTGAATTTTGTAGGTAGGAATAATTTTGGTAACAGTGATTATAGAGGAAACTTTAATCCGAGACCGTTCCCTAGCAATTCCTCTAAGAATTATGGAAATTCCTACAATAATTCTTATGGTAATTTTAATAAGATACCCTCTGATTTTGAGAATAGCGTTAGAGAATTTATGATCTCTCAAAAGAATTTTAATGCCTTGCTTGAAGAAAAATTGCTTAAAGTTGATGATTTGGCTAGGAACGTTGATAGACTTTCGCTTGATGTTGATTCTTTGAAACTTAGATCTACTCCTCCTAAGCATGATATCAATGAGTCTCTCAAAGCTATGAGAATTTCCATTGATGAGTGCAAAGAAAGAACTGCTAGATTGCGTGCTAAGAAAGATTGCTTTGTAAAGGCGTGTTCTTCTAGTTTCCATGAAAATAATGATGAAGATCTAAAAGTTATTGATGTGTCCCCTATTAAATCTTTGTTTTTCAATATGAAATCTTAATAATGATGGGACTGGAGATGAGTGAACTTTAGTTAAAAGGCGTCCCAATGATTCAGAGTTCTTAGATCTTGATGCTAAATTTGGTAAAAGTGGGATTGGAGAGGTCAAGACTTTAAATAGCATTGAACCCAATATCTTGGATTTCAAGGAATTTAATTTTGATAATTGTTCTTTAGTAGATTGTATTTCCTTGTTCCAATTCGTGTTGAATTCTCCTCATGCTTATAGTCAAAATAAAGCTTTTACCAAACATATTGTTGATGCCTTGATGCAATCTTATGATGAAAAACTTAATTTGGAAGTTTCGATACCTAGAAAACTTAATGATGAGTGGGAACCTACTATAAAGATTAAAATTAAAGATCATGAGTGTTATGCTTTATGTGATTCGGGTGCTAGTGTTTCCATGATTCCGAAAACTTTATGTGATATTCTAGGTTTCCATGATCTTGATGATTGCTCTTTAAATTTGAACCTTGCGGATTCCACCATTAAAAAGCCTATGGGAAGGATCAATGATGTTCTTATTGTTGCAAATAGGAATTTGGTGCCTGTAGATTTTATCGTTCTTGATATAGATTGCAATCTTTCATGTCCTATTATTCTTGGTAGACCTTTCCTTAGAACGATTGGTGCAATTATTGATATGAAGGAAGGGAATATTAGATTCCAATTTCTATTAAGGAAAGGCATGGAGCACTTTCCAAGAAAGAAAGTTAAATTACCTTATGAATCTATCATGCGAGCTACTTATGAATTGAGTGCCAAATATGGCACTACTTAGATCTATCCTCACTTTTATGGCTAGCTAGGGGCGTTAAACGATAGCGCTAGTTGGGAGGCAACCCAATTTTATCTTTATTTTTTTGTTTTTGCTTCTGTTTAGTAATAAATTTTGCATCTACCTTCTGTTTAGATGTGTTTTCATGTTTTAGTTAGTGTTTGTGCCAAGTAGAACCTATAGGATAACTTACGGTGATAGTTAATTTGATTCTGCTGAAAAACAGAAACTTTGCACGCACGAAAATAATTTTGGTAATTCACAGGAACGTGATTTTGCATTGATTCTTTTTGCTGTAAATCAATAGACAAAGGACTTCCTATTTTTGTAGGAATTTTAGAGTTCCAGAAGTATTCAAGAGTTACAAATTTCTACAGGCTGTTCTGTTTTTGACACATTCTGTTTTTCGTGTGTTGTTTGCTTATTTTGATGCATCTATGGCTAGTATGTAGGGGTATGAACCATAGAAAAGTTGGAATACAGTAGGTTTAACACCAATATAAATAAATAATGAGTTCATTACAGTACCTTATGTGGTGGTTTTTCTTTCTTACACTAACGGAGCTTATGAGATTTCCTGTTGAGTTTTGTGTTGTGAAGTTTTCAAGTTTCGGTAAAGATTTGATGGATTATGGAATAAGGAGTTGCAAGAGACTAAGATTGGGGATGCCCAAGGCACCCCAAGATATTCAAGAATAGCCAAAAGCCTAAGCTTGGGGATGCCCTGGAAGGCATCCCCTCTTTCGTCTTCGTCTATCGGTAACTTTACTTGGAGCTATATATTTATTCGCCACATGATATGTGTTTTGCTTGGAGCATCTTGTATGATATTAGTCTTTGATTCTTAGTTTACCACAATCATCCTTTCTGTACACACCTTTTGGGAGAAGCCCACTTGATTAGAATGTATTAGAATACGCTATGTGCTTCACTTATATCTTTTGAGCTTGATAGTTTTTGCTCTAGTGCTTCACTTATATCTTTTAGAGCACGACGGTGGCTTAATTTTGTAGAAATTGTTAATCTCTCATGCTTCACTTATATTATTTTGAGAGTCTCTTAGAGCAGCATGGTATTTGCTATGGTTATAAAATTGGTCCTAGAATGATGGGCATCTAAGTTGGGTATAATAAAAACTATCATAGAAAGTGAATTGGATGCTATGATCAATTTGATACTTGATAATTGTTTTGAGATATAAAGGTGGTAATATTAGAGTCATGCTAATTGGGTGATTATAAATTTAAATAATACTTGTGTCGAAGTTTGTGATTCCCGTAGCATGCACGTATGGTGAACCGCTTTGTGATGAAGTTTGAGCACAATTTTATTTATTGATTGTCTTCCTTATGAGTGGCCGTCGGGGACGAGCAATGGTCTTTTCCTACCAATCTATCCCCCTACGAGCATGCGCATAGTACTTTGTTTTTGATGACTTGTAGATTTTTGCAATAAGTATATTAGTTCTTCATGATTAATGTTGAGTCCATGGATTATACGCACTCTCACCCTTCCACCATTGCTAGCCTCTCTTGTGTCGCGCAGCTTTCGCCGGTACCATACACCCACCATATACGTTCCTCAAAACAGCCACCATACCTACCTATTATGGCATTTCCATAGCCATTCCGAGATATATTGCCGTGCAACTTTCCACCATTCCATTTATTATGACACACATCATCATTGTCATATTGCTCTTTGCATGATCATGTAGTTGACATCGTATTTGTGGCAAGGCCACCTTCATAATTTTCATACATGTCACTCTTGATTCATTGCATATCCCGATACACTGCCGGAGGCATTCATATAGAGTCATATCTTGTTTTAAGTATTGAGTTGTAAGTAAATAAAAGTGTGATGATCTTCATTATTAGAGCATTGTCCCAATGAGGAAAGGATGATGGAGACTATGATTCCCCCACAAGTCGGGATGAAACTTTGGACTTTACAAAAAAAAAGAGGCCAAAGTGCCCACCAAAGAAAAAAAAGAACAAAGGCCAAAAAAGAAGGGCCCAAAAAGAAAAAAAAGAGAAAAAAGAAAAAGAAAAAAAATTAAATGAGAGAAAAAGAGAGAAGGGGCAATGCTACTATCCTTTTACCACACTTGTGCTTCAAAGTAGCACCATAATCTTCATGATAGAGAGTCTCCTATATTGTCACTTTCATATACTAGTGGGAATTTTTCATTATAGAACTTGGCTTGTATATTCCAATGATGGGCTTCCTCAAATGCCCTAGGTCTTCATGAGCAAGCGAGTTGGATGCACACCCACTTAGTTTCTTTTGTTGAGCTTTCATACATGTATAGCTCTAGTGCATCCATTGCATGGCAATCCCTACTCACTCACATTGATATCTATTAATGGGCATCTCCATAGCCCGTTGATACGCCTAGTTGATGTGAGACTATGTTCTCCTTTTTTGTCTTCTAAACAATCACCATTCTATTCCACATATAGTGCTATGTCCATGGCTCACATTCATGTATTGCATGAAAGTTGAAAAAGTTTGAGATTACTAAAGTATGAAACGATTGCTTGGCTTGTCATCGGGGTTGTGCATGATTAAATACTTTGTGTGATGAAGATAGAGCAACAAAAAGACTATATGATTTTGTAGGGATAACTTTCTTTAGCCATGTTATTTTGAGAAGACATCATTGCTTGATTAGTATGCTTGAAGTATTACTATTTCTTATGTCAATATGAACTTTTATTTTGAATCATTTGGATCTGAACATTCATGCCACAATAAAGAAAATTACATTGAGAATTATGCTAGGTAGCATTCCACATCAAAAATTCAGTTTTTATCATTTACCTACTCGAGGACGAGCAGGAATTAAGCTTGGGGATGCTTGATACGTCTCCAACGTAACTATAATTTTTAATTGTTTCATGCTATTATATTACCCGTTTTGGATGTTTATGGGCTTTACTTTACACTTTTATCTCATTTTTGGGACTAACCTACTAACCGGAGGCCCAACCCGAATTGCTGTTTTTTTTCCTATTTCAGTGTTTCGAAGAAAAGGAATATCAAACGGAGTCCAAACGGAATGAAACCTTTGGGAGCGATCTTTTTGGAACAAACGTGATCCAGAGGACTTGGAGTGGAAGTCAAGAAACAAGCGAGGCGGCCACGATGGTGCCCGGCGTGCCCCCTAGGGCTGGGCGCCCCCCCCTCCCCATCCTCGTGGGCCCCTCGAGCGTCCACCGACCTACTTCTTCCTCCTATATATACCCATGTACCCCGAAAACATCATAAGCGACCAAGAAAAACTATTTCCACCACCGTAACCTTCTGTATCCACGAGATCCCATCTTGGAGCCTTCGTCGGCGCTCCGCCGGAGGGGAAATCGACCACGGAGGTCCTCTACATCATCTCCAAGGCCTCTCCGATGAGTTGTGAGTAGTTTACCACAGACCTTTGGGTCCATAGTTATTAGCTAGATGGCTTCTTATCTCTCTTTGAATCTCAATACCAAGTTATCCTCGATCTTCTTGGAGATCTATTTGATGTACCTCTTTTTGCGGTGTGTTCGTCGAGATCCGATGAATTGTGGGTTTATGATCAAGTTTATCTATGAGAAATATTTGAATCTCCTCTAAATTCTTTTATGTGTGATTAAGTTATCTTTGCAAGTCTCTTTGAATTATCAGTTTGGTTTGGCCTACTAAATTGATCTTTCTTGCAATGGGAGAAGTGCTTAGCTCTGGGTTCAATCTTGCGGTGTCCTTTCCCAGTGACAGCAGGGGCAGCAAGGCACATATTGTATTGTTGCCATCGAGGATAAAAAGATGGGGTTTATATCATATTGCATGAGTTTATCCCTCTATATCATGTCATCTTTCTTAATGCTTTACTCTGTTCTTTATGAACTTAATATTCTAGATGCATGCTGGATAGCGGTCGATGTGTGGAGTAATAGTAGTAGATGCAGAATCATTTCGGTCTACTTGTCACGGACGTGATGCCTATATACATGATCATTCCTAGATAATCTCATAATTATTCGCTTTTCTATCAATTGCCCCACAGTAATTTGTTCACCCACCGTAATACTTACGCTATCTTGAGACAAGCCACTGGTGAAACCTATGGCCCCCGGGTCTATATCTTATCATATAAGCTTTCAATCTACTTTTATTTGCATCTTTACTTTTCCAATCTATATCATAAAATACCAAAAAAAATTATCTTATCATATTATCTCTATCAGATCTCACTTTCGCAAGTTGCCTTGAAGGGATTGACAACCCCTTTATTGCGTTGGTTGCGAGTTCTTGTTTGTTTGTGTAGGTGCATGGGACTTCTGAGGAGCCTCCTACTGGATTGATACCTTGGTTCTCAAAAACTGAGGGAAATACTTACGCTACTATTGTTGAAGGAAAACCAATGCAAGCTCAAGACGTAGCAGCGTGGGGTGAATATCTCGTGTGTGCTTGTTTGCTTTATCACTAAGTAATTTTTATTTCTTGTTCTTAGTTGTTCTCTATCTTTAGTTATGGATATGGAACACAAAATAGCAAAACAATTAGGTGTACTTGCTACTCATGGAGATGGGGAACCTCCTAAAACCCTCGATGCTCATTATGTGAAAGAAATTATGTACTACTTTGATAATCCAGAGAAAACCCCATTCAATTTTGTTATGGGAGACACGTTGGATCAACGTGAATACTTTAGGGATTATCGCTTGACTCAAAACAGGAAACTATTATAGGATCAAATTTATATGTTGCGTTGGTATGCTCGGGATCTATGCTTGAGACATGATTATACTTGTTGATCTAGGATAAAGTCTCCACACCTTCCCTTTTCATGCAAATTCAATGATAATAAAACCTTGGCTTCTTATGCTAATGGTATTTATGATTACTATGATGTGGAACAAATGGAAGAATTCATTGCTTTTATGGGTGCTTATGAGATTGAATCTATGTTTAAAACGTTTGAAGATTTTGATGATTTAGTTTATAGACCTGAAAATTTTGCTATACTTAAATATTGCTATGAGAATTATGAATTCAGTTCCGAAATTGATGCATTTATTGAGAAAGTCTCCGATGTCCAAGAAGAGACTAATATTTTGTAGGAGTCTATGGAAGAAGAAATTGATGAAACTGTGAGCTCATTGGATGAAAAAGATGATGATGAGAGCGAAGAACAAAAGAAGGAAGAGCGGATTAGCTACTCGTGCCCACCTTCTAATGATAGTAACTCTTCAACTCATACATTGTTTAATTCCCCTTCGTGCTTACCGAAGGATGATTGTTATGATCCCGTTGATTCTCTTGAAATATCCCTTTTTGATGACGCTTGCTATTCTTGTGGCCAAGATGCCAATATGAATTATGCTTATGAAGATGTACTTGCTATAGTTCCTTATGTTAAACATGAAATTGTTGCTATTGCACCCACACATGATAGTCCTATTATCTTTTTGAATTCTCCCTACTACACTATATCGGAGAAGTTTGTGCTCATTAAGGATTATATTGATGGGTTGCATTTTACTACTACACATGATGATTTTGATAGATGTAATATGCATGTGCTTGATGCTCCTACTTGCAATTATTATGAGAAAGGAACTATATCTCCACCTCTCTATGTTTCCAGTATGATAGAATTGCAAGAAATTGCTTATACTATGCATTGGCCTTTACTTGGTGTGCATGAATTGTTCTTTTATGACATGCCGATGCGTAGGAAGAGAGTTAGACTTCGTTGTTGCTTGATATATGTTATTTGTGCTCACTACTAAATCAAAAATCATTTTTAATTAAAATTGGCTTTGATATACCTTGGGATCCGGGTGGATTCATTACTTGAGCACTATATGCCTAGCTTAATGGCTTTAAAGAAAGCGCTGCCAGGGAGACAACCCGGAAGTTTTAGAGAGTCATTTATTTCTATTGAGTGCTTTCATATAGTCTAAAAACAAAAAAATAAATAAAGAGGGGAACCCAAGACTTTTCAAAAAAGGAAAGTGAAAGTGAGAAAGACAAGCATTGTTGAAGTGGGAGCTAGCCTTGAACTTTGTTCATGCTCACGGAAACTTTGTGAATCTTGATTACAGAAACTTTTCAATAAAAATAATTATCCCCTTGTACAATTCGATTGTATTATAAAAATAATGTGCTAAGGTTTGCCTTTAGGATGTTTACAATGCTTGTTGGTTTGTACGGTGCAAGACAGAAACTTTGGCTGTAGTGCGCGATTTTACATTTTTTGGAGGAACGTCAAACGGTTCTGATTCTTTTTGCACTGTCTTTCTGTAAAAATTGTTTTTTCCCTAATTTTGGTAGAAATTTTGGGATACCTGAAGTATGGTGAATGTTCAGATCGCTACAGACTGTTCTGTTTTTGACAGATTCTGTTTTTGATGCATAGTTTACTTGTTTTGATTAAACTATCAATTTCTATCAGTGGATTAAGCCATGGAAAAGCTATATTATAGTAGACACAATGCAAATACAAAATATGAATTGGTTTGCAACAGTACCTAGAGTAGTGATTTGCTTTATTATACTAACGGATCTTACCGAGTTTTCTGTTGAAGTTTTGTGTGGATGAGGTGTTTGATCGAGGAGGTCTCGATATGAGGAAATGGAAGAGAGGCAAGAGCTCAAGCTTGGGGATGCCCAAGGCACCCCAAGTAAATATTCAAGGAGACTCAAGCGTCTAAGCTTGGGGATGCCCCGGAAGGCATCCCCTCTTTCTTCAACAAGTATCGGTATGTTTTCGTATTCGTTTCATTCATGCAATATGTGCAAGTCTTGGAGCGTCTTTTGCATTTATTTTTCACTTTTCTTTTATGCACCATGCTGGTATGAGATAGTCCTTGGTTTATTTATAGAATGCTCTTTGCACTTCACTTAAGTCTTTTGAGTATGGCTTTATAGAATGCTTCATGTGCTTCACTTATATCTTTTGAAGTTTGGATTGCCTGTTTCTCTTCACATAGAAAACCGCCATTTGTAGAATGCTCTTTTGCTTCACTTATATTTGTTAGAGCGTGGGCATATCTTTTGTAGAAAGAATTAAACTCTCTTGCTCCACTTATATCTATTTAGAGAGATGACAGGAATTGGTCATTCACATGGTTAGTCATAAAATCCTACATAAACTTGTAGATCACTGAATATGATATGTTTTGATTCCTTGCAATAGTTTTGCGATATAAAGATGGTGATATTAGAGTCATGCTAGTGGGTAGTTGTGGATTGTAGAAACACTTGTGTTGAGGTTGCAAGTCCCGTAGCATGCACGTATGGTAACCGTTGTGTGACAAATTTAAAGCATGGGGTGTTTCTTTGATTATCTTCCTTATGAGTGGCGGTCGGGGATGAGCGATGGTCTTTTCCTACCAATCTATCCCCCTAGGGGCATGCGTAGCAGTACTTTGCTTCGAGGACTAATAAACTTTTGCAATAAGTATATGAGTTCTTTATGCCTAATGTGAGTCCATGGATTATACGCACTCTCACCCTCCCATCATTGCTAGCCTCTTCGGTACTGTGCATTGCCCTTTCTCACCTCGAGAGTTGGTGCAAACTTCGCCAGTGCATCCAAACCCCGTGATACGATACGCTCTATCACACATAAGCCTCCTTATATCTTCCTCAAAAAGCCACCATACCTACCTATCATGGCATTTCCATAGCCATTCCGAGATATATTGCCATGCAACTTCCATCATCATCATATACATGACTTGAGCATTCATTGTCATATTGCCTTGCATGATCGTAGGATAGCTAGCATGATGTTTTCATGGCTTGTCTGTGTTTTGATATCTTTGCTACGCTAGATCATTGCACATCCCGGTACACCGCCGGAGGCATTCATATAGAGTCATATCTTTGTTCTAGTATCGAGTTGTAATATTGAGTTGTAAGTAAATAAAGCGTGATGATTATCATTATAGAGAATTGCCCCATAAAAAAAGAGGCCAAAGAAGCCTAAATAAAAAAGGGGGCCAAAGAAGCCCGCCCAAAAAAAAGGGGCAATGTTACTATCCTTTTACCACACTTGTGCTTCAGAGTAGCACCATGTTCTTCATATATAGAGTCTCCTATATTGTCACTTTCATATACTAGTGGGAATTTTCATTATAGAACTTGGCTTGTATATTCCAACGATGGGCTTCCTCAAATGCCCTAGGTCTTCATGAGAAAGCAAGTTGGATGCACACCCACTTAGTTTTCAGTTTGAGCTTTCATACACTTATAGCTCTAGTGCATCCGTTGCATGGCAATCCCTACTCCTCGCATTGACATCAATTGATGGGCATCTCCATAGCCCGTTGATTAGCCGCGTCGATGTGAGACTTTCTCTCTTTTTGTCTTCTCCACATAAACCTCCACCATCATATTCTATTCCACCTATAGTGCTATATCCACGGCTTGCGCTCATGTATTGCGTGAGGGTTGAAAAAGCTGAAGCGCGTTAAAAGGTATGAACCAATTGCTCGGCTTGTCATCGGGGTTGTGCATGAGGGGAGCATTTTGTGTGACGAAAATGAAGCATGGCCAAACTATATGATTTTGTAGGGATAAGCTTGCTTTGGCCATGTTGTTTTGAAAAGACATGATTGCTTTATTAGTATGCTCGAAGTATTATTGTTTTTATGTCAAATAATAGACTATTACTTTGAATCACTCATGTCTTAATATTCATGCCATGATTAGATATATGATCAAGATTATGCTAGGTAGCATTCCACATCAAAAATTATCTTTTTTATCATTTACCTACTCGAGGATGAGCAGGAATTTAGCTTGGGGATGCTGATACGTCTCCGTCGTATCTATAATTTTTTATTGTTCCATGCCAATATTCTACAACTTTCATATACTTTTGGCAAATTTTTATATTATTTTTGGGACTAACATATTGATCCAGTGCCCAGTGCCAGTTCCTGTCTGTTGCATGGTTTATGTTTCGCAGAAACCCCATATCAAATGGAGTCCAAACGGGATAAAAATGAACGGAGAATTATTTTGGAATATTTGTGATTTTGGGGAGGAAGAATCAACGCGAGACGGTGCCTGAGGTGCCCACGAGGGTGGCCCACACACCCTCTTATACTGGGCGCGCCCCTGACCCTCGTGGGCCCCTCGTAAGGCGGTTGATGCCCTTCTTTGGCCGCAAGAAAGCTAATTTTTGGAAAAATATCTGGGCAAAGGTTTCAATCCAATCGGAGTTATGGATCTGATATAAAAGAAATGGTGCCAGGGCAGAATCTGGGAACATAGAAATAGAGAGAGACAGAGAGATAGATCCAATCTCCGAGGGGCTCTCGCCCCTCCCACGCCATGGGAGCCAAGGACCAGAGGGGAAACCCTTCTCCCATCTAGGGAGAAGGGCAAGGAAGAAGAAGAAGAAGGGGGGCTCTCTCCCCCTTGCTTCCGATGGCACCGGAACACCGCCGAGGGCCATCACATCATCGCGATCTACACCAACACTTCCATCATCTTCACCAACATCTCCATCACCTCCCCGCATCTATATTCAGCGGTCCACTCTCCCGCAACCCGCTGTACCCTCTACTTGAACGTGGTGCTTTATGCTTCATATTATTATCCAATGATGTGTTGCCATCCTATGATGTCTGAGTAGATTTTCGTTGTCCTACCGGTGATTGATGAATTGCTATGATTGGTTTAATTTGCTTGTGGTTATGTTGCTGTCTTATTGTGCCCTCCGTGTCACGCAAGCGTGAGGGATTCTGAAAGGGCTAGTTATCGACTAGAGGGGGGTGAATAGGCGATTTTTATGGAAGTCTTTAAAACATGGGAGTTTCGAAGATAAACACTATAACCACACTATTCAAATGCCGCGGAAGGTAGAATACACTAGACAAGCCATAGTCAAGTATTCAATAGAGTTAAAGCTTGAAGACTAAGAGCAGCTAGGAAGTAAAGATCAGGATGGAAGATAGTATGAAGTCAATCAGAACAGATAGTCACGCAGTGAAGTCAAACAGATAATGCAAGCAGGCAATGACTTCACAAAGACAAACTGTAAGTACGAGTGGTAAGAGATAGAACCAGTGGCTTCAGAAGGACAAGGATTTGTTCGACCAGTTCCAGTTGCTGTGACAACTGTACGTCTGGTTAGGGAGGCTGAGATTCAACTCAGAAGACCGCGTCTTCACCTTATTCCCCTTGAGCTAAGGACACCTCGTCCCCGCCCAATCACTCTGGTAAGTCTTCAAGGTAGACTTCCGAACCTTCACAGACTTCGTTCACCAGCAATCCACAATGGCTCTTGGATGCTCAGAATGTGATGCCTAACCGGCTGGAGGATTCACAGTCCTCAAGTGTAACAAGTCTTCAGATCACGCGGACAGAAAGACTTCAGTGATGCCAAACACTCTTTGGGCTATGGGTGGTTTGGCTTTGTCCTTGCAAGGATTCTCTCTCAAAAGCTTCGGCGATGGGTTGCTCTCAAACGACAAAAGCCGTCTACTAACTCTAAGCAACCACCAATTTATGGTGTAGGGGGTGGGCTATTTATAGCCACTGGGCAACCCGACCGGATTTGTCCGAAATGACCCTCGGTCACTAAGGAACTGACATGTGTCGCAACGGTCAGATTTCAAACACACGCGGTAGCTTGGCTTGGGCTACAAGTAAAGCTGACTTATCCGACACAGGACAAGGTTTGCTCTCATTGTCTTCGCTCCAAGACATAGGATTTGGTTTGAGCATCACTTCAGTCACTCTGACTTTGTTCACTTGGACCCCAGTTAACAGTGCGGTGGTTCCTATGACTCAACAAAGAAGAAAAGGAAACAACGAAACAACTAAGTCTTCGCGCTCCATAGTCTTCACTCAATGTCTTCTCGTGCCATAGTCTTCAATGTGAATATCTTCACAGACCACCATATTCTTCAATGTCTTCACATATTTTTAGGGGTCATCTCCGGTAGGTAAACCGAATCAAGGAGGGACTACTACCTATGTTATCCTGCAATTCTCACAAACAAATTAGTCCCTCAACCAGGTTTGTCGTCAATACTCCAAAACCAACTAGGGGTGGCACTAGATGCACTTACAATCTCCCCCTTTTTGGTGATTGATGACAAATTGGTTGAAGTTTTCAACGGGGATAAAAGTATGTGAAATTGTAAGAATTAAGATATTGTCTTCATAGATGGCAAAAAGGCTCCCCCTGAAGATGTGCATACAAATGTTTTGCATTGGAATGCAAATGCACATGGCAGGTTGTACTTGTGGAGATCCTCTTCACGGTATGAAGACAGTACATTATGCATGAATAGATATACAGGAATAATGACATGCACAATGAAAAATGGACGTCTGCGGAATGAGTTCATGCGGGATTTATCATCGCATATGCGGAATTTATCGTCGCATCACACAGAACAGCAAAAAAAGTAACAGACGACCATCAAGTTTAAGTGTTACAACTCAAAGAACCAAATGTAGCAAAATGAGAGTTGTAAGCACTAGGCAAAATAGCAACCACCCATCAGGACCCGCTTGAAGACTATCAACCTATGCTTCTCCCCGTTTTGTTAGTAAAGACCAAAAAGGTTTGAAGACAGAGGCTCTACTCGTTCCCATGTGGAGTAGGTGAAGCAGCAGGGTCATCGTTAAGGTTTGGTGGTGCAGAAGAACTCGGTGCAGTGTTGATATGCGCTGATGTCGGCGGTGGTGAAGTAGCATCATCGGCTTCATCAATAACTCTGGCGTTTACTACGGCTGCGGACGAAGAGTACTCTGAATCTTCAAGAGATGGGGTTCGACGCAAAACAGCATTCCGGGGAGGAGTGGAGTCAAACTTGAATCTTTCGTTGAAGCCATCGTCTTGAAGATCAGCTTTAGCACTGAGCGGTGTCAATCCCTTCCAAGTCCTCCGACAAGTTTCGTGAGCGACAAAGGCATTCTTGGTGGCAAGATTGCGAATGCGATTGATATCCACCAAGAGACTTTGCATTTGCTGCTTCTGTCAGTAATTATGCTTATCTTGCTTCTGATGCAAAGCCACAAGAAGCTCGCGGTCATTGAGCACACGGGATCGTTTGCGAGTTCTTGGAGCAATGGTGCTTTCTGTGGCTTCAGTACATGCACGGCGAGTGTTGCCGGCTAGTTGATAAACACGAGAAGCAACCTGAACACCTTCAACATGCTGGGAAAAGCTCTGATGATCTATATTGTGGAGATATAGAGCTTCCTTGGCAGGCTCTGGATAAATAGCTTCAATGGACATATCCACCTCTGGTAAAAATACGAGATGGTTACGAGGAGAGGGCTGATAGTCAATTGTAGAGTGGAGCTTGATCAGACGCATGATCCAAGGAGCATAGAACTTTAGACCAAAGATGTCAGACCCAGATGCAGCAAACTGGCGAATGAAGAAATCTTGAGTATTGAAGCTTTTGCCATTCAGAATGTATAAGACCAATGTCTTCATAGCACCTTCAAGCTTTGCTGAGGAGGAATGCCCCTTGATCGGCCATAGAGTTCGCCGAATGATATGATAGATAGTGCGGGGCGGATACTCTAGGTCTTCAACAAGGAATTCCTTGGGATACTCAGCATTCGGGGGCAGTGGCTTCATCATACTGAGCATCTGGCTCATGTTGGGCTCAGGCTTCTGAAAGATACTCTCCAATGCATCGTGGTGAAGCTGACAACTAGGTTTATACAGTTCGCCTGGATTGGAGAGACCGGTAAGGTCAGTGAGATCAAAGGCTTTGGCTTCATGATGAACGTTGCCCGTCATCCACTCAAGGACCCATGTCGTTGTATCCTTGTTGTAGCCGCGAATGTGGAGGGTTGCATAGGATTGCAGGAGAAGCTCTTCATTCCAATGTTCCTTGTCAGTGACAAACTCTAGAACACCAGCATCACGAAAGTAGTCTAGGGCTTCTTCAAGGCAGGGTAGACCAGCAATGGCTTCAGTGTCCAGACGCATATGAGGAAATATGCGCTCCTGATTGTATAGAATGCAGGAGTAGTAGTTGCGCTGCTGGTAGCTCCAGAACCGATCTGATGAGATTCTTGGCTTGGAATATCGGTTCTTGCCAGAGTCAAAAAAGGTGTTGTGTGCAATGAAGCCGTTGACATTGAATGAGCCTGGTGCCGATGCAGTACCTGGGAACCTTGGCAGCCTTGGTTTTGGCTTTTGAACCTGAGGCCTATGCTCCACATGATAGTCAAATTGAGGTCCAGGAGCAGGCGGAGGAATCAGAATTGGCCATCTGACAGGAACAAGCTCGCCTTGGTAGAATGCATGCTCAATTGTGTGGGGCCTTGGAGGCGGAACAGGAGCAGTGGCATTTGCAGAGGCTTCAGGCTGCACATTCGTTGCAGGTGCAACATTGGCTTCATTTACATTGTCAACTTGAGGCGCCACATTGTCTTCACTCATGACAACGTCATTGGCTTCAGGAACGGTGTTGGTGGCCGCCTCAGTATTCTCAACCTCCACTTGAGGAGCTGGAGGGTCGGGCACATATACGTTCTCCTCGATAACAACTTCTTGGTTGGTAGGGGGAGTAACAACATGCTCTTCTTGTCTTTCTTCGGCAGATGCAGCCGGAATCTCTTCAGAAGCATTAGCTTCGGACGCAGGAACCGTCACAGAAGGATTGTCTTCAGGAAACACCCGATGTGCCACTGATCTGGATTGGTGTGAATCCTCTTCTGTGATGGTTGTCATGGAGACCGATGGCCTCTGGCCTTTGCGAAGCCGTTGGTACACGGGCGCCGCTTTCGGGGATGGTGTGGTCTCCATGTAATTGTCGTCATTGACAATTGGACTGGGGCCTTGCGGTGGTGAAGGACGGGGTGTACTTGGTGAGTCTTGAACTGGGGTTGCTGGTTGAGGGCGATCAGCCCATGAGGCATCTTGTGAGATTGGCGTCAGAGGACGACCAATACTGATGGTTTCGTTGTTCGTGCGAACAGGCGATGATACCGTTTGGCGCTGGATCTGAGGAAGGACTTCATCATCTTCTACATTGTCTTGGGAACCAATGTCTTCAGTCGCGATGGGGTCAACGACTGGAACCACTTGAGCTTCAGGAGCCTCTGTGGAAGCAGGCTCATGAACAATCAATCGACGCTCTTGATTTGCAGATGGAGGGGGAGCAAAAGCAATGGGTTCAACAACAAGGGGCTCTTTGGGAGCAGCCCGATCTCTCTTCTTGGTCTTCCTCTTCTTGAGGGGTGGTGCATCATCTGTGGTGTTCTTGGTTTTGCGCTTTCTGGCTTCGGCTTCAGCTGCCTTGGTTTTCTGCTTATCTGAAGCCACAATGGAGACCTTAGGCTTCGAGCCTGTCATGCTGACTGGGAAGACAATGTGAGGTTCTTCCCGCCGTGGAGCTTCAGTCTGGGCCACATTGTGCTTCTTCTTGTGCTTGGCAGCCATCTTGGGGTCAATGCTAGGATGCACAAGAGCCTTGCGCTTTTCGGCTTCGTTGTAAGCCTGGACACACTTAGCAGCAAGAGTTTTCATGCGCTCTCTTGAGCCTTTGGCTTCCTCACGTTTCTTGCGAAACGCCTCCTTGAGGTCATTGAGCATCACCTTGAATTTTTGGACATCAGCCACAGTCAGCTTGGCTACATGCTTCTTGAACTGTTCCTTTTCAAAATCAATCTTGTGCTTCCGTTCAACGATTCGCTGAGCTAGAGCCAGCTCAGGAGCAATGGTGCCTTGAAAGGAGACGCTGATGCCAATGGGGAGTTGAAGATCATCAAAGCTGAGATCTTGATTGTCGAACCATTCAACAATGAAAGTGTGCAGGATATTCACATCGAAGAGGGGCAGGTCATTGAAGATCTCCGCCTCTTGCTTGCTCTTGATCAGCTGCTCAAGGGCATCATTGCCAAATTATTCATCTGAAGACAAATCAATGGCTTCATATTCGTTCCT
Organism: Triticum dicoccoides; assembly: GCF_002162155.2. Classification (NCBI taxonomy): domain Eukaryota; kingdom Viridiplantae; phylum Streptophyta; class Magnoliopsida; order Poales; family Poaceae; genus Triticum; species Triticum dicoccoides. The sequence goes on along the minus strand of NC_041385.1, from coordinate 354,674,517 downwards.
CAGAACGGCAGCAGGTGTAAGTGCTTGACTCTGCCGCGGAACAGGTTTCTTCTTTGGCTTCTCACGCCTCTTGGAGATGCGAGAGAGATCTTCAGAGGTGTTGCTGGGAGGAGGAGGAGAAGTTGCCAATGGCCTCATATGTGAAGTTGTTGGAGCAGCAGATGACCTTGAAGCTTTAGTCTTCTTTTGCTTCTTCGGCTTTGGAGGAGGAGCTGGAGCTTCGTCAGTGTCAGCATCATTATCAGAATGATCCACCTTGGCACCTTGGATAGTTATGTGGGTAATGAGGCCATCAAGGTTGTAGAAGGGGCCGATCCTGTTCTGATTGGCTTCGCGGGTGCCATCATCTAGAGGTGAGGAAGGACCAGGGTTAAAGTCGAGCCCCAGAGCCTTCTTGTTCTTCGCAGCTGAGTCTTTGGCGAACTGGAAATTGCACTTGAACAGATGGTCTTCACGATACCACAACAGAGAAGAAGGATCAGCGTTCTCTGGCAGCGGTCCGCGAATCATGCACGGATAGAATTCTCGTTGGAGGGCTTCAGAAAGGGACTGGGGTTGAAGATGTTTGTACACAATATCCCCCCATGGTCCCTTGATGGCATTTTTCTCTGCATATTCTTCGGTGATGAAGCGGTATTTGAACCACTCTTCTTCCCAATATCTTCGAATCCACTAGATTCGATTCTTGCGGCCAGTATAGGTTTCCTCAGCATCAATCTTGTACAGCTCATGCAAATCTGGTGGTAAATCCTTGGAAGTGTTACCACGGTGATGTCTGCCTCCCTTTCGTGCTGACTTTTCAGTTGCCATGAAGTGTAAGCTGAAGGGCTTCAGTACGTGCAATGGCTTCAAACGACTGGCCAGACAAGAACTGGCTTCAGGTGAGTTGATGTGACTCTGCAAGAATTCTGCAAAAGAATGCAGACTATGAGAACCAAGGGATTCTCCCACGAACATGTACCTGTGACAGCATTAGAGGTGCGAGGAAAGGGGAAGAGGTCATATGCATTCTCAGAAGATTTTGAAGATAAATCAGTTTGAAGACATTGACCTCACAATGCGAAGAGTTCACTTATTTGATGAGAGTTGGTTCCAGAATTGTACAAATCCAAGAATAAGTACAAGTGAGGAATCTAACTTGTAAAGAAGCATAAGTGAATAGACTAGGCAGAATATGAGATGCAGGATGAGATAGATTCAAGTTTGAAGATCTAGAAACCATTTTTGGTAGAAACGGATGAATATGAATCACATATGAAAACAATGCGAGTACAACGCCAAGAGAAACACTTCAAACAGAAATTTGGTGGTGGCGTTACCCACCGTATAGGAAGTATTAGACCCAGACACGGCGCACAATTGTCGTGGCGCTCCGAAGTCAAATTCCGCATTAATGTATTCACACTTAGAGTGTATGTCTTCATTGATTGAAGATATACATTACTCCGTGTGTTGCACATCTAAGTCATCAAAATGCATAAGTGTTAGGATGTGTGTCCATTCATAGGACATTTGAGGATTCCAAGATATTTAGCTCACACCGCAACTTGCAAAACCTTTTCTCATCCAAGGGCTTTGTGAAGATATCGGCCAACTGTTCTTCTGTCTTGACATGAATGATATCAATATCTTCCTTCATAACATGATCTCTGAGAAAGTGATGACGAATTTCAATGTGCTTTGTCTTCGAGTGCTGAACTGGGTTGTTTGCAATCTTGATAGCACTCTCATTATCGCAGTAAAGAGGCACATTCTTCAGATGGATTCCATAGTCCTTAAGAGTTTGCTTCACCCAGAGAAGTTGAGCACAGCAAGATCCAGCAGCAATATATTCAGATTCAGCAGTAGAGAGAGATACACAGTTCTGCTTCTTTGAAGACCAACAGACAAGAGATCGTCCCAGAAAATGACATGTGCCTGATGTGGACTTGCGATCAACCTTGTCACCGGCATAATCAGCATCTGAGAATCCAACTAGATCAAATTCTGAGCCCTTTGGATACCATAATCCTAGTGTTGGGGTGTAAGCCAAATACCGAAGAATTCGCTTCACAGCTAAGTGATGCGATTCCTTTGGTGCCGCTTGGAATCGGGCACACATGCAAACACTGAGCATTATATTTGGCCTATATGCACATAAGTAAAGCAAAGAACCAATCATGGAGCGATATACCTTTTGATCGAACTCTTTACCATTGTCGTTGGGACCCAGATGACTTTTGGTTGGCATTGGCGTCGTGTATCCTTTGCAATCTTGCATTCCAAACTTCTTGATGCAGTCTTTGAGATATTTTTCTTGTGATATGAAGATGTCGTTGCGTTGCTGACGGATTTGAAGACCCAGAAAGAACTTCAACTCGCCCATCATGGACATTTGATATTGCTCTTGCATCATGTGACCAAATTCATCACTGTATTTCTTGTTGGTGCAGCCGAAGATAATGTCATCCACATAGATTTGACACACAAATAGTTCACCATCATATGTCTTCGTGAAGAGTGTAGCATCTAGTGAACCAGGTTTGAAGCCTTTGATCTTCAGGATGTCTTTGAGCGTGTCATACCAAGCACGAGGGGCTTGTTTCAGGTCATACAGTGCCTTGTTGAGCTTGTATACCATGCCATGATGTTTTGGATCTTCAAAACCTAGAGGTTGTGCGACATATACTTCTTCTTCTATCTTTCCATTGAGAAAAGCAATTTTCACATCCATTTGATACAGGAGAATGTTGTGATGATTTGCATAGGCTAACAGTATGTGAATGGCTTCAAGTCTTGCCACCTGAGCAAATGTTTCATCGAAGTCAATTCCTTCCACTTGAGTGTAACCTTGTGCAACAAGACGAGCCTTATTTCTGACCACTTGACCATGCCCATCTTGCTTATTGCGATATATCCATTTAGTGCCAATGATATTGTGCTTCCGAGGATCAGGACGCTTGACCAATTCCCACACATTATTCAGCTCGAACTGTTGAAGCTCTTCTTGCATAGCTTGAATCCATTCAGGTTCCATGAAGGCTTCATCAACTTTCTTGGGTTCAGAGATTGAGACAAATGCAAAATGTCCACAGAAGTTGGTTAGTTGTGTTGCTCTTTGGGTTGCTTTAGAACGAGTGAGTGGACCAGGTGCATTCAAGGTGTCAATTATCTTCTCAATCTGAACTTCATTTGCAACACGAGGATGAGCAGGACGAAGATTTTGCTCTTGCTGATCAATGTCATCGGTTGAGAGATTGTCTTCGGGCTGAGCACTGTCTTCAGGTTGATTTGGTGCAGAAATGACAAGTTCCTCTTCAGATTGATTCTCAGAGGGTATGATATCTCCAATTCCCATCTGCTTGATAGATTCACTTGGAGGTACTTCATCTAGCACATTTGGCAGGTGCTCTCTTTGCAAGCCGTTAGTTTCATCGAACCGCACATCTACAGTTTCAACCACTTTATAGTGAAAGAGGTTGAAGACTCTGTAGGAGTGTGAATCCTTTCCATAACCAAGCATAAAACCTTCATGTGCTTTCGGTGCAAATTTTGAAGTGTGATGTGGATCCTTGATCCAGCACCTAGCACCAAATACTCTGGAGTAGCTTACATTGGCTTCTTACCAATTAGGAGCTCATAGGATGTTTTCTTCAGAAGCTTGTGAAGATAAACTCGGTTGATGATGTGGCAAGCAGTGACAATGGCTTCAGGCCAGAACTTCCGTGGAGTCTTGTACTCATCAAGCATCGTTCGGGCCATCTCAATGAGAGTTATGTTCTTGCGCTCGGCGATGCCATTCTGTTGAGGTGTATAAGGAGCGGAGAACTCATGTGTGATGCCAAGTGTATCCAGATAGAGGTCGAGACCAGTGTTCTTGAACTCAGTGCCATTGTCACTTCTGATGTGCTTGATCTTGACGCCATAGTTCGTCATGGAACGATTGGAAAATCGTCTGAAGACATTGATGACCCACAAGTGTAGGGGATCTATCTTAGTCCTTTCGATAAGTAAGAGTGTCGAACCCAACGAGGAGCAGAAGGAAATGATAAGCGGTTTTCAGTAAGGTTTTCTCTGCAAGCACTAAAATTGTAGGTAATAGATAGTTTTGTGATAAGATAAATAGTAACGAGCAAAAAGTAAATAAAGTAAATAAAGTGCAGCAAGGTGCACCAATCCTTTATGTAGCAAAGGATAAGCCTGGACAAATTCTAATAATGAAGAAGGTGCTCCTGAGGACACATTGGGAATTATCGTCAAGCTAGTTTTCATCACGTTCATATGATTCGCGTTCGGTACTTTGATAATTTGATATGTGGGTGGACCGGCACTTGGGTACTGCCCTAACTTGGACAAGCATCCCACTTATGATTAACCCCTATTGCAAGCATCCGCAACTACAATAAGGAGTATTAAGGTAAACCTAACCACAACATTAAACATATGGGCCCATATCAACCCCTAGCGAAGCAACGCATAAACTAGCGTTTAAGCTTCTGTCACTCTAGCAACCCATCATCTACTTATTACTTCCCCATGCCTTCCTCTAGGCCCAAATAATGGTGAAGTGTCATGTAGTCGACGTTCACATAACACCACTAGAGGAAAGACAACATACATCTCATCAAAATATTGAACGAATGCCAAATTCACATGGCTACTAATAGCAAGACTTCACCCATGTCCTCAATTACAAACGTAACTACTTACAAAGCATATTCATGTTCATAATCAGAGGAGTAATAATATGCATAAAGGATCTGAACACATGATCTTCCACCAAGTAAACCAATTAGCATCAACTACAAGGAGTAATCAACACTACTAGCAACCCACAGGTACCAATTTGTGGTTTTGATACAAGATTGGATACAAGAGATGAACTAGGGTTTTGAGAGGAGATGGTGCTGGTGAAGATGTTGATGGAGATTGACCCCCTCCCGATGAGAGGATCGTTGGTGATGATGTTGGTGATGATTTCCCCCTCCCAGAGGGAAGTGTCCCGGCAGAACAGCTCCGCCAGAGCCCTAGATTGATTCCGCCAAGGTTCCGCCTCATGGCGGCGGAGTTTCGTCCCGTAAGGTTGCCCATGATTTTTTCTAGGGTAAAAGTGATGATATAGCAGAAGATGGACGCCGGAGGCCCACCATGGGGCCTAGGAGATAGGGGTCGCGCCCTATGGGGTGGGGCACGCCCCATGTCTCCTGGACAGGGTGTGGACCCCCTGGCCTATTTATTTCGCTCATAAATTCTTATTAAATCCAAAAGGTTGTTTCGTGGAGTTTTAGGACTTTTGGAGTTGTGCAGAATAGGTTTGCAACGTTTGCTCCTTTTCTAGCCAAAATTCCAGCTGCCGGCATTCCCCCTCTTCATGGTAAACCTTGTAAAATAAGAGGGAATAGCCATAAGTATTGAGATATAATGTGTAATAACAGCCCATAATGCAATAAATATTGATATAAAAGCATGATGCAAAATGGACGTATCAACTCCCCCAAGCTTAGACCTCGCTTGTCCTCAAGCAGAAGCCGAAATCAAAAAATATGTTCACATGTTTAGAGATAGAGGTGTCGATAAAAATAAAATACGGACATGAGGGCATCATGATCATTCTAATAACAACAACATATATAGATTTTGTCATATGATTTCCTATGCTCAAGTAATAAGCAATTCACAATGTCAAGTATGGTACAAAAACTTCATTGGGAACTAACAAACTATAATCTCAGTCACTGAAGCAATTGCAATTTATCGTAACATCAGAAAGAGTCAATAATAGAGTTTTTCAACAAGCTCACATACTCAACTATCTCGTAGTCTCCCATAATTGCTAACACTCACGCAATACTTGTGGTTATAGAGTTTCAGCCGGACACTGAGAAAGGTAGGGGCTTATTGTGTTTCCTCCCAACGTATTCACCTTTAGGTGATGTCAACAATAATAGCCTATGCCAACTTACATCCAATTTGATATATGTATCATGATTTTTCAAACACGAGGAGCTTGCCAAAGGATAAAACTAAAAAGGGAAAAGTGAGCATCACCTTGACTCAAGCATAAAGTAAAAACATAAAGTAAAAGATAGGCCCTTCGCAGAGGGAAGCAGAGGTTGTCATGCGCGTTTAGGATTGATGCATAAAATCTTAGTGCAAAAGAACGTCACTTTATATTGCCCCTTGTATGTGGATCTTTATTATGCAGTCCATCGCTTTTATTACTTCCACAACAAGTTCGTACAAAGTTTATTTTCTCTGCACTAATAAGTCATACATATTTAGAGAGCAATTTTTATTGCTTGCACCGATGACAACTTACTTGAAGGATCTTAGTCAGTCCATAAGTAGGTATGGTGGACTCTCATGGCAAAACTGGGTTTAAGGATATTTGGAAGCACAAGTAGTATCTCCACTTGGTGCAAGGAATTTGGCTAGCAAGAGGGGGAAAGGCAAGCTCAACATGTTTGGAAGGTCAATGACAATATACTTTAACTGAGATGTCGGAAAACATAAACCATTATGTTGTCTTCCTTGTCCAACATCAACGCTTTTAGCATGTCATACTTAATGAGTGCTTCACAATCATAAAAGATGTCCAAGATAATATATTTATAGGTGAACCCCTCTTTCCTTATCACTTCCTATTAATTGCAACGATGACCAAGGCTACGTTCATCAACTCTCAACAATTTTTATGCCTCATACTTTCTATGTGTGAAGTTATCACTATCCATAAGATCAATATGAACTCTTTTGTTTTTTCTACTTTCTCAAGATCATAGCAACATAGCAAAGCCCTTAACTCAACACTAATCTTTATTATAGATAGCACACGGACTCGATTACATAAAGAGATCACAATGCAAAACTCAAAACTACTTGATATCAAAAACTTCAAACTACTAGATCAAAATACTACTAAAAGGATCGAACTAAATAAAGCAGTAAAGATAGGAGTGTGATGGTGATACGATACCGGGGCACCTCCCCCAAGCTTGGCAGTTGCCAAGGGGAGTGCCCATACCCATGTGATTATTTCTTTGGAGGTGGTGAAGTAGGAGTTGTTGATGATGTAGGCTTGTCGTCCGTCTTCCAGGGCATCGGCTCTCCATCATAAAAGGATGATCGAGTCTCCGGGATCCTTAAATCTGCAGCCAAACTCATTCGCTTGAATCTATATTCATACTCATAGTTCTAGTTTTGCAGGTCATAGATCTGGGCTTGGAGGTGCTCGATTTTCTCTTGAAGCTTGAACATGGTCTCCCCAATGACTTTGGCATCCAGCTTGTGGTTGTTGGTGAACTCCGTGATCATCATCTGGTTGGCGTTGACTCCACGCTCCACCATCCCTTGACACTTGAAAACTTCTTGCTCCACGGCTTCGAGCTTTGTCTCCACGCTTCCGGTACACCTTGGTCCCTCCACATCGCGGATGTGCAGCACCCCCTCACGCATCTCAATGGTTTGAGGATGATGCAGCACCTCCGCCAGATAGGGGTTGATAACCCTCTCGAAAAACTTGTCCTTGGGAGCACTTGGAGACGACATGATGCTCTAGTTCTGAAACAGAAACAGCTCGAAACGAAAATAGAGGATATTTGCGTGATACGGTGATCAAAACCTTTGGGAGTATATATAATCAATTTTTACCGACCAAAATACGTAACATACAAGAAAACAGATTCCGGGAGGCACACGAGGTGCCCACGAGACAGGGGGGTGCGCCCTACAGGGGGGGCACAGCCTCCTCTCTCGTGGGAGCCTCGTGTCCCTTTCGGACTACTTCTTTCTTCCTAAAATTCTTAAATAATCCAAAACTGATAAAAATTGCCCTTAGAGTTGTTTTGGAGTCGGTTTACTTCCCGTACCACGTACCTATGCCTTTTCGGAGTCTGGAACATTCTGGAAAGTGTCTCTTATGTATTCCTCAGGGGTTATGGTTGCAATAATATTAGTTTCAACATTGATAGGATTACCTGAAATATAATGTTTAATTCTTTAACCGTTTACCACCCTAGGATTTGTGCCTTCGAAGTTGTTGATTTTTATAGCACCAGAACGATAGACCTCCTCGATAACGTAGGGACCTTCCCATTTTGAGAGAAGTTTTCCTGCAAAAAATCTTAAACGAGAGTTGAATAATAACACATAATCTCCTACGTTAAACTCACGCTTTTGTACCCTCTTATCATGCCAGCGTTTGACTTTTTCTTTGAAAAGCTTGGCATTCTCATATGCTTGGGTTCTCCATTCATCAAGTGAGCTAATATCAAACAACCTCTTGTCACCGGCAAGTTTGAAATCATAATTGAGCTCCTTAATAGCCCAATATGCTTTATGTTCAAGTTCAAGAGGTAAATGACATGCTTTTCCATAAACCATCTTATATGGAGACATACCCATAGGATTTTTGTATGCAGTTCTATAGGCCCATAATGCATCATCAAGTTTTTTGGACCAATTATTCCTAGGTCTATTCACAGTCTTTTGCAAAATTAATTTGAGCTCTCTATTGCTCAACTCTACTTGACCACTAGACTGTGGGTGATAAGGAGATGCGATTCTATGATTGACATCATACTTAGCGAGCATCTTACGGAAAGCACCATGAATAAAGTGTGAACCACCATCAGTCATAAGATATCTAGGGACTCCAAACCTCAGAAAAATAACTTCTTTAAGCATTTTAATACAAGTATTATGATCAGCACTATTAGTTGGAATAGCTTCTACCCACTTAGTAACGTAATCAACAGCAACTAAAATATGTGTACAACCATTGGAGGCAGGAAAAGGTCCCATATAATCAAAGCCCCAAACATCAAACGGTTCAACAACAAGAGAATAATTCATAGGCATTTCTTGACGTCTACTAATGTTACCTATTCTTTGACATTCATCACAAGATAAGACAAACTTATGAGCATCTTTGAAGAGAGTACGCCAATAAAAACCAGATTGTAGTACCTTGTGTGCAGTTCTATCTCTAGCGTGGTGTCCTCCATAGGATTCAGAGTGACACTTGCGTAGGATCTGTTCCTGTTCATGATCAGGCACACAACGTCTAATAACACCATCTACTCCTTTATAAAGGTGTGGATCATCCCAGAAGTAATGTCTTAAATCATAAAATAACTTTTTCTTTTGCTGGTATGTGAAACTAGGCGGTATATATTTAGCAACAATGTAATTAGCATAGTCAGCATACCAAGGAGCAGTACGAGAAGCATTGACGACCGCTAATTGTTCATCAGGAAAGCTATCATTAATAGGCAGTGGGTCATCAAGAACATTCTCTAGCCTAGATAAGTTGTCTGCAACGGGGTTCTCAGCTCCCTTTCTATCAATAATATGCAAGTCAAATTCTTGGAGCAAGAGAACCCATCTAATGAGTCTAGGCTTAGCATCTTTCTTTTCCATAAGATATTTAATAGCAGCATGATCATGTGAATAGTAACTTTGGAATCAACAATATAAGGTCTAAACTTATCACATGCAAACACAACTGCTAAGAACTCTTTTTCAGTAGTAGCATAATTTCTCTGGGCAGTATCAAGAGTCTTACTAGCATACTGGATAACATTCAATTTATTATCGACTCTTTGCCCTAAAATAGCACCTACAGCATAATCACTAGCATCGCACATTATTTCAAAAGGTAAATTCCAATCAGGTGGCTGAACAATAGGTGCAGTGATCAAGGCTTTCTTAAGTGTTTCAAATGCTTCTACACAACCATCATCAAAGACAAAAGGAATATCTTTTTGCAATAAATTAGTCAAAGGCCTAGAGATTTTAGAGAAGTCCTTAATGAACCTCCTATAAAAGCCGGCGTGACCAAGGAAACTTCTTATACCTTTTATGTCCTTGGGACATGGCATCTTTTCAATAGCATCAACTTTGGCTTTATCCACTTCAATACCTCTCTCGGAGATCTTGTGCCCCAAGACAATGCCTTCATTAACCATAAAGTGACACTTTTCCCAATTCAGGACGAGACTAGTGTCTTCGCATCTCTGCAAAACTCGATCAAGGTTGCTCAAACAATCATCAAAAGAGGATCCATAGACGGAGAAGTCATCCATGAATACCTCACAAATCTTTTCACAAAAATCAGAAAATATAGCCATCATGCATCTTTGAAAGGTAGCAGGTGCATTACATAAACCAAAAGGCATACGTCTATAAGCAAAAGTACCAAAAGGGCAAGTAAAAGTAGTTTTAGATTGATCCTTTGCTGACACAGCTATTTGAGAGAAGCCAGAATAACCATCTAGAAAGCAAAAATGTGTGTGTTTGGATAGCCTTTCTAGCATTTGATCAATTAAAGGTAAAGGGTAATGATCTTTCTTAGTAGCTTTATTTAACTTACGAAAATCAATTACCATCCTATAACATGTAATAATTCTTTGCGGGATCAATTCATCTTTATCATTAGGAACAACGGTAATACCTCCCTTTTCAGGGACACAATGGACAGGGCTTACCCATTCACTATCAGCAACGGGATAAATAATACCTGCCTCAGGGAGCTTTAGAATCTCCTTTCTTACCACTTCCTTCATTTTGGGATTTAATCGTCTTTGAGGATCTCTAACTGGCTTGGCATCTTTCTCCACTGAAACTTTGTGTTGACATAATGTGGGACTAATGCCCTTAAGATCATCCAGAGTATATCCAATAGCGGCTCGGTGTTTCTTCAGAGTTTTCAATAATCTTTCTTCTTCTTTCTCTGAAAGGTTAGCACTAATAATAACAGGATATATTTCTTTTTCATCAAGATAAGCATACTTAAGATTATCAGGTAATGGTTTGAGTTCAAGCACGGGATCACCCTTGGGTGGAGGGGGATCCCCAAGAATTTCTAATGGGAAGGTTATGTTTTAGCATAGGTTCCTTTTTAAGGAACACTTCATCTATTTCTTCCCTTTCCTTCATAAACATATCATTTTCATGGTCTAGCAAATATTGTTCTAACGGATCAGTTGGAGGAACAGCAATGGAAGCAAGACCAATAATTTCATCCTTACTAGATGGTTCCCTTTCACGAGGTTGTCTACTAAACTTGGCAAAATTAAACTCATGAGACATACCATCTATGCCAACAGTGACAATATTCCTTTCACAATTAATCTTAGCACTAGCTGTATTCAAGAAGGGTCTACCAAAAATAATGGGACAAAAATCATCTTGCGGGGAAGCAAGAACAAGAAAATCAGCAGGGTATTTAACCTTCCCACACAAAAATTCAACATCTCTAACAATCCCAATAGGTTTAATGGTATCCCTATTAGCAAGCTTAATAGTAACATCAATGTCTTCTAATTCAACAGGTGCAATATCGTGCATAATTTCTTTGTAAAGATCATAAGGTATCGCACTAGCACTAGCACCCATATCACATAAGCCATGATAACAATGATCTCCTATTTTAACAGAAATAACAGGCATGCCTACAACAGGTCTACGTGTCTTAGTATCAGGTCTAGCAATATTAGCAGTCTCACCCAAGAAAGAAATAACATGCCCATCTAAATCCTCATCCAAAAGATCTTTAATCATAGCAATACTAGGTTCAACATTAATTTGTTCAGGAGGTGTATAGGTCCTAGTATTACTCTTACGAACAATAGTCGAAGCTTTAGCGTGATTTTTATCCTAACAGGAAAAGGATGTTTTTCAACATAAGCATTAGGAACAATAGGATCACTATATGTAATAGTCTTTTCTTCGGCTGTAATAGGTGAAACTACTTTCACTTCAGTAGGAGGATTATATTTAAACCACTTCTCTTTAGGGAGATCAACGTGAGTAGCCAAAGATTCACGAAAAGTAGCTACTATCTCAGAGTCAAGTCCATACTTAGAGCTAAATCCATGGAAAGCATCGATATCCATAAAAGATTTAACACAATCGAACTTAGGTGTCATACCTAACTCCTTACCATCGTCGGAACCCCAATCTTCAGAGTTGCGTTTAATTCTTTCCAATAAGTCCCAATTGAAATCAATAGTCTTCAACATATAAGAACCAACACAGGAAGTATCGAGTAGGTTGCGATTATCGAGAGAAAGACGAGCATAAAAATTCTGAATAATCATTTCCCGAGAGAGCTCATGATTCGGGCATGAATACAACATTGACTTAAGCCTCCACCAAGCTTGAGCGATGCTTTCTCCTTCGCAAGGCCAGAAATTATATATGTAATTACGATCACGATGAACAAGATGCATAGGATAAAACTTCTAGTGAAATTCCAACTTCAATCGCTTATAATTCCAAGATCTCGTATCATCACATAGCATATACCATGTCATTGCATCTCCCTTCAAAGATAAAGGAAAGACCTTCCTTTTGACAACATCATCGAGAATACCTGCAAGCTTAAATAATCCACAAACTTCATCCACAAAGATAAGGTGTAAATCGGGATGCAATGTTCCATCTCCTGCAAAAGGATTAGCTAGTAGTTTTTCTATCATACCCGAAGGAATCTCAAAGTGAATATTTTCATAAAGTTCAGTAGGTTGACGAGCATCTCTTTTCTCTTCTGGTTGGGGTGAAGATACCCCAAACAAGCCCCTCAAAGGATTAGTTTCCATAGTGACAAGTAACAGAAAATTTCAGCACACTATATAAATGTTTCCTTACCAAGTTCCACTCACCAAAAGCGCTACACTCCCCGGCAACGGCACCAGAAAAGAGTCTTGATGACCCACAAGTGTAGGGTATCTATCATAGTCCTTTCGATAAGTAAGAGTGTCGAACCCAACGAGGAGCAGAAGGAAATGATAAGCGGTTTTCAGTAAGGTTTTCTCTGCAAGCACTGAAATTGTAGGTAATAGATAGTTTTGTGATAAGATAAATAGTAACGAGCAAAAAGTAAATAAAGTAAATAAAGTGCAGCAAGGTGGCCCAATCCTTTATGTAGCAAAGGATAAGCCTGGACAAATTCTAATAATGAAGAAGGTGCTCCGGAGGACACATTGGGAATTATCGTCAAGCTAGTTTTCATCACGTTCATAAGATTTGCGTTCGGTACTGTAATAATTTGATATGTGGGTGGACCGGCACTTGGGTACTGCCCTAACTGGGACAAGCATCCCACTTCTGATTAACCCATATTGCAAGCATCCGCAACTAGAAAAAGGAGTATTAAGGTAAACCTAACCACAGCATTAAACATATGGGCCCATATCAACCCCTAGCGAAGCAACGCATAAACTAGGGTTTAAGCTTCTGTCACTCTAGCAACCCATCATCTACTTATTACTTACCCATGCCTTCCTCTAGGCCCAAATAATGGTGACGTGTCATGTAGTTGATGTTCACATAACACCACTAGAGTAAAGACAACATACATCTCATCAAAATATCGAACGAATGCCAAATTCACATGGCTACTAATAGCAAGACTTCACCCATGTCCTCAGGAACAAACGTAACTACTCACAAAGCATATTCATGTTCATAATCAGAGGAGCAATAATATGCATAAAGGATCTGAACATATGATCTTCCACCAAGTAAACCAATTAGCATCAACTACAAGGAGTAATCAACACTACTAGCAACCCACAGGTACCAATTTGTGGTTTTGATACAAGATTGGATACAAGAGATGAACTAGGGTTTTGAGAGGAGATGGTGCTGGTCAAGATGTTGATGGATATTGACCCCCTCCCGATGAGAGGATCGTTGGTGATGACATTGGTGATGATTTCCCCCTCCCAGAGGGAAGTGTCCCCGGCAGAACAGCTCCGCCAGAGCCCTAGATTGATTCCGCCAAGGTTCCGCCTCGTGGCGGCCGAGTTTCGTCCCGTAAGGTTGCCCATGATTTTTTCTAGGGTAAAAGTGATGATATAGCAGAAGATGGACGCCGGAGGCCCACCATGGGGCCTAGGAGATAGGGGGTCGCGCCCTATAGGGGGGGGGCACGCCCCATGTCTCCTAGACAGGGTGTGGGCCCCCTGGCCTATTTCTTTCGCTCATAAATTCTTATTAAATCCAAAAGGTTCTTTCATGGAGTTTCAGGACTTTTGGAGTTGTGTAGAATAGGTTTCCAACGTTTGCTCCTTTTCCAGCCAAAATTCCAGCTGCCGGCATTCCCCCTCTTCATGGTAAACCTTGTAAAATAAGAGAGAATAGCCATAATATAACACCCACGATGCGGCTATATCTCCCACGTGTCGAAGCACGACTTAGAGGCATAACCGCATGGTGGTTTTGTCGCAAGAAGAGTCATCTTCACACAATCCCATGTAATGAACAAGACTGGGATAAAGAGTTGGCTTACAATCGCCACTTCACACAATGAACATATAATTCATACATCATTCAGAGCACACACATAGTCCGACTACGGACGAAGCCAAAAGAAAAGAAGATAACCCAACTGCTAGATCCCCGATCGTCCCAACTGGGCTCCACTACTGATAAACATGAAACGAAACATAGCAATGACCAAGATCTTCGTTGAGCTCCCATCTGAGCTCGGTTGCATCACCTGCACTGGTGTCATCGACACCTGCAACTGTTTGGTAGTATCTGGTGAGCCACGAGGACTCAGCAATCTCAAAACCCGCGAGATCAAGACTATTTAAGCTTATGGGAAGGAAGTGGTAATGAGGTGGAGTTGCAGCAAGCACTAAGCAAATATGGTGGCTAACATACGCAAATAAGAGCGAGAAGAGAAGCAACGGAACAGGCGTGTAGCTAGAAGTGATCAAGAAGTGATCCTGAAACTGCTTACGCACAATCATAACACCAAGACCGTGTTCACTTCCCGGACTCCGTCGAAAAGAGACCATCATGGCTACATACGCGGTTGATGCATTTTAATTAAGTCAAGTGTCAAGTTCTCTACAACCGGATATTAACAAATTCCCATCTGCCACATAACCGCGGGCACGGCTCTCGAAAGTTTATACCCTGCAGGGGTGTCCCAACTTAGCCCATCACAAGCTCTTACAGTCAACGAAGGATATTCCTTCTCCCAGGAAGGCCCGATCAGTCTCGGAATCCTGGTTTACAAGACATTTCGACAATGGTAAAACAAGACCAGCAAAGCCGCCCGATGTGCCGACAAATCCCGATAGGAGCTGCACATATCTCGTTCTCAAGGCACACCAGATGGGCAAGACGTCGGGTTGGCATAGACCCTGGTTGCCCAGGGGGCGCCGGACATCACCCAGGTTGGGCCAGCACTCGAAGGAGCACTGGTCCGGGGGGTAAAATAAAGATGACCCTTGAGTCTGCAGAACCCAAGGGAAAAAGGCTTAGGTGGCAAATGTTAAAACCAAGGTTGGGCCTTGTTGGAGGAGTTTTATTCAAAGCGAACTATCAAGGGGGTCCCATAAATCACCCAACCGCGTAAGGAATTCAAAATCAAGGAAACTAGGGCGGCAAGAGTGGAACAAAACACCAGGCATAGGGCCGAGCCTTCCACCCTTTACCAAGTATATAGATGCATTAATTAAATACGAGATATTGTGATATCCCAACATAATCCTGTCCATCATGGAGCAATCTTCAACTTCACCTGGAACTAACAATGCTATAAGAGGGGCTGAGCAAAGTGGTAACATAGCCAAACAACGGTTTTCTAGGAAGGGTGAAAAGGTTAGAGGCTGACATGGCAACATGGGAGGCATGGTAAACAAGTGAAAGGTAGCGCAGCATAGCGATATAACGAAGCAACTAGCAAGCAAAGATAGAAGTGATATCGAGGGTAATGGTCATCTTGCCTGAGATCCCGCAAGGAAGAAGAACGAGTCCAAGAAGAAGACAAACAGACGTAGGCGAACGAATCCTCACAGCTCCGGAACGAAACTGAAGCTAACGAGAGAAGCAAACCGGAAAGAAGCATACAACATGGTAAACACACAATCATAATCATGGCATGATGCACAATCAAGTATGATGCATGTCCGGTTTAATGAGGCATGGCATGGCAAAGTGCACAAACAACACTACAAGTTAAGTGGAGCTCAAAATGCACAAACAAGACACCACATCAATTATTTAGTTCGCTTTCGTTTATGGTACTCATCAATATTAAATGTTGTTAAACATGACAAGGGGTGAAGCATAAGTAAACTAACTATTTAGGCAAGTTTAAATGAGGCCGGAATAACAAACAACAATTCCGGAAAATCCTCATGTCCATATTTTGAATTAGCTACTGTTCTGCCCTAAAACATATTTTAATGTTGTTAAACAGCAAAATAAAGTACACCATGTTAAACTAGGCATTTTTCTACACCATTTACATATAAAGTTTATTTAAAACCGAGCTACGGTTATTTAGTTATGAAATAAAACATTTTAGCATGGCATTTAAGCAAATTTAAACAAACAACATTTTAAACATTTCAAACATGGTTGAAAGTGGCATATTATGAAACTAGATGAAAAACTAAGCATTTTTCCTATATAAATTATTTACATATGATGCATGATTTGTGGGTTATTAAATGCATGATCATGAGGGACTTTTCTGTAAAACTGCCAATACACTGGATAATGCTAAAACACAGATCTGAAAAAAAACAAGACACGGGCCGAAACTGCTGGGCGCTGGGGCGCTCACCATGGGCCTTGGCCCAGTCGGTGCTGGGTTGGCCTGCTGGCGCAGGACGCGGGCTGCTGGGCTGGGCCTAGGCGACTTGGCTGGAGGCGATCGAAGGCCTCCTAGTCCACGCGTGCGCGGTCAACGCACGCGGTCGAGCGCTCGTTTCCCTCGTGCAGGAGGTAGCAGGCACGGCAGCAGCACGATCTCGAGCAGGGAAGCAGAGGGCGAGGCGGCCTGGACGTCAGGGGGGCGGCAATGCTCGCTTGTTCGCTCGAACTGGAAGACGCAAAGGCGACGGCGAGGGACTTGGCGCAGCGAGGGGAAACCGGGCGAGGATGACGATGCGGGACTTGAGGTGCAGGGGCGAGGCGAGCTCGAGCAGATCCGGCGGGTGGCGCTGCTCGGAGGTCACCGGACGAAGCGGGACGGCGGCGGTGGCGACATGGAGCTTGGGCGAGTTCCTGCTCGTTCCTGGGAAGGAGAGAGAGAGGGCCACTATGTGTGTGTGTGAGAGAGAGATAGAGAGAGGGAAAAACAGGAGGAGGAGAGGAGCGGGACGAGGCCGGTCCTGGTCGGGCGGCGCGATGGCTCAGGCAGGGAAGGGCGGCTGGTCTCGGAGCAACGGGGCGACGACCATGGCGTTGGGTCCCTGCTAGAGAAGGGAGAGGCGAGAGAGCTTAGAGAGGTTGAGAGAGAGGAGCACGGGGAGCAAAAGAAGAGAAGGCAGGGGCGTGGTGATAGAGGCAAAGGTGTCCCGTCTTTCGATGAGATGATGGATATCGCTTTGGTGGAAGTCGACTTTGACGATCCGACTACGAACGTGCGAGGACGTTGCGCCTTAGCAATCGCTAAACCAACTCCGAGAGGTTATTGACCACGCCGGAGCACGATCAACCTGACCATGAGGGTCTGTTTCTTGCGAGCAAACGAAGAACAAGCAAGAAACTAAGATTGCAATCTGGATATTGCGAATATAAGATGAAAGCTTTATTGATCAAGGTGGGGTTCTGTGACGCCTTTGTCTGGTCGTTGAACACAAACGAAGTACGCGAAGTTGCAGCTATGGCGAACTTTTAATCTAAACAAAACCCAAAGTCTAAACGATGCCCTAAGGGCTGTATATATGGAGGAAGAGGAGGGAATTTCGTGGCCCTTGGTGGAGGGATCCGAAATCAACCCTATCTCTTGTTTCCCCACACATACGGACTCTAAAAATAGCCTATACTTATGTATTTCGAAATTACATGGGCCTGGCCCAATAATAAGGTGACGCGGCACCTATAATAACCTCGGGACGAAATTTATGAAGTGGCATCTTGTATATTTCGTCCAAGGCTTCATGCGCCCATTATGGTGGCTTCAAAGTCCTGAAATCATCACTTGTAACTCCGTTCTTGTTCCCCTTGCGCATGCCATCATCTCCATGCTTGTTCTTGCTCCAATGTTCATCCTTCTCCAAGCTAGGCCCTTTATTTGTAAGCAAAGCAAATGTATCCAATTTAGGCAGCATCATATTCTCATGAACATTAGAATCATTACCAAGAAACGGAAGTACCTGGTAATTTAGTTGGCGTGCGCGAGCTCTAGTAATTGGTCCAGTATGTATAGCAGCAGGGCCTGTGGGTGTAACAATTGTATTGATGTCCTCATCATCCTCCCCTTCTTGAAATGAAGTCGTCCTCGACGGAAGGTCATCTTCCTCACCCAAATAAGGCTTCGAATCTGCAATGTTAAAAGTGGGACTAACCCCAAAATCTGCAGGCAGCTCAAGTTTATATGCATTATCATTTATTTTCTCTAACACCTTAAAGGGACCATCAGCCCGTGGCATGAGCTTTGATTTGCGCAAATCAGGAAATCTATCCTTACGCAAATGTAACCAAACAAGATCTCCAGGTGCAAACACAACATGTTTTCTACCCTTATCTCCAGCAAGTTTATACTTGGCATTCATACGCTCAATGTTTTCCTTAGTTAACTCATGCATTTTGAAAATCAATTCAGCATGTTGTTTAGCATCAAAATTAACCTTCTCCGAAGATGGAAGAGGCAACAAATCAATAGGTGCACGAGGTAGGAAACCATACACAACTTCAAAAGGGCACATCTTAGTAGTAGAATGCAATGAACGATTATAAGCAAATTCAATATGAGGCAAGCATTCCTCCCACATTTTCTTATTACTCTTCAAAACAGCCCTAAGCATAGTAGACAATGTTCTATTGACTACTTCAGTTTGGCCATCAGTTTGGGGGTGACAAGTAGTACTAAAAAGCAGTTTAGTCCCCAACTTAGCCCATAAACACCTCCAAAAGTGGCTAAGAAATTTAGTATCACGATCCGAAACAATAGTATTTGGCACACCATGCAAGCGAATAATTTCACGAAAGAACAAATCAGCAACATTAACAGCATCATCGCTTTTATGACATGGTATAAAGTGTGCCATTTTCGAGAATCTATCCACGACAACAAATATGCTATCCCTCCCCTTCTTTGTTGGAGGTAAACCTAAAACAAAGTCCATAGATATATCCTCCCAAGGAACACTAGGTACAGGCAAAGGCATATATAAACCATCAGGATTGAGTCGTGACTTAGCTTTTTGACATGTAGTGCAGTGAGCAATAAAACGCTCAACATCCCGTCTCATCTTTGGCCAAAAGAAATGTGTAGCAAGTACGTCCTCCGTCTTCTTCACGCCAAAGTGTCCCATTAATCCTCCTCCATGCGCCTCCTGCAACAACAAAAGACGAACGGAGCTAGCTGGAATGCATAGCTTGTTAGCACGAAACACAAATCCATCGTTAACGACAAACTTGTTCCACATTCTTCCTTCTTTGCAATTCTGCATTACATCTTTAAAATCAGCATCATGCACATATTGATCTTTGATGGTCTCCAAACCAAATATTTTGAAGTCAAGTTGTGAAAGCATAGTATAGCGACGAGACAATGCATCAGCAATAACATTTTCTTTTCCCTTGTCTTAAGCGCTGTAATTTTTGAAGCAATTCACGTTGATAATATGGTGGAACCCAACGAGTACGCATAGCAGTTTTCAAAGCAGCCCAAGTAGTTGGAATAGGATATAATCTACAATGTTCAGACCACCATACACATGCAAAACTAGTGAAAGCACAAACAGCAGCAGCAACTCGTCTCTCCTCAGGATATTGTAAACATGTAAATCGTTGTTCAGTTTCTAACTCCCAAGTAAGATATATATCAGGAACATATCTACCCTCAAATGGTGGAATATTCAATTATAGCTTAGGAATATGGACATCATCTCGTACCTGAGGTGGTGGTGCAGGCCTACCATTACGAATATATACCTGAGGTCGACCTGCTGGTGGTGGTGCAGGTGGCTGCACGTAGTGCTGATTTTGATCAACCTCATCCTCATAATCTCCCACATAATCATCCTCCTCCGCATCAGCAGCAGGAGCCACAGAAGTATCAACAGCAGCACCAACAGTTTGGCCAAACGCAAGAGGAACACGGCTCGCTCGGCGAAGGTCTGTTTCGCGACGTGGAGGTAGTCGTTGTTGTTGTTGTTGGAGAGGTGCGTTAGGTGCAGCGGGTGGTGGTGGTGGAAGATGCGCGAGCAATTCATTAAACTTGTTATCGAGCTTTGTTTCGAACGTCTTCTCCATGCCATCTATCTTCTCCATGGCCTCTTCAAATCTGTTTAGCACATCTTGCACATGTCCACTCATCATTTGCTGAAATTTATCATGCAAATCCTTATTCGTCATGTTCTCCCAGTCAGTCTTGTCGGCTTGTGATCCTGGCATGGTTAGCAGCAATAGAAACACACAAGAATATGATCCTACAGACTACTAACAAGAGGTGGTGGTGGGTGTCACAAATCCATCAAGCAAATCTCAAATTCTTACCAGTTCTTACCCAGCAGCAGGCGGTGATCGGCAACCATTGTAGTCAAAAACTCTCAAAGCTTGGATAGAGCGATTACCAGGGAGAGTCAAACGCACGACGTAGATGTATGTGGAGCTGGGAAGGCTTATAATATGGTAGCAAAAAGGGTCAGCAATAATCAATTCAGAGATGCAAAGTTGAATAAACGCTCAACGACGGTACTGTGCTGGTCCTAGGCTAGACTGTGCGAGAGACGCGAGCCTAGAACACCAACAAAATCACGGCGCGACACGTAAACAAGGGAAAAGCACACTCTGGAATTTTTTTTCGCTCTTTTTTTTGCGCTCTTTTTTTTGTGCTGCTTTTTTTTGTGAAAAATCACTATAATGGCGAGTGTCTCAAAACTCTTCCTAGCTCAAACTGACAGGATGGGCACGAAATTTTTTCGACCAATTTTTTTTTTCGACTGCCCGAACCCAAAAACTCGAAACGGGTCAAAAAAAAACTTCCTATAATGGCACCTGTCTCAAAACACTCAGAAACACCTAAAAATAGGATAGCCAGAAAATTTTTCGAAAAATGCGTTTTCGAAAAATTTTGGGCCTAAACGGAGCGTGGTTTCCGAACTCTTTTTTTCCGAAACCTACTCCGGCAAGGAAACACGAATCGGAATCTAGATGGATCTCAAAAACAAACCTAATATGACAAGAACTCGGATTGGTGGTGGATATATGTTGGTAGATGGCAGCGGTGGTGGTATATGACAGCGGTGGTGGTATATGGATAC
Source organism: Triticum dicoccoides (assembly GCF_002162155.2). Taxonomy (NCBI): domain Eukaryota; kingdom Viridiplantae; phylum Streptophyta; class Magnoliopsida; order Poales; family Poaceae; genus Triticum; species Triticum dicoccoides. The sequence continues at coordinate 354,653,296 of NC_041385.1, read as the reverse complement.
GGATTCGAAGCGGTGGCGGATAAGCGGCGGTGGTAGATGGCAGGGGCGATGATGATGGTGCGGCGGTGGCGTGACAACTTATGACCAGAACTCGAAACTCTAAAAGACTAGACTCTAAGACCAGCAACTAGACACGACGATGCAACCGCAAATTCAACAAAGCAAAACCCTAAAAAGATTATGCAAAGGCTCAGATTGGTTCGGATATGATGAACTAACCCTAATTTTTTTTGTGGCTTTTTCGTGGACTGTAGGTATGAAGAACAGACTCGATCTAAACTACGAAAAACTGTATAATCTCACCGAACAACCTGGAAATCTGATACCACTTGATAGAGGCAAAGGTGTCCCGTCTTTCAATGAGATGATGGATATCACTTTGGTGGAAGTCCACTTTGACGATCCGACTACGAACGTGCGAGGATGTCGCGCCTTAGCAATCGCTAAACCAACTCCGAGAGGTTATTGACCACGCCGGAGCACGATCAACCTGACCACGAGGGTCTGTTTCCTGCGAGCAAACGAAGAACAAGCAAGAAACTAAGATTGCAATCTGGATATTGCGAATATAAGATGAAAGCTTTATTGATCAAGGTGGGGTTCTGTGACGCCTTTGTCTGGTCGTTGAACACAAACGAAGTACGCGAAGTTGCAGCTATGGCGAACTTTTAATCTAAACAAAACCCAAAGTCTAAACGATGCCCTAAGGGCTGTATATATGGAGGAAGAGGAGGGAATTTCGTGGCCCTTGGTGGAGGGGTCCGAAATCAACCCTATCTCTTGTTTCCCCACACATACGGACTCTAAAAATAGCCTATACTTATGTATTTTGAAATTACATGGGCCTGGCCAAATAATAAGGTGATGCGGCACCTATAATAACCTCGGGACGAAATTTATGAAGTGGCATCTTGTATATTTCGTCCAAGGCTTCATGCGCCCATTATGGTGGCTTCAAAGTCCTGAAATCGTCACTTGTAACTCCGTTCTTGTTCCCCTTGCGCATGCCATCATCTCCATGCTTGTTCTTGCTCCAATGTTCATCCTTCTCCAAGCTAGGCCCTTTATTTGTAAGCAAAACAAATGTATCCAATTTAGGCAGCATCATATTCTCATGAACATTAGAATCATTACCAAGAAACGAAAGTACCTGGTAATTTAGTTGGCGTGCACGAGCTCTAGTAATTGGTCCAGTATGTATAGCAGCAGGGCCTGTGGGTGTAACAATTGTATTGATGTCCTCATCACGTGGCGACCTGATGCAGCGGTTGGTGGCTCCGGTGAGACCCAGTCGCCGGTGGCCAGGCTAGGCGAGGAGGAGGGCGATGACGCGAAGATGGAGGTCGATGCCTTGATCCGATCTGGATCGAGCGATGTGGGAGGCTCGGGTGCTCTCGTGGTCGTCCGATCTAAGATCTGGTGGTCCAGATCGAGTGGAAGTGGCTGGATCTGAGGGGAGGTGGGAGGAGGCTGTGGGATCGAGGGAGGGGGATCCCGAGAGGATTTTTCTGGAGTGGCGGCGGGATGGGACATCTCCCTAGAAGTTAGGGTTTGCCCATATTTGGACTAGGGGTCTTTATATAGGGAAATGAAGGGGTATTTGGATCATCCGATTAAAATCATACGGTTGATATAAAAAGCTAGGGGAGTCCAGATCAGAAATCGGAGATGTTTTATAGATGTTGGGGGATGATCCGGACCCATCAGTCATGACAGCCCGGGTCGGGTTCGGGAGAAGTTTTCGGACTAGGTTGCGGAGGTGGTCGGTGGCTGTGCAGAGAGGCTCAAACGGTCGGACAACAAATGAACGGTTGCTCTCGAAAGGGATAATGAAGGCAAGGGAGAACGCGGCAACTACGAACGGATGCAACCTTTATGAAAACATGCAGATGCAATGTGCATGATGCTATGAGCTGAAATGCAAGACATGAACAAAATGCAAAACAAAAGACAAAAACCCAACCACAGAGAAAATAACATATCACATAGCCGGAAATGGCAAGAGTTGGAGTTACGAATATGGAAAGATACATCTGGGGTGTTACAACACTCCACCACTACAAGAGGATCTCGTCCCGAGATCTAGGATGGCACTGGAGAGAAAACGGAAGAGGAAGAGAGGAGGTAAAACTAAGTTGCTTCTTTGACAAAAGAGTGAAACCAAAGAACCTTGAGAGGTTGAAAAGTTGAAAGAAAGAACACAACGGAGTTGAACACAATTGAGAGCACTGCGGTAGAAAATAGAAACAAGGAACACCATGTGAACCTTGGAGGTTGCAAAGCTATGAATGACGAGTATAATGGACAAGAAGGAATTGAAACCACTCTGGTTGAAACAAGATGAGAGAGGAAGAATCCGGGCAGCACTCCGATTGAACATGGAAGGAATAGAACATGAACTTGAGAAGATGGGAAGATACTTGATGAAATCAACAACACACTGCCTCCGGAACTATTGAAAGAATGGCACAAGGGGTAAGAAGGATTTCAGACAGCACTCAGGTTGAAAAGAGAGGCAAAACTTGATAAGATGAAAGAACTTGAATGAGAACACAACACTCCGGTTAAATGGATAAGCACGAAAAGAACACGATCCTCACAATCGAGATGATGAGTGAAAAGAGAAACATCAAAATGCCTCCGGAAGAAAGAATAGAAGATAGATCATTGGAATAACAGAATGGAGAAGAAAATGCCAACTTCTGCCACAAATGAGCTTGGAAAGCACCCTTCCAAGAAGGTTATAACGGAGTCGTTGGAGAACCAACAACGAAACGAATAAGCTTGTAGTGGGCTTATGGAAAACTTCTCGAAATTGAGGCGAAATTCTGCCACTACGGAAACAAATAATATAATTGATAACACCGACGAGATGAAAAATTTCTTCCACCAAAGATAATAGAGAGATAACTTGGATCATTGATAAGCACCACAATAGCAACATTCCTTAGGGAAGGCTTTAGGTGAAATATGACACAAGATAACTCCAACAACGAGGTTGATGGTTGAAAAGATCTCTTGAACAAAGAGAAAATGATGGATTTAAATATCTCATTCTTAACAACTTGTGAATCATGAAACACGAAGTGAAATTGTCAAGAATGACATAAGACCACCTCAAAAGGTAGAAAGAATTGCACTTCAGGATGCACGATGAAGAATGCTTGAACTCCTCAAAACAAGACATGTGTTGAACACCATGTTTAATTTTTTTAGAGTATAGCCTGGCTGATCTTAACTTCGAGAAAAAAATCTTGAAGAACAAAATGAGAATGAAAGAAATCCTTGATGAACCATCATGTAGAGCCTCCATGAAGAACTCCGATAATAAAAGGATGATAAAAAGAAAGAGAAGTTGAAAACACAAGGTGAAGCCTTGCGATGATTTAGATGGAGCTTTGCGACGAGATAAAGCAGAAAACATAGAACTCCGGAAAAGAAAACATGAAAACACATGAAACCGAGAATGTGATATGATGAACAAACTCCGGAAAGAAGAGATGAACAACTTAGCACTGAGAAATTGATACCATTACGAACTCCGGAAGAAGGAATTAATCACTTGGATGAAACAAGAACAAGAATTATGTTATGCGTATCCTTCACCAATATAAATTGATGACAAGCAATGGATTTGGCATACTACTTATTCTTCTTGAAAAGATTGAAGAGAGAAATAGCGCAACTTGGGAAGGTATTAATGGAACCACCGGTGAGATTTGGAAACAACGAATAAATTGATATGATAATGAAGGAAGAGAAATCTTGAACGAACCACCGAAAGAATTGAAAATAAAAGTAGCAAAGGCACAATTCACCGGGAAGAGTTGGAAAACGAATGAAGATACTTGAGGGGATTTAGATACATGAGAACGAAGAGATCATGAACTGATTAGAGGGTATTTGAACACTCCAGGACAAATGAATAGCGAGAAGTGAATGATTAAGAGGTGCATCGGCATGAGAAAGCATTAGAAACGAGGAAAGGAATATGATGAAAACAGAAAGGTTGAATTGAATCCACCGGAGAAGAAAAGAGACGAAGAATAATAAACTTGAAGCTCTGTTAGTATCTTCCTGAGAATCACCGGATAAGAACATTGACGGAAAAGAATGGAGAGACTTCCCATCAATAAAAGGATACTTGATTAAGAAATCTAAGTCCTTGAAGAAAAGGGTGGGAGGGCGGGAAAACAAAGGCAACTTCGGGAAGATGGAACAAACACCGTTGAGAAAACTTAGAATTGATCTTACGGATGTTGAAAATGAACGGATCCACTTGAAGAGAAGAACACCGGTTGGAAAAGAGTTAACATGACCACTTCAGTGATCAAGAAGGATTAGTATTCACATAGCAATATGAGAACACCGTTTAGGAAAGGTATGGATTCAACATTTGACTTCAAAGCAACTCGAATACCACAAATAAAACAAAACAAAGGATTTGGCTTGCAGAATAAGCCAGAAACAAACATATGATAGAGATTTCGTCTGAAGTTTTCGTGGTGGGTGAGGGGGTCCTGGATTAGGGGGTGTCCAGATGGCCGGACTATGACCTTTGGACGGACTCCCAGACTATGAAGATACAAGATTGAAGACTTCGTCCCGTGTCCGGATAGGACTTTCCTTGGCGTGGAAGGCAAGCTTGGCGATATGATATGAAGATCTCCTCCCATTGTAACCGACTCTATGTAACCCTAGCCCTCTCCGGTGTCTATACAAATCGGAGAGTTTTAGTCCGTAGGACGAACAACGATCATACCATAGGCTAGCTTCTAGGGTTTAGCCTCTCTGATCTCGTGGTAGATCAACTCTTGTACTACCCATATCATCAATATTAATCAAGCAGGAGTAGGGTTTTACCTCCATCGAGAGGGCCCAAACCTGGGTAAAAACATCGTGTCCCTTGTCTCCTGTTACCATCCGCCTAGATGCACAGTTCGGGACCCCCTACCCGAGATCCGCCGGTCTTGACACCGACATTGGTGCTTTCATTGAGAGTTCCTCTGTGTCGTCACCGTCAGGAAGGATGCCGCACCCCGTCTTTAAAGATGGCGCTGTTGCTAAAGGAGCTTTGGCTGTCAGCCAAACTCTCCGGCTAGGCAGTTTTTTGATGACCGCCTGTTCGGTCGCCGCGTCGATGATGACCTCTCGGTTCATCGAAAGCAATCTCCACATCAGCTCGGAACTCGCCGAGCAGTTAGATCCGATGGAGCTCTTTTCCTTAAACGAGCTCTTGGATCACATCGCCGCCCTGGGAGTCGCTACAGATTACGGCCAGATTAGGCTTAAACCCGATCTGAGAGACATTGACTCTCCACAGGTCACCCACCACGTTGAAGTGGTGGAGGAACAATGCGGCGAATCTTCACCCATCCTAAGGACCAGATGTGTCCGGATTCCTGATCCCTCCAAGCCGGACATCCGCGGAGGGGAGGACGTCTCCCAAGCCCTGAACCTAAAGTCAGGCAGCGGGCCTGATTCATCGAATAGCGTCCAAGAAAACAAGCTTCCGAGTTCGGAAATTTCTTGGCCCCTGAGTCTTAGATTGGGAGAGGTTCCGGATTTAAATCCACCTGCCCACCCAAATACAAGGGATCTATCCCAAATTCGGCAAGAGCCCGGGGAAACAATACACCATTACTGGGCCAGATTCCTCCTGGTTAGGAACAGGATAAAGGACTGCCGCGAGAGGGATGCAATTTCATTCTTCTGTAACAACTGCACGGACATCGGAATCCTCAACGCCATAAGTCGCCGCGAAATTACACGCTTCGCCGACTTGACATGCATAGTACGAAAGTACTGTGCGACAGAAAACGTTCAAAAAACCGAAACAAAATTCTGGGACAATCCGACCCTGAATACAATCCCAGTCCGAAACAAAAGGGCGCATTATCGCCAGGCACCTGGGCCAAACAGCAAAAAACATAAACCCTCTATAGGGGATGGAACCGTACTAGAGGGATGGCTCAATGGACCCTGTAAAATTCATAGTACAGAGGAAGTCACACTAACTCATAGCCTTAGAGCATGTTGGATACTCCGGCAGGTTGCCAGAAGTGGCGAGGAGCTTCTAACTCTAGAATCCACAGAGCACCACCCCAGAAATGCCAGTACGGTGTCAACAGTCTTCGAGACTTTCGCATCAAAAAATGCGAGGAAACAAATGCTCCGCAGCCTTACCGAAGTCTACCAAGTAGCGACAATAAACCCATGGAGTGACACGGCTATTACCTTTAATGCTAGTGACGAACCTAAATTTTGGACAGCCCGAGCACCAGCCGCACTGGTCCTCAGTCCGATAGTGGACGGCTTCCGTCTTACAAAGGTACTCATGGACCGTGGCAGCGGATTGAACCTCATCTATGAGGAAACCCTGCGAAAAATGGAAATAGACTGGAGCCGCATTGAGCGAAGCAACACAACCTTTAGAGGAATAATCCCCAGCCGGGAAGCGTGCTGTTCAGGGAAAATCACACTGGATGTGGTGTTCGGCACGCCGGATAATTACGGATCCGAGGAGGTCACATTTCAAGTGGCCCCGTTCAGCAGCGGATACCATGCTCTGTTAGGGCGAGAAGCATTCACAATTTTTCAAGCTATACCCCATTACGGGTACATGAAGCTCAAAATGCCCGGACCCAACGGAATCATCACTCTTGCTAGTGATCCGGACACAGCGCTCCGCGCCGAAAACAAGACAGCCGCACTGGCTCTCGAGGCATTATCCAAAGCCCTGGCGGCCGAGGAACTAACTGTGTTGCGCTCCACGGTGGACAGGGATGATGTGATACTCGACAAAAGATCCAAGTCCACCTCCTTCAAGCCAGCAGACGAAATAGTCAAGTTCCAAGTCCATCCAACGGACACTACAAAAACGGCCTCCATCGGGGCACAACTAAACCCTGATGTAGACACCGCACTCAGAGAATTCCTACGAGAAAATTGGGACATTTTTGCCTGGCACCCTTCAGACATGCCAGGAATCCCACGCAGGCTGGCCGAGCACAGCCTGAACATCCTAAAAGGATTCAAGACCGTTAAGCAGACTCTTCGGCGTTTCTCCGAACCTAAGAGACAAGCCATGGGAGAGGAGCTAGCCAAACTACTGGAAGCCGGATTCATCAGAGATATAAAACATCCGGACTGGCTAGCAAACCTGGTGATGGTACCAAAGAAGGACAAATCTTGGCGCCTATGCGTCGATTTCAAAGACCTAAATAAGGCCTGCCCAAAGGATCCCTTCCCCCTCCCCCGCATTGATCAAATCATCGACGCCACTGCAGGACACGATTCATTGTGTTTCCTCGATGCATACTCTGGCTACCACCAAATCAAGATGGCAGAGTCAGACCAAGCCGCAACGGCATTCATCACCCCATACGGCCCATTCTGCTTCAACACAATGCCCTTCGGGCTCAAAAACGCCGACGCAACATATCAGCGCATGATTCAGTCATGTCTGGCCAACCAGATCGGCAAAACGGTTGAAGCGTACGTGGATGACGTGGTCGTCAAAACCAAACACGTTGAAACTCTAATAGACGACTTGAGGCTCACGTTCGATAACCTCCGAACATATGACATTAGGCTTAACCCGGAAAAATGCGTTTTCGACGTACCAGCCAGAAAGCTCTTGGGCTTCATTGTATCCGGTAGAGGAATTGAAGCAAACCCAGCCAAGATCCGAGCTCTGTCACAATTGGATATTCCAAAAGATCTCAAGCAAATACAAAAATTGATTGGATGCGTGGCGGCTCTAGCCGCTTCATCTCCCGCTTGGGGGAAAAGGCATTACCCCTTTACCGCCTCCTCCGGCGCACCGAACACTTCGAGTGGATGGATGCCGCCATGGCCGGACTCGAAGAAATAAAATCCATACTGGCAACAAACCCTGTCCTGGCCGCGCCGAACATCGGCGAACCAATGTTGTTATACATTGCGGCAACTCACCAAGTTGTAAGCGCAGTCCTCGTCGTCGAACGAGAAATGGATGGACATAAATTCCTTGTCCGGAAACTAGTGTACTATGTGTCCACTGTCCTCACTCCATGCAAGTCTCGGTACCTGCATTACCAAAAAATAGCATACGCAGTGTTCATGGCATCCCGGAAGCTACGACACTACTTTCAAGAGTGTTCGATAACAGTAGCCTCCGAAGTACCTCTTAACGATATCATAAACAACCGCGACGCAACAGGCCAGATTGCCAAATGGGCCATTGAGCTCCTCCCGTTCGACATAACATATAAGCCACGGCGAGCCATCAAGTCGCAAGCCTTGGCCGACTTTGTCGCTGAATGGACTGAAGCCGAACTCCCTAAAGAGTACAGCACATATTCCAACTGGACCATGCACTTTGACGGCTCCAAAATGCTGGCGGGTCTGGGGGCTGGCGTCGTCCTGACGTCCCCAACAGGAGATACAGTCCAATGTCTACTCCAGATAATGTATACGGACTCCAACAATGCAGCCGAAAACGAGGCCCTTCTACATGGCCTCCGGATGGCAGTCTCCATGGGCATTCAACGCCTAGAGGTGCGTGGGGATTCGAACCTCGCGATATCCCAAATAAACGGAGACTTTGACGCCAAAGATCCAAAAATGGCAGCTTACCGCAACACCGTCCTAAATATGTCAGCTCGGTTCGAAGGGCTGGAATTTCACCATATAGCCCGGGAAAATAATCAGGCAGCAGACGTCCTGGCACGCATTGGCGCAAAGCGTGATGCAGTCCCCCCCAACATTTTCCTGGAAAGGCTATTCAAGCCATCCGTACAGTGGGAAGGGGAATCCGGAATTAACAATCCGGACCAGGCCGCATCACCTGACCCCGAACACCCTGACACAACGGAAGACTCCGTCAATGAAGTCACACCCTCAGCCCACATAATAATGGCCGTAATTGCCCCGTGGACAGAACCATTCTTAGCCTACTTAACTAGGCAGGAACTCCCTGAGGACCAAAATGAGGCACGCTGCATAGTGCGGCGATCTAAAGCCTATAAAGTCCTCGAAGGAGAGCTTTATAAGAAAAGCACCACCGGAGTCCTTCAAAGGTGTATCTCCGAAGAGGAAGGGCGGAACCTTCTGGCGGAAATTCACGCCGGACTCGGTGGTCACCACGCCGCAGCCCGAGCCCTTCTGAGCAAGGCCTTCCGTACCGGATTTTATTGGCCGACGGCCTGGGCAGACGCTCAGGACTTAGTCCAGTGATGCGTCGGTTGCCAATTATTCACTAATCAAAGCCACATGCCACCTACCGCCTTACAAACCATACCCATCACCTGGCCTTTTGCGGTCTGGGGGCTTGACATGGTTGGACCCCTTAAAGGAGGAACCCACAAGCAAAAATATCTACTGGTCATGGTGGATAAATTCACCAAATGGATAGAGGCCAAGCCTGTTAAGACGTCCGAATCCGGACCGGTGATAGACTTCATATCCGGGGTTGTACACCGTTATGGCGTCCCCCACAGCATCATTACTTCCAACTGCACAAACTTTACGGCCGATGAAGTTAAACTCTAGTGCAAAAACATGGGCATTAAGCTCGATTACGCTTCAGTCTATCACCCACAAACTAACGGTCAAGTCGAGCGAGCCAATGGTCTAATCATGAGCGGCATCAAACCCAGATTAGTGCGATCCCTCAAGGAATCTAACACGCACTTGGTAGAGGAGCTTGACTCCGTACTCTGGGGGCTGCGGACCACGCCGAATCGCACTACCAGATTCACACCATTTTTTATGGTATATGGCGCAGAGGCAGTCCTGCCCTGCGACATAATTCATGACTCACCTCGTGTGCGCATGTACGAAGAAAGAGAAGACGAGCTCGATCGGCAGGACAGCTTGGACGCATTGGAAGAGGAGCGCGACATGGCAAAGGCCCATTCCGCATTCTATCAACAGCAGGCTTGAAGATATCAAAGCAGATAAGTACGGGCCAAAACTTACAATGTTGGCGAACTAGTTCTACGCCTGCCGGACAAGAAAAAGGACAAACTCAAGCCCAAATGGGAGGGTCCCTTCATAATCGACCAAGTCCTGACTGGTGGAGCGTACCGTCTGCGAAATGCATCGGACAACCGACTCGAGCTGAACCCATGGAACGCAGCACGCCTACGAAGATTCTACGCCTAGCGCCGGACTCTGTGTTCGTCTCCTTCCTCTATCACCTTCCTTTTTTTCAATTTAGCTGCCTGGTATTTTTCTCCTCCTTCCTCCCTTCTTTCTCCCAAGCCTTTAGGGGCTTGCTTGCGCGATTGTTCGCACGTAATTGATGCGCTACCCGCGCTCATTATACCTGGGGGCTTCTTTATCAGAAGCTTATATACACGGGCTTCATGCCCAAAACATGTGTGACACTTCCGCATGAACCTTTTATGCACCATCATACGCATCGATATGACTTAAGTTTTGGCCAAGCTGGGTTGCCTGGCTCCTATGCTTACCCCTATGTTCCCGTTTGTTCGACTAGGTGGTAAAGGGAGCACCTCTGCGATTGTTACTGTCGGGTCAGCCGGATGTGTACCTCAGACTGGGTGAAGCCGAAAGCTAGCGTTCTTAAGGGAATATTCGGTCGGTGAACTAAAAGATGACTTTTCACTTGTTTATTTATCTGCCCCCAGATGCTTTTCTGCTTTTCTAAGCAGTCCGGACATGCACTTTAGGGCATGCCTCCCAGGGAAAGGAACCCCTAACGGAACTATTCTCCCTGGAAGATGTTTCTTACTAACCATGTAATATAACATAACTAGTTGGGCACTTGTGTGATAAAGCACTTATGACCCCTACGCCTGGTCTCCATGCATGCCCTGGTTCTTACATAACCGAGAGGGTATTCGGACACACTCCGGACTATCGGGTCCAGAGGTTGAAGCGAAAAGGTCCGCAATGACAACCGATCTACAATCCAGCTAGAAGGCATTTTACATGTCATTTTAAATTACATAGTCAATTTGACTGGTTATATTCTTCTTCAATACCATCCAACAGGAGGTCTAATTTACAGTCCTCTTGGGAATACTTGGCGGCCAGCTCTACCTAGCCATACACTAAACTGACAGGGATCTCCTTCCCATCGGGCCCCAAAGGGCCGACCTCGGCCATGTGGTTTGGGTCAGCCTTCGTGTACCGCGTCTTCACCATGGCCCAGGCCTCCCTAGCGCCTTGACGGCAGGCCGATATCTTCCATAACCGGAAGCGCTGCCGCACTCCCTTCAGCTTCTCTGCAAGCCCTTCAAGGCCTTCAGGCAGGGAGAAGGACGGCCACAATGCTTGTACGACGCCATGCATCGCCTGCCGAACTCGTTTGTGTAGTTGCAATAGCTCGGGGAGAAGATCTCCCGCAGAACCGGGCATTTCCTCCGCAGGCCGACCTGTCAGCATATCTGCAGACATAGCTCTGTCAATCGACTTCCTCGCCGAACCCTTTTTCGAAGATTCGTTTAAGCACTTACTAAAAATGCCGCGTCGAAGTCGCCGATTCTCCTTTACGGAATCAGACAGCTGAGCACGAACATCCTTTACTTCCTCGCCCAGCTGGGTGTTGGCGGCGTGAAGGTTGTCTTCTCTTGCCTCACCCTCGTCAGCAGGCTCTCGTCGGCCTTTAACTGGCGCAGGAGTTGTTGCTTGTCCGGATTCAATCCGGCCCCATCTGCACTGTTATTGTCAGAATTGCACACATGTCGCACGTCACAACAGAATTATCTTTCGAAGCATATATTACCTGAGGGAATCCCCTTGGTACTCTCTGAAGCGGCCAAGGCGACCTCAAGTTGGGCCTTGCACTCTTCGAGCTCCTGGGACAGTTGCTTATTCTTTTTTGTAAGATCCTGCATATCATATGATCCTTAAATCAGTTATCTTAACTGTTTCAAGTCTCGGGGGCTACTGACATATATAACCATCAGATTTACTCACCCGTATGTCTTTCACATACTGCTTTGTGGCTCTGGCTAGACCATTTTAGGCGGCACGGAGGTACGCATCTCCCGTATTAAAGGCGTCCAACGCCTCTTGGGAAAAACATGCGTCACAAAGAACAGTCCGGCGACGCATGTGGTTCATGGCACTCTCCATCTCTGAATTGGTGGCAGATAGCCCGTCCGCGTCCTCTGTCGGAGGAATATTCGGTGTGCGCCCCGTGTTCGCCTCCGCTTCCGGACCCGGCCTTGAAGCCTGGCCGGGGGATATAGTCCGGCGGGCGCTCTTCTTCCTGAGGAGAGCATGAGCGTTACTGTGACTTGAGGGCATAAACCCTAGGCGCTAAAATTGCACGCTGTACTGTTGCGCCGGAATCTTGATCTGGTCCGCACTTCTTTTTAGCCCGCCTGGCTTCAACGACCCTTGTTGGCTACCCACCGCGGGCTCGGCCCTCCGTCTCAAGGATTTCCCCTGCAAAACGAAACATTTTTGGTTTACGTTCAAAATAAGGCGTGGATGGATCCTCTTGAAAGTACTGGGACTTTGGTCTCGGTTACCTTTGAGGCCGGAAGCAGTTCGGGATAGTCGGTCGTAATGGCCACTAAGGTATTGTCCTTACTCGATTGATGAAACACCCCATCAATTAGCTCCACACATAAGTCCGGGTCCTCTTGGGAGTCCGGATCGAGGGACCGTTCCGGGTCCTCGGGTTGTGGAGGAGGGATGTTTCTCTCCTTCACAGTTTGGCGCGGCTCCTGCGTTAAAATTGCTAGACTAAGTACTCAATTATGGAATTTGAAAACACATAGGCAAGTGAAAATGTTCGCTCACCCAGCTTGGAGGACTGTACATGGAGAATCCGCCCCGTGGGTTAACATGGAGGAATTCCTCTTCTTCTCCCATGTACAAAGCGGATAAGATCTTCGTTAGAGTGGCAGCCGAATCCGGCCCCTTGCGACCGCACCGGGTGGCGTCGTCCTCCCCATTGAAATCCCACATGGGGTGGCCTCTGCACTAAAGCGGATGCACCCCCCGCATAATGCATGTGGCCATGACCTCAATCATGGTCAGTCCGGAATGAGCCAACAACCTTATCCGGCTCATCAGGTAAAGGACGTCCCTATTAGTTTCCCTCTGAGGGTTCCGTGGGCGCCAGCTCAGGCGTTTCTTCAATGGAGCGTTATTGAACTCAGGGAGGCCGATCCGTACAGGGTCCGGCAGGGGGACGTCGTCCATATAAAACCATTCCGAAGGCCAGTCCTCGGACGCCTTCTTTGGGGTTCCGGATAGATATCCGGTCCCGGCGATGCGCCATAGTTCGGCTCCGCCCACTTGATAAATTGACCCCTCCTGAGAGCGGGGCACAAGGCAGAACAACCTCTTCCACAGCGCGAAATGGGCCTCGATGCCCAAAAACAGCTCGCAGAGGGCCACGAAGCCCGCAATATGCAGTACGGAGGCAGGCGTGAGGTTGTGTAGTTGGAGGCCGTAAAACTCCAGTAGCCCTCGGAGAAATGGATGAATTGGAAATCTGAGTCCTCTTATTAAATAAGGGACTAGGCATACCCGCTCTCCTTGGGAGGGATTGGGGACACTCTCCGCCTGCTCTCCGCCACTATAGGTGCAATCCCGGCTCGAACTAGGACCATATATGCTGGGGGGAGGAGCCCCTTGGATTGAAGCACTACTAGCTTGCTATGCGGGACGGAACACCGCTCCCAATCTCCGTGTAACACCCTCGATGCGACTATGTCTCCCACGTGTCGAGGCACGACTTAGAGGCATAATCGCATTGAAGGCATATGTCGCAAGTGAGGTAATCTTCACACAACCCATGTAATATATAAAGGAAAGAGATACATAGTTGGCTTACAATCGCCACTTCACACAATTACATGAATAAAAGCATTACATCAACCAGATACAATCAAGGTCCGACTACGGAACCAAAATAAAAGAAGAACCCCAAATGCGACAAAGGTCCCCGATCGACCCCAACTGGGCTCCACTACTGATCAACTAGAACGAAACAACACAAAGGGCAAGATCTTCATCGAGCTCCTCCTTGAGCTTGGTTGCGTCACCTGTTCGGTAACATAGGCACCTGCAAACTGGTTTTGGAAGTATCTGTGAGCCACGGGGACTCAGCAATCTCGCACCCGCGAGATCAAGACTATTTAAGCTCATAGGTAAGGTAAAGGTATGAGGTGGAGCTGCAGCAAGCGACTAGCATAAATGGTGGCTAACATACGCAAATGAGAGCGAGAAGAGAAGGCAAAGCACGGTCGATAAGAGTATGATCAAGAAGTGATCCTATAGCAACCTACGTCAAGCATAACTCCAACACCGTGTTCACTTCCCGGACTCCGCCGGAAAGAGACCATCACAGTTACACACACGGTTGATGTATTTTAATTAAGGTCAACTTCGGGTTTTCTACAACCGGACGTTAACAAATTCCCATCTGCCACATAACCGCGGGCACGGCTTTCGAAAGATAATACCCTGCAGGGGTGTCCCAACTTAGCCCATCACAAGCTCTCACGGCCAACGAAGGAATAGACCTCCACCCGAGACATTCCGATCAGACTCGGTATCCCGGTACAACAAGACATTTCGATAGGGTAAAACTAAACCAGCAACACCGCCCGAATGTGCCGACAAATCCCGATAGGAGCTGCACATATCTCTTTCTCAGGGCACACTCAGATGAGACTAGCTACGAGTAAAACCAACCCTCAAGTTTCCCCGAGGTGGCCCCGCAGGCAGCTCAGTTCGGACCAACACTCAGAGGAGCACTGGCCCGGGGGGGGTAAAATAAAGATGACCCTCGGGCTGGCCGACCCAAGGGAAAGAAAAGGCTAGGTGGCGAATGGTAAAACCAATGTTGGGCATTGCTGGAAGAGCTTTACTTAAGGCGAACTGTCAAGGGGTTCCCATTATAGCCCAACCGCGTAAGGGACGCAAAATCCGGGAACATAACACCGATATGACGGAAACTAGGGCGGCAAGAGTGGAACAAAACACCAGGCATAAGGCCGAGCCTTCCACCCTTTACCAAGTATATAGATGCATTAATTAAGTAAGATATATTGTGATATCCCAACAAGTAAACATGTTCCAACAAGGAACAACATCTCCATGTTCCAACAAGGAACAAACTTCAATCTTCACCTGCAACTAACAACGCTATAAGAGGGGCTGAGCAAAGCGGTAACATAGCCAAACAACGGTTTGCTAGGACATGGTGGGTTAGTGGTTTGACATGGCAATTTGGGAGGCTGACAAGCAAATGGTAGGCATCGTAGCATTGGCATGGCAAAAGAGCGAGCAAACTAGCATAGCAAAGATAGTAGTGATTTCGAGGGTATGATCATCTTGCCTGAAATCCCGCAAGGAAGAAGAACGAGTCCATGAAGAAGACAAACGGACGTAGACGAACGAATCCTCACAACACGACGTTATCGGAACCAACCCGAAGAAGCAACACCGGAAAAGAAGCACACAACATAGTAAACAAACATCACATAAACATGGCATGATGCGCAATCAAGTATGATGCATGTCCGGTTTAATGAGGCATGGCATGGCAAAGAGCACAAGCAACCCTACAAATTAAGTGGAGCTCAATATGCAACGAGTTGCATATTGACGAAACACCACAACAAGTTATTTAGTTTGATCTCGTTTATGTACTCAACAATATTAAATGTTGGTTAACATGGCAAGAGGGTGAAGCAAAGTAAAACTACCTATCTAGTCAAGTTTAAATGAGGCCGGAAGCAACGAACAACAATTCCGGAAACTCCCCATATGCATATTTTAGATTAGGTCCTGTTCTGCCCTAAACACAATTTTAGGGTTGTTAAACATGCAAAGTAAGGCCACCATGTTAAACTAGGCAAAATTCTACCCCATTTACATATAAAGTTTATTTAAATCGGAGCTACGGTTATTTAGTTATGAATTAAATCATTTTAACATGGCATAGGAGCAAATTTAAATAAACAGCAAGTTAAACATTTTAAACATGGATGAAATTGGCATATTATTAAACTACACAAAATTCTAAGCATTTTACATGTTAAAAGTTTTTACATATGATGCACAGATTATGAGTTATTATATGCATGAAGTGCAAGGGGGTTTCTGCAAATCTGTAATTCCTCGGATAATGCTAAAATCGTAGGACTGGAAAAAAAATGATATGGGCCGAAACTGGCTGGGCCACAACAGGAGAGAAAAAAAGGAGGGGGCGCTGGGGGTGGCCTCACCATGGGCCTTGGCCCGGACGGTGGAGAGGGAGGAGGCAGATCGGGCCGGTGGATCTGGACTGGGCCTCGGCTCTTGGGGCCCACGGCGGTGTGGTCAACGGGCACCAGGGAGCGAGCGGCTCCTCTGCTCGCTCCCGAGTGGACATGGCGGCGGCGGTGAAGGTTCCCCGCGCGGCTGCGCGAAGGCGGGGAGGACGCCGGGAGGCACGGGACTCGCCGGGGACGGGTGCCGGAGGCCGAGCCTCGGCCGGATCTGGCTGGAAGGAGGGCCGACAGAGAGGGACGGCGACTCCGGCGGAGTTCCATGGCAGCACAGGGGGTTGGCGACGGCGGGCGGCGCAGAGACACCGAGGGGCGACGGTGAGGCTGCGCAACGGCGGGGTGCCCGGGCGACGACGGATCTGGGTTCCGGCGAGGCCACAGCCTTCCGGCGAGGCGACGCAGACGATGGCCGGCGGCGGGTCGACGGGGAGCTCGGGATCGAGGGGCTCCTCCCCTCGATCCAGATCGAGAGCGGGAGGCGCGGGGCGCTCGGCCCGGATCCAGCCCGGGGCGGGCCTCGGATGGGCCGGCCGGGCCCTGGGCGGCGCTGGGAGGCTAGGGGGACGCGTGGAGGGCGCGGGTTGGAGGAGGCGAGCGTTGGGGCGACGTGGCGGCACCCAGTTGGCCGGGGCGACGCCTCAGGTGGCGGCGCGGCGATTGGCGGCGCGCCAAGTGGCGAAGGGGGAGCACACCTGCGCTGAAAACGAGGAGGGGGCGGCGGCTGGCTGCGGGAATAGAGGAGGGGGTAGGTAGGAGGCCAAAATTGGAGAGAGGGGGTCTATATATAGAAAAAGAGGCTAGGGTTGGGGGGTTTTGGGGGCTTTTGGACCGTACGATCGCGATCGTGCGGCTCTGGTCAGAGGGGGAGGTTAGAGGGCTGCGGGAGGGATTAGTGGGCTGTGTAGAGACCATGGGCTGCAGGAGAGAAGAGGGAGAGAGGCCCGGCAACGGTTTTCGGAGACCGAAAACACCCGACGAATATACCGATTATATCGCGGTTATATATTTAACGGTTGGGCAGTCAAACGAACTCCGAATGCGACGAAATTTGGCAGGCGGCCTGTCTACACTATAATAAGACCGCACACCAAGTTTCATCCCATTCCGAGAACATTTTTCGGCCACTTATAAAATAATATTTCGGGGGTGCCGCGGGCGCGTGCGAGTGTGGTCTGGACACCGAACGGACAACGGAGAGAACCAGGAGGAACCCGAACGGATGCAAGTTTTGAAAAACATGCGGATGAAATGCAGATGATGACATGGCAAAATGCAACACGCAAGCAAATGACATGGCAACTACAGCGAATAACTGGAGGACACCTGGCACATCGGTCTCGGGGCGTTACACTCCGGGCCGAGGGCTGGAGAGGCGAGAGGAGGAGCTGCTTCGACCGACCATGGTGGAATGGATCTCTGTCGAAAGCGCTCTGATGGATACTTGCGGAGGGAATGTGGTGTGAATTGGATCTAAATCCCCGTCTCTTTTATGGGCGGCTCATTTACGCGGCAGGGGGGGGGGTAAATGAAAAAAACTCCCTGGCTTTTCGCTTTCGTTTGACACGTGGAAGATGGTCATTATTGGGCACAGAAGCTGAGGAGAGCAACACGCACTAGAAGCCGGACACTATTCTACAGGTGCATGGAATTTGGAGAAGAACCCGCCTTGCAATGCCGAAGACAAACTTGCGCGCCGGACTTATCATCATTGAAGCCTGGTTCGGGGGCTACTGAGGGAGTCCTGGATTAGGGGGTGTCCGGATGGCCGGACTATGACCTTTGGCCGGACTCCCGAACTATGAAGATACAAGATTGAAGACTTCGTCTCGTGTCCGGATAGGACTTTCCTTGGCGTGGAAGGCAAGCTTGGCGATATGATACGAAGATCTCCTCCCATTGTAACCGACTCTATGTAACCCTAGCCCTCTCCGATGTCTATATAAACCGGAGAGTTTTAGTCCGTAGGACGAACAACAATCATACCATAGGCTAGCTTCTAGGGTTTAGCCTCTCTGGTCTCGTGGTAGATCAACTCTTTGACTACTCATACAATCAATATTAATCAAGCAGGAGTAGGGTTTTACCTCCATCGAGAGGGCCCGAACCTGGGTAAAAACATCGTGTCCCTTGTCTCCTGTTACCATCCACTTAGACGCACAGTTCGGGACCCCCTACCCGAGATCCGCCAGTTTTGACACCGACAGTGGGGCCCACACAGGCTCGATCGTACATCACCATCATGTACAAGGCAGTGCACATGACATACGAAGCGTCCCCGAATCAGCATAGCCAAGGGTTCTTTAAGACACAACGAGACCACTGTAAAAAACGACCGTGGATAGGCGGACCACTAGACGTCGAACCCCAATCTCATATCATGCATCTATCGGAAAGGGGAAAAAACTAGAGCTACTTGAATTCCCACCTATAAAACTCCCGAAACTTTCTGGTTATGCAATCTAGTGTTGGGGATAAAGGGGAAGCAATATATATCTCACCCAAACCTAACAATCCCTACATCCAAGCTGTATCCATCCGTCAACACATAACCAAGAAACCTTCGGAAATCGTGTACCTCAACCTTCGAAAAGCATCCGTTATACAAGCTATGGCAATACTCCCGAACTCCCACCCCAGTACTGGGTGGCGTCGAGGTTATCTCACCAACAACTGCATAAAAGAGATTTTCGATGTCGGCAAAACTCGGGTATTCCAGAACTGCAACGATAAAATTATGACGACAACACCTCGGAGCTCAACTCCCCGGGACACTGCCACAACCCCTGTCAGGAGGCACCAAGAACAATGTTCTCGTCATAAGAATATCGGAATGATCCCAAGATACCCGCGTGATCCTAAAAAAATTTAGTGAAATTTGAGGAGAGGAAAGACAAAACATCTACGTCAGGAGACCTCACCAGAGCGACGAAGGGGCTGAGGAGTAAAAAGAATCCTACTCTCCGATATATATAATCCTAAGACTCAAAACATTTATGTTCTAGACTCAACAACGTCAGTGATTCGATCAAGCAGGGGGCTCCTAAGTCGGGGATGGCTCTGATTACCAACTTATAACACCCACGATGCGGCTATATCTCCCATGTGTCGAAGCACGACTTAGAGGCATAACCGCATGGTGGTTTTGTCGCAAGAAGGGTCATCTTCACACAATCCCATGTAATGAACAAGACTGGGATAAAGAGTTGGCTTACAATTGCCACTTCACACAATGAACATATAATTCATACATCATTCAGAGCACACACATAGTCCGATTACGGACGAATCCAAAAGTAAAAGAAGATAACCCAACTGCTAGATCCCCGATCGTCCCAACTGGGCTCCACTACTGATCAACATGAAACGAAACATAGCAATGACCAAGATCTTCATTGAGCTCCCATCTGAGCTCGGTTGCATCACCTGCACTGGTGTCATCGGCACCTGCAACTGTTTGGTAGTATCTGGTGAGTCACGAGGACTCAGCAATCTCAAAACCCGCGAGATCAAGACTATTTAAGCTTATGGGAAGGAAGTGGTAATTAGGTGGAGTTGCAGCAAGCACTAAGCAAATATGGTGGCTAACATACACAAATAAGAGCGAGAAGAGAAGCAACGGAACGGTCGTGAAGATAGAAGTGATCAAGAAGTGATCCTGAAACTACTTACGCACAATCATAACACCAAGACCGTGTTCACTTCCCAGACTCCGCCGAAAAGAGACCATCACGGCTACACACTAAGTTGATGCATTTTAATTAAGTCAAGTGTCAAGTTCTCTACAACCGGATATTAACAAATTCCCATCTGCCACATAACCGCGGGCACGACTCTCGAAAGTTTATACCCTGCAGGGGTGTCCCAACTTAGCCCATCACAAGCTCTCATGGTCAATGAAGGATATTCCTTCTCCCAGGAAGGCCCGATTAGTCTCGGAATCCTGGTTTACAAGACATTTCGACAATGGTAAAACAAGACCAGCAAAGCCGCCCGATGTGCCGACAAATCCCGATAGGAGCTGCACATATCTCGTTCTCAGGGCACACCGGATAGGCAAGACGTCGGTTTGGCATAGACCCTGGTTGCCCAGGGGGCGCCGGACATCGCCCAGGTTGGGCCAACACTCGAAGGAGCACTGGTCCGGGGGGGGTAAAATAAAGATGACCCTTGAGTCTGCAGACCCAAGGGAAAAAGGCTTGGGTGGCAAATGTTAAAACCAAGGTTGGGCCTTGCTGGAGGAGTTTTATTCAAAGCGAACTGTCAAGGGGGTCCCATAAATCACCCAACCGCGTAAGGAACGCAAAATCAAGGAACATAACACCGGTATGACAGAAACTAGGGCGGCGAGAGTGGAAGTAAACACCAGGCATAAGGCCGAGCCTTCCACCCTTTACCAAGTATATAGATGCATTAATTAAATACAAGATATTGTGATATCCTAACATAATCCTGTCCATCATGGAGCAATCTTCAACTTCACCTAGAACTAACAATGCTATAAGAGGGGCTGAGCAAAGCGGTAACATAGCCAAACAATGGTTTGCTAGGAAGGGTGAAAAGGTTAGAGGCTGACATGGCAATATGGGAGGCATGGTAAACAAGTGAAAGGTAGCACAGCATAGCTATAGAACGAAGCAACTAGCAAGCAAAGATAGAAGTGATATCGAGGGTAATGGTCATCTTGCCTGAGATCTCGCAAGGAAGAAGAACGAGTCCAAGAAGAAGACAAACAGACGTAGTCGAACGAATCCTCACAACTCCGGAACGAAACCGAAGCTAACGAGAGAAGCAAACCAGAAAGAAGCATACAACATGGTAAACACACAATCATAATCATGGCATGATGCACAATCAAGTATGATGCATGTGCGGTTTAGTGAGGCATGGCATGGCAAAGTGCACAAACAACACTACAAGTTAAGTGGAGCTCAAAATGCACAAACGAGACACCACATCAATTATTTAGTTCGCTTTCGTTTATGGTACTCATCAATATTAAATGTTGTTAAACATGACAAGGGGTGAAGCATAAGTAAACTAACTATTTAGGCAAGTTTAAATGAGGCCGGAATAACAAACAACAATTCCGGAAAATCCTCATGTCCATATTTTGAATTAGCTACTGTTCTGCCCTAAAACATATTTTAATGTTGTTAAACAACAAAATAAAGTACACCATGTTAAACTAGGCATTTTTCTACCCCATTTACATATAAAGTTTATTTAAAACCGAGCTACGGTTATTTAGTTATGAAATAAAACATTTTAGCATGGCATTTAAGCAAATTTAAACAAACAACATTTTAAACATTTCAAACATTGTTGAAAGTGGCATATTATGAAACTAGATGAAAAACTAAGCATTTTTTCTATATAAATTATTTACATATGATGCATGATTTGTGGGTTATTAAATGCATGAACATGAGGGACTTTTCTGTAAAACTGCCAATACACTGGATAATGCTAAAACGCAGATCTGGAAAAAAAACAAGACACGGGCCGAAACTGCTGGGTGCTGGGGCGCTCACCATGGACCTTGGTCCGATCGGTGCTGGGTTGGCCTCCTGGCGCAGGACGCGGGCTGCTGGGCTGGGCCTAGGCGACTTGGCTGGAGGCGATCGAAGGCCTCCTAGTCCACGCATGCGCGGTCACCGCACGCGGTCGAGTGCTTGTTTCCCTCGCGCAGGAGGTAGCAGGCACGGCGGCAGCACGATCTTGAGCAGGGAAGCAGAGGGCGAGGGGGCGCTGGACGTCAGGGGGGCGGCAATGCTCGCTTGTTCGCTCGAACCGAAAGACGCAGAGGCGACGGCGAGGGACTTGGCGCAGCGAGGGGAAACCGGGCGAGGACGACGATGCGGGACTTGAGGCGCAGGGGCGAGGCGAGCTCGAGCAGATCCGGCGGGTGGCGCTGCTCGGAGGTCACCGGACCAAGCAGGATGACGGCGGCGGCAGCATGGAGCTTGGGCGAGCTCCTACTCGTTCCTGGGAAAGAGAGAGAGAGAGGGCCACTGTGTGTGTGAGAGAGAGAGGGAAAAACAGGAGGAGGAGAGGAGCGGGACGAGGCCGGTCGTGGTCGGGCGGTGGGATGGCTCAGGCAGGGAAGGGTGGCTGGTCTCGGAGCAACGGGGCGACGACCATGGCGTTGTGTCCCTGTTAGAGAAGGGAGAGGCGAGAGAGCTTAGAGAGGTTGAGAGAGAGGAGCACGGGGAGCAAAAGAAGAGAAGGCAGGGGCGTGGCGACCTGATGCAGCAGTTGGTGGCTCCGGCGAGACCCGGTCTCCGGTGGCTAGGCGAGGCGAGGAGGAGGGCGACGGCGCAAAGATGGAGGTCGATGCCTCGATCCGATCTAGATCAAGCGATGTGGGAGGCTCGGGTGCTCTCGTGGCCGTCCGATCTAAGATCTGGTGGTCCAGATCGAGTGGAAGTGGCTGGATCTGAAGGGAGGTGGTAGGAGGCTATGGGATCGAGGGAGGAGGATCCCGAGAGGATTTTTCTGGAGTGGAGGCGGGATGGGACATCTCCTAGAAGTTAGGGTTTGCCCATATTTGGACTAGGGGTCTTTATATAGGGAAATGAAGGGGTATTTGGATCATCCCATTAAAATCGGATAGTTGAGATAAAAAGCTAGGGGAGTCCAAATCAGAACTCGGAGATGTTTTATAGATGTTGGGGGATGATCCGGACCCATCAATCATGACAGCCCAGGTCGGGTCTGGGAGAAGTTTTCGGACTAGGTTGCGGAGGTGGTTGGTGGCTGTGCAGAGAGGCTCAAACGGCGGGACAACAAATGAACGGTTGCTCTCGAAAGGGATAACGAAGGCAAGGGGGAACGCGGCAACTACGAACGCATGCAAGCTTTATGAAAACATGCAGATGCAATGCGCATGATTCCATGAGATGAAATGCAAGACATGAACAAAATGCAAAACAAAAGACAAAAACCCAACCACAGAGAAAATAACATATCACATAGCCGGAAATGGCAAGAGTTGGAGTTACGAATATGGAAAGATACATCCGGGGTGTTACACATAAGTATTGAGATATAATGTGTAATAATAGCCCATAATGCAATAAATATTGATATAAAAGCATGATGCAAAATGGATGTATCAGACATCCTACACTTTAGTCTTGTAGAGAATTATGTGCACCCAAGTATATCTGGAGTAATCATCAACAATTATGAAGCCATAGATGCAAGCAGTAGCATTGAGAGTAGAGTAGTGAGTAGGGCCGAATATCCATGTGAAGCAGCTCAAAGGGTTGAGATGTAGTCATGATTGTCTTCGAGGGATGCTTGGCCCTAGTCATCTTTCCGGCTTCGCAGGTGCCACATAGATGGTCCTTCTTGAACTTGACGCCTTCGATGCCCACAACATGCTTCTTCTTCGCGAGAGTGTGCAAATTCTTCATGCCAGCATGCCCTAGCCTTCGATGCCAGAGCCAGCATTCCGAAGTCTTTGCTAGAAGCCATACAGCCATCTGTGGTCCTGCTGAGAAACCTACCATATAGAGATCATCTTTCCGATACCCTTCAAAGACTAGAGACTTGTCAGATTCCATTGGTACAAGGCATCGATATTTTCCAAATAGCACAATCATGTTCAAGTCACAGAGCATTGAGACAGACATTAAGTTGAAACCAAGGGATTCAACAAGCATCACTTTATCCATGTGTTGATCCCTTGATATGGCAACTCTGCCTAGACCCAATACTTTGCTTTTACCAGTATCAGCAAATGTGATGTGACTTTTGTCTGATGGACGAAGTGTTGAATCCATCAGAAGACTTCGATCACCTGTCATGTGGTTAGTGCATCCACTATCCATAATCCATTCTGAATTACGAGGTGTCGTAGCCTACAGTGCAGTTTGGGGGATAGGCTTCACCAAGCGAGTTGTGAAGCATAAACATTTGACGAACAAGTGGAACATGAAAATTCAGGTCTTGGTTAGGATAGATAGGGTGAGTATCAAGGAATCCTAGAACGAAGTACATAGTAAGACCATTTGGGCATTTTATCTTGCGCCCCACAAGATGTTTAAGGTCCTCAGCATGAGTTTTGGACGCCTTTGATTTCCGGCTGGAGACCTTACCCTGCAAAAGAGAGTTAAGTTTTCTTAACCACCCACATTTTCAGGGGTGGCTTAGAAGCAATGAGTCTAAGTGCAGCATCTGAGAATTTCGGCTTTGGATCCCTAGTAAATAGCCTTGCAGGAGGTGAATAATACTCATAGGAATAAGCAGAAAAATTCTTTGTTCTATGAACATAGCGGTTTGAAGAAACACGCTCATATTCATGGGTCTGAGTATGATTTCCCTGCAAAACATTGACGTTAGGGTGAGTCAGATGATTCCTCGGTCTGTATGAAGCTTTTGGACCATATGAAGCCTTTGGTATGGGGTTTGTCTTCTTCACGGGTGATGTCATGATAACATGCACATGAAGATTCTCAAGACAACTTTTGGGAACCCATATCTTCTTCAAAGGTGGCCCATTCCTGCAGTTAGTACCAATATACCTGGCAAACACTTCACCATTCTGATTCTTAAACAGTTTATAGGTTGCATCAAAGGATTCATCAATGATAATGGGGTTAGCACAAGTTAAACCAGATAAGGTGGATGGATCAACTGGAGGTTCCCTTGCAGCAACCCATGTGGTTTTGGGGTACTGCTCAGGCTTCCAGTACGACCCATCAACATTCATTTTCCTCTCGAACCCAACACCCTCTTTCCTAGGGTTTCGGTTCAGAATCTGCTTTTTGAGGACATCACACAGTGTCTAATGCCCTTTGAGACTTTTGTACATCCCTGTCTCAAGTAGTGTCTTCAACCTGGCATTCTCATCAGCAATAGTAGTGGTACCCTCAGCAGAGGGTTAGTTAGCACGTCAGCAGTTGAAGATATTGCAACAGTAGCAACGGTAGAACATTCAGCAACAGAAGCAGCGTTATCGCGCTCAATGCATTTTAGGCATGGTGGTTCAAATCCTTCCTGAGCGGGACTGATCTGTTGGGCACAAAGTGACTCATTTTCCTTTTGAAGATATTCATGATCTGATCTCAATTTCTCAAGTTCCTGCTTCATTTGAAGATAATCATAGGAAAGCTTTTCATGAGAAGTTGTGAGCGATTCATGTCGACCTTCAAGTTCCTGGTACTTAATATGAAGATTTTTTATGTCTTCAATTAAGGACTGAGACTTGGTCATTTCCGCGTCCAACAGGTCATCGCTTTTGTCTAACAATTTTTCAGTATGTTCCATAGCTTTCTGTTGTTTAGTTGCAATTTTAGCAAGTGTTTTGTAACTAGGTTTGGATTCACCATCAGAGTCATCTTCACTGGATGTTTGAAAGTAAGCATCGCATGATTTTACCTTGGCACCGCGTGCCATGAAGCAGTAGGTGGGAGGCGAGTCGTCCTCGACATTATCATCAGTGTTGGTGACGGAGCCATTGTCTTCGGTGTTGAAGATGGACTTGGCGACGTAGGCAGTAGCTAGAGCCAGACTCGCAACACCCGAGTCAGACTCCCCCTCAGACTCCACCTCCGCCTCCTCTGAAGCTGACTCCTCCTGTGAATCCATTTCCTTGCCAACAAAAGCACGGGCCTTGCCAGATGAGCTCTTCTTGTGTGACGAAGATCTGGAAGAAGACTTGGAAGAAGACTTTGAGGATTTCTTCTTTTTCTTGTCATCAGAATCATATTCTTTGCTCTTCTTCTTCTTCTTCTCATTGTCCCACTGTGGACACTCAGAGATGTAGTGACCAGGTTTCTTGCACTTGTGACAGGTTCTCTTCTTGTGATCATAGGCAGAAGCTTCATCATTCCTTGAGCTGTATCGTGAAGATTTTCTGAAGCCTTTCTTCTTGGTGAATTTCTGGAACTTCTTCACAAGCATAGCAAGCTCCTTTCCAATGTCTTCAGGATCACCAGGACTGCAGTCAGATTCTTCTTCGGATGAGGAAGCAGTAGCCTTTGCCTTCAAACCTCGAGTTCGGCCATAGTTGGGGCCATAGATATCTCGTTTCTCAGATAGCTGGTACTCATGTGTGTTGAGCCTTTCAAGTATGTCAGATGGATCGAGAGTCTTGAAATCAGGGCGTTCTTGTATCATTAGGGCTAAGGTGTCAAATGAGCTGTCAAGAGATCTCAGTAGTGTCTTCACTATCTCATGCTTCGTGATCTCAGTGGCACCGAGTGCTTGGAGCTCATTTGTGATATCAGTGAGGCGATCAAATGTGAGCTGGACATTCTCCTTGTCATGTCTCTTGAAGCGGTTGAAGAGGTTGTGGAGAGTACTGATACATTGATCTCTCTGAGTTGAAACGCCTTCATTGACCTTGGAGAGCTAGTTCTAGACTAGCTTCGACATTTCCAGAGCACTCACACGGCCATACTGTCCTTTGGTAAGGTGCCCACAGATGATGTTCTTGGCAGTAGAGTCCAGTTGAATGAACTTCTTGACATCAGTAGGGGTGATGCCTTCACCCGTCTTGGGAACGCCGTTCTTGACGATATACCATAGATTGACATCAATGGCTTCAAGATGCATGCGCATCCTATTCTTCCAGTAAGGATATTCAGTGCCATCGAAGATGGGACACGCAGCGGAGACTTTGATTATCCCTGCAGTCGACATAGCTAAACTCCAGGTGGTTAAACCGAATCACACAGAATAAGGGAGTACCTTGCTCTGATACCAATTGAAAGGGCTAGTTATCGACTAGAGGGGGGTGAATAGGCGATTTTTATGGAAGTCTTCAAAACATGGGAGTTTCGAAGATAAACACTATAACCACACTATTCGAATGCAGCGGAAGGTAGACTACACTAGACAAGCCATAGTCAAGTATTCAATAGCGTGAAAGCTTGAAGACTAACAGCAGCTAGGAAGTAAATATCAGGATGGAAGATAGTATGAAGTCAATCAGAACAGATAGTCACGCAGTGAAGTCAAACAGATAATGCAAGCTGGCAATGACTTCACAAAGACAAACTGTAAGTACGAGTGATAGAACTAGTGGCTTCAGAAGGACAGGGATTTGTTCGACCAATTCCAGTTGTTGTGACAACTGTACGTCTGGTTAGGGAGGCTAAGATTCAACTCAGAAGACCGTGTCTTCACCTTATTCCCCTTGAGCTAAGGACACCTAGTCCCCACCCAATCACTCTGGTAAGTCTTCAAGGTAGACTTCTGAACCTTCACAGACTTTGTTCACCGGCAATCCACAATGGCTCTTGGATGCTCAGAACGTGACGCCTAACCAGCTGGAGGATTCACAGTCCTCAAGTGTAACAAGTCTTCAGATCACGCGGACAGAAAGACTTCAGTGATGCCAAACACTCTTTGGGCTCTGGGTGGTTTGGGCTTTGTCCTTGCAAGGATTCTCTCTCGAAAGCTTCGGCGATGGGTTGCTCTCAAACGACAAAAGTCGTGTACTAACTCTGAGTAGCCACAAATTTATGGTGTAGGGGGTGGGCTATTTATAGCCACTGGGCAACCCGACCGGATTTGTCCGGAATGACCCTGGGTCACTAAGGAACTGACACGTGTCGCAGCGGTCAAATTTCAAACACATGCGGCAGCTTGGCTTGGGCTACAAGTAAAGCTGACTTATCCGACACAGGATAAGGTTTGCTCTCATTGTCTTCGCTCGAAGACATAGGATTTGGTTTGAGCATCACTTCAGTCACTCTGACTTTGTTCACTTGGACCCCACTTAACAGTGCGGTGGTTCCTGTGACTCAACAAAGAAGAAAAGGAAACAACGAAACAACTAAGTCTTCGCGCTCCATAGTCTTCACTCAATGTCTTCTCGTGTCATAGTCTTCAATGTGAAAATCTTCACAGACCACCATTGTCTTCAATGTCTTCACACATTTTTAGGGTTCATCTCCAGTAGGTAAACCGAATCAAGGAGGGACTACTACCTGTGTTATCCTGCAATTCTCACAAACACATTAGTCCCTCAACCAGGTTTGTCGTCAATACTCCAAAACCAACTAGGGGTGGCACTAGATGCACTTACATATTCCCGCTGTAGGGTGTTGCAATACGTTCATGATTCTCTTATAGTGGAATGCTTGAGTGACAGAAGCATAAACCCGAGTAAGGGGGTTGTGGCGTATGGGATAAAGGGGACTTGATGCTTTCATGCTATGGTTGGGTTTTACCTTAATGATCTTCAGTAGTTGCGGATGCTTGCTAGAGTTCCAATCATAAGTGCATATGATCCAAGAAGAGAAAGTATGTTAGCTTATGCCTCTCCCACATAAAACTTGCTATCGGTCTAGTATAGTAGTCAATTGCTTAGGGACAATTTCACAACTCCCACCACCACTTTTCCACACTCGCTATATTTAGTTTATTGCTTCTTTATATAAACAGCCCCTACTTTTTATTTACTTGCTCTTTATTATCTTGCAAACCTATCCAACAACACCTACAAAGTACTTCTAGTTTCATACTTGTTCTAGGTAAAGCAAACACTAAGCGAGCATAGAGTTGTATCAGTGGCAGATAGGACTTGAGAGAATATTTGTCCTACCTTTAGCTCCTCGTTGGGTTCGACACTCTTACTTATCGAGAGAGGCTACAATTACCCCCTACACTTGTGGGTTATCAGACACCGTTTAGTCGGCTCACAGTCCAAGGTCCCCTTTGCGACAGGGACGCCGTGATCACCTTCAGGATCGGTACTTGGGAAGGGCTCATGGCGAATATGATCGTGAGTACGCCCGCGACAACTACCGTCGAGCGCCTTCGCCCCTTCCGAGGGACGGGTCATACGCGCCCTCGCGCAATGACGACCGGCGTCCGTACGGGAACGACCGCAGAGTTCCAGTCGACCCCAGAGAGCCTGGCTTTGATGCAAGGTCCGTCCATGTGCAAGGTCTAGTCGACCGGAACAGAGCATACAGAGAAGGGCTAGATCGGGATAGACCCAGTGGAGGCAGAGTCCACGTTTCCGACCCCGAGTGTTTTGGAAGGGCCATCAGAGCTGCTGAGATACCCCATAACTTCAGATTTGCGACTGGCGTCAGTAAGTTTACGGGCGAGTCAAAGCCCGATACTTGGCTCGAATATTACCGAGTGGCTGTGCACATCGGCGGCGGCAGCAATGAGGTGGCCATGAAACACCTTCCTCTGATGCTTGAAGGGTCTGCTAGAGCTTAGCTGACTCAGTTGGCCCCTGGGAGTATTTTGAGTTGGGATGAGTTAGCCCGAGTGTTCACCAGAACGTTTGAGGGAACTTGCAATAGACCAGCCGGTCTACCAGAGCTGCAGCATTGTGTGCAGAAATCGAATGAAACCCTGAGGGACTATATCCAGAGATAGATCACTCTGCACCGCACAGTGGAAAATGTGTCTGATCACCAAGCAGTCTGTGCCTTCAAGGAAGGCGTTCGCTACGGGGAGCTTGTCCTGAAATTCGGTCGGCAGGAGATATGTCCTTGACTCGGATGATGGAGATTCCTACCAAATACTCTAACGGCGAAGAGGAAGACCGACTCCGGAGTGGCAAGCACAAAATAGTCGCCCAGGACACCGGGGGAGGAAATTCCAGTCGGAAGCAGAAGCGAAAGGCTGAGGCAGCAGGTCCTGCCGAGGCAGCGGTGTTAAATCAAGAAAAGTTCAGAGGGAAACCTAAAGGGCCCTGGACCCCTAAGAAGGTGAATGATCAGGAAGGAAATGATGTGTTGGATTTACCATGTCACATTCGCACCAAGAAGGATGAGGAGGGAAATCCGATTCTCCCCAAGCATACCACTCGACAATGTCGACTCCTTATTCAGAGCTTCCAAGAAAGTAAACCTAGTGGCAAGGACAAAGAGCTTGAGAAGGAAGAAGAGAATAAGGACGATGACGGTGGTTATCCCAATGTCAATGCCACCTTGGTGATTTTTCCGATATTGAGAGCAAAAGTCGACTGAAGGTCATTAATAGAGAAGTAAACATGGTTGCTCCGGCAGCACCGAGATATCTGAAGTGGTCAAAGGTCCCTATTACATTCGACCAGTCCGACCACCCGACACGCGTAGCTACCCCTGGGCGGCAGGCGCTGGTGGTCGACCAGTCGTGGGGGGCACCCGACTGACTAAGGTCCTGATGGATGGTGGCAGTGGCCTGAATATCCTGTATGCTGAAGCTCTCAAAGGAATGGGCATCCCGATGTCCAAACTCAGCGAGAGTAACATGCGATTCCATGGTATCATTCCAGGAAAGAAAGCCGAATCACTCGGCCAAATCACTCTTGATGTGGTTTTCGGCGATGAGAAGAATTTCCGCAAGGAGAAGTTGACGTTTGAAGTAGTGGATTTCTAGAGTGCACATCATGCCATTCTAGGCAGACCTGCTTATGCTAGCTTTGTGGCTCGACCATGCTTTGTTTACCTCAAGATGAAGATGTCTGGCCCCAGAGGCGTGATAATGGTTTTCGGTAACCGTTAGAGAGCAGAAGATTGTCTTCAAGATGGAGCAAAAATAGCAGATGAGCAGATGGCAGCGGTGGAGTTCCAAGAATATCAGAAGACAGCAGATCCGGGTGATTTGCTGCGTGCTAAGAGGCATACTTCAGAGTCAGCATTTCAGTCGTCCGGAGAGACCAAGCCAGTTCATGTTCACCCGACCGATCCCAATGCCGACCCATAGCTCGTCGACACTCGACAGCAAATAGGAAGAAGCGCTCATCCAGTTCCTTCGTGAGAACTGGGACATCTTTGCATGGAAACCATCTGACATGCCAGGTGTGCCCAGGGAATTGGTTGAGCACCGTTTGCGAGTCGACCCAAAAGTAAAACCCGTCAAAGAGTACCTCTGTCGGTCCGCCAAGGAGAAGAGACAAGCCATTGGCGAGGAAGTGGCTCGGCTCTTGGCTGCTGAGTTTATCCGCGAGATATACCATTCCGAGTGGCTCACCAATGTCATTATGGTTCCCAAGAAAGACGATTCACTTCGAATGTGTATTGACTTCAAACACATCAATCGGGCCTGCCCGGAAGATCATTTCCCTCTACCCCGCATCGACCAGATTGTCGACTCAACTACGGGATGTGAGAGACTGTCCTTCCTGGACACTTATTCCGGGTACCATCAAATTCGACGGTATGGACCCGATGAGATAAAAATGGCTTTCATCACCCCGTTCGGGTGTTTTTGCTATGTTACTATGCCCTTCGGCCTCAAGAATGCTGGTGCCACATTCATGCGCACGATTCAAAAGTGCCTGCCCACTCAAATTAGTCGGAATGTGGAAGCATATATGGATGACATAGTGGTTAAGTCACGCAAAGGTTCCGACCTGCTGACTGACCTAGCTGAAACCTTTGCGAACCTGAGAAGGTATGATATCAAGCTTAACACATCTAAGTGCACATTTGGAGTCCCAGGCGGAAAGTTACTCGGTTTCCTTGTTTCTGAACGAGGGATCGACGCCAACCCAGAGAAGATTGGCACAATCCTCCGAATGAAGCGCCCAGTGCGCCTGCACGACGTTCATAAGCTTACTGGTTGCTTGGCCGCTTTGAGCCGATTCATCTCACGCCTCGGTGAAAAGGCGCTACCTCTTTACCGATTGAGGAAGAAGTCTGAAAAATTCGAGTGGAGTGACGAAGTTGAAGCAGCATTTAAAGAGCTAAAAGCCCTGCTTTCCACCTAGCCGGTGCTTGCTGCTCCAGTTAGCAAGGAGCCTCTGTTGCTTTACATCGCAGTCACAGGACAAGTTGTTAGCACAGTGCTCACGGTCGAGCGGGAAGAAGAAGGCAGGGCCTTCAAAGTTTAGTGCCCCGTGTATTACATCTCAGAAGTCTTAACCCCGTCCAAGTAGAGATATCCTCATTACCAGAAGCTTGTTTATGGGGTTTACCTGACCATGAAGAAAGTTGCACATTATTTCTCTGATCATTCAATATCAGTCGTCAGTGACGCTCCTTTGTCAGAGATCTTGAATAACAGAGATGCAACTGGTCAAGTGACAAAGTGGGCGACTGAACTTCTTCCTTTGGATATCAAATTTGAGGCAAAGAAGGCCATTAAGTCTCAAGCAATTGCAGACTTCCTCGCGGAGTGGACTGAACAGCAACAGCCAATTCAAATTCAGTCGGAACATTGGACCATGTTCTTTGATGGGTCCAAGATGTTGAATGGCTCTGGTGCAGGAGTGGTTTTAGTGTCCCCATGGGGGGACAAGCTCAGTTATGTCCTTCAGATTCACTTTGACTCTTCAAACAATGAAGCGGAGTATGAAGCTCTTTTATATGGGTTGCGTATGGCCATTTCACTCGGCATCCGACGCCTAATGGTTTATGGCGACTCAGATTTGGTGGTTAACCAAGTGATGAAGGAATGGGATGTCAGGAGTCCCACAATGACAGGTTACTGCAATGCAGTGAGGAAGCTAGAAAAGAAGTTTGAGGGATTGGAGCTCCACCACATACTGCGAATCAAAAATCAAGTTACTGATGATCTGGCGAAGATAGGTTCCACTCAGAAGCCAATCCCCAGCAATGTGTTCTTGGAGCATCTCCATACCCCGTCAGTACAAGAAGATCCCTTCAAGGAAGAGCCCCCGCAACCGATAAGTCCAACCGACCCGACTGAGGTAGAGATTCCAGCCGTAGTCGACCTGATCATGGAAGTCTTAGTAATCACTCCCGATTGGGCGGTCCCATACATCGCGTACATTCTCAGAAAAGAGCTCCCAGTTGATGAAGACGAGGCTCGCCAGATAGTCTGTCGATCCAAAGCTTTCACCATTCTAAAAGGGCAGCTTTACAGAGAGAGTGTCACAGGAGTTGCACAATGCTGCATCACCCCAGAAGAAGGTTAGATGATCCTAAATGATATCCACTCGGGGACCTGTGGTCATCATGCGTCCACTCAGACCATCATGGCCAAAGCATACTGAGCGGGTTTTTATTGGCCTCGAGCAAATGAGATGGCGAAGGATATAGTCGACAAGTCCGCAGGTTGCCAGTTTTACTCCAACATGTCTCACAAGCCCGCATCTGCCCTGAAGACTATTCCGCTCGTTTGGCCGTTTGCAGTCTGGGGATTGGATATGGTCGGACCCTTCAAAACCGGCGCGAGTGGTTTCACCCATTTGCTTGTAGCAGTCGACAAGTTTACCAAGTGGATCGAAGCCAAGCCCATCAAGAACCTTGGAGCAGGCACTATCGTCAGTTTCATCAGAGAATTGATATTCAGATATGGAGTTCCTCATAGCATCATCACGGATATCGGCTCCAACTTTGATTCTGATGAGTTCAAGGCGTTCTGTGCATCTCAAGGCACTCAGGTCGACTAAGCGTCTGTCGCGCACCTGCAGTCGAATGGACAGTCTAAAAGAGCGAATGGTTTGATCCTTCAGGGGTTAAAGCCTCGACTGATGCGTGACCTTAAGCATGCCGTTGGGGCTTGGGTGACCGAATTACCATCAGTCCTATGGGGGCTGAGAACAACACCCAACCGGTCGACCGATCGAACCCCTTTCTTCCTCGTGTACGGTGTTGAGGCGGTACTTCCGAGCGACTTGCTTCACAATGATCCCAGAGTTGAACTATTCTCAGAAGCCGAAGCAGAGCAAGCACGCGAAGATGCAATCGATCTCTTGGAAGAAGAGCGCGAGATGGCTTTGGTTCGGTCGACCATTTGTCAGCAAGATCTGCGTTGATTCCATGCCCGCAATGTCGGAGGTCGAGCATTTCAGGAGGGAGACCTTGTGCTCCGAGTGGTTCATAAGCGACCTCACAAGCTCGCTCCGGCCTGGGAAGGTCCCTTCATCATCACCAAGGTGCTTCAAAATGGAGCGTATCACATCTACAAAGTGGCCAAGAAGATAGACGAGCCACGTGCATGGAACACGGAGCCGCTTCGTCCTTTCTATACCTAGAATCACTCAACCCGTCGAGTTGTAATAAAAGCATGTCAGATTATTTTCCAAAGACAAGATCGTTACAGTATCTTAATGATTGGTTTCCCGTAATCACTTGTGTCCAAATCCCCCAGTGGGTGGCTTAGCCGCAAACCCGATTCGCCTAAGTTAAAAAACACTCTGGGTGGAGAGCAATCCTCCCACTCGGGTGCTTAGCTGCGACCCCGTAATCGCCTAAGTTAAAAAACATTCCGAGTGGAGAGCAATCCTCCCACTCGGGGGCTTAGCTATGACCCCGTAATCGCCTAAGTTAAAAACATTCCGAGTGGAGAGCAATCCTCCCACTCGGGGGCTTAGCTGCGACCCCATAATCGCCTAAGTTAAAAACACTCCAAGAGCGATCCTCCCACTCGGGGGCAGCCCGTAATCGCCTAAGTTAAAAAACACTC
>NC_041385.1:354520595-354618387 GCF_002162155.2 Triticum dicoccoides | reverse complement strand
CCTCCCACTCGGGGACTTAGCTGCGACCCCGTCATTGCCTACATTAAAAAACACTCCGAGTGGAGAGCAATCCTCCCACTCGGGGGCTTAGCTGCGACCCCGTAATCGCCTAAGTTGAAAAACACTTCAAGTGGAGAGCAATCCTCCCACTCGGGGGCTTAGCTGCGACCCCGTAATCACCTAAGTTAAAAAACATTCCGAGTGGAGAGAAATCCTCCCACTCGGGGGCTTAGCTGCAACCCCGTAATCGCCTAAGTTAAAAAAACACTCCGAGTGGAGAGCAATCCTCCCGCTCGGGAGCTTAGCTACGACCCCGTAGTCGCCTAAGTCACAAAGGCGTAGACTGAGCACTACCTCCGAGCTACGCCAAAAATACAATGCTCTGTCCCTATCCGCAAGGACGACGAGGTGTCGTCTGAACACCGCATTTGAGCTCCGTCACAAGTACAATGTACTTTCATTCGACAAAAGGTGAGAAGATCAAATCCACTCGGAACCAAAGCACAATCAGAAACAGTTTGAAAAAACAGAGCGAAAGCCAAAATATTCAAAGAAATCCAAGTTCGGATAAACCCTGCAAAACTTTATAACTATAGTGTGCAAGAGTACTCAGGCATCAAGCCTGATAGAGTTTAACAATTACACGATCACTCGGCATTCCGAGGCAAATAACTGTGGGGCATAATGTTTTTCAGTCACTCGTCAGGAGAAGGGCTGGCTGGATCACAGAAACTGTCAAGATCAATGCTGTCTGCAATGCGAGTGGCAGCTTCAAGGAAAGTGTCCATGAAGGACTGGAAAGTGTGCTTCTTGGTGTTCACAACCTTGAGGGCCGCCAGCTTGTCTTCTCTGGCGTCTTTGCAGTGCACTCGGACCAATGACATGGCAACATCAGCACCACAGCGTGCGGACGATTTCTTCCATTCTTGCACTCGGCCAGGGATCTGAATCAGTCGAGTCATCAGCGACTCGAGATCTTGTGAAAGATCCGCCTGAGGCCAGAGTTCAGCGTCAACCCAAGTCATCGCCGCCTTCAGTTGGGCAAGATATTCCAACCGTAGCAAGTTCGTCGCGACATCATCTTTGACAGGACAATTGATGGGGTCGAGACCCGTCTCGACCCGCCCAGTCTCAGCTTCAAAGTCCTGACAAAGTTCTGCGCAGTCGGAAAAAATGGTGAGTCGACAGTATGACAAGATGTACCAACCGACGGCAATTAATCAATCAAATGACAATACCTTCGAGCTTCAGGACCAGTTTTGCAGCAAGTTGTCCCAGATAGGACTCCAACTCGCCCTTCTGGGCTTCGAGGCTTCCGACTTCATTGGTTAAGTTCCCTTTGTCCTTCTTCAACTGCTCGACCTCCTGATTGGCCTCAGAGATGGCAGTCTTCAACTTCGAGTTCTCCTCTTCCAACTTGCCGACCGAAGCCAGCTCCTTGTCCGCAAGCACTGTCTTCTCTCGCGCCTCCTTCTGAGCAGTAGCAAGATCCAAATCCTTCTTCTCCAGAGCCTCCTTCATTTTCTCTAAAGAAACAACACTCTTCAGACGAGCTTGAAGTTGACGGTTTTCACTATGCACATCTGTTCGTGTGAAGTCACTCGGTTCAAAGAGACTGAAAGAAAAAAACACTGAGAAGCGTGAGCCACAAGGTGGACATGTGACGATTGGTTACCTCCCATGATGGTTGTTTCTTCCTGAGCAGTCCTGAGGTTCTTCTTCGGCAGTTCAAGATCAAGATTAAGGCTAATTTGCTTCTTGTTCAATTCAGAAAGTTGAGCCCCAAGATCACAAGACCTCTGCAGTCAGCGAGAGAGACATATCAGTCGACAGAAACAAAAGACAATCACAGTGAAAGTTACTCTAAGACTACTGCCGAATCAAACATTCAATAGTAGTCTCGGGGACTACACCTAGTGGGTGCACTTAGCATGCCCCCACTGGTTTGGATCAACACTCAGCATGGTCTGCCCAGCACGAGTAAAAAAAAGTAGATTCTCAGACCCCAGCCGACTGCCAGCAGTCCACCGTGGTCTCGGGGACTACACCCAGTGGGTGCACTCTGCGTGCCCCCACCGGTTCGGACAAACACTCGGCTCAGCATGAGTCGAGTGGAGTAGAAGACATATTAAACTCTAAGGCAGTCACACCCCAGTGGGTGATCGGATATGAAACACAGACCCATGATAGTAGATGCACATATGTGCAGCGAAGCAACAACGGCAGTTTTTCATGATTCAAAAGTTCAGCCGGGTGTTAACTGACCTTAACGTTGGTCTGCAGAGTGGTGCTGGCATTATAGGCCACCTAACTGGCCTCGTGTATCACCTTCACTTGCTCCATAATAAGATTCACCTGGCGAAGAGCCTCCCTGGCGCACTTGGCGAGTCGTCTAGAGTTTGGTATGTAGCAAAGAGTGATGGCGCCAAGGCGGTCTAAGCAGCCACTGGGTCGGACGCATGGAGTTGCACTGGAGCAGAAGGAGTCGGAGCAGTTGACCCTGATGGGCGATCAGTCGTCAGCGGGTCGGTGAATGTGACGTTGGTCCGAACTGGATCTCCGGATCGCTCGACCACCGTCTCAAGCACCGGCGTCGACTAAGGGACTTGAACCTCAAGCACTCTCCCGCTCGAGCCCTTGCCTCTCCTCCTCCTGTCCTTCAGAGGCACTTCTTCTTCATAATCATCGGGAAGCATGACAATGTCTTGTGGAGCTGCAGCAAAAAGAAAACATCAGAAATTCAACTGACTGACAACTCAATCGACAAAATAAGTTTTAGTCGAGTGGACTTACCAGCTCGGGAGGTGGCCGCGTCATCGGTTTCCTCATCTCCTGGGGTCTTGTCAACGTCCATGTCAGTCGCGGCAGAGGTTGGGCTGGAAAGGTGCACGATCCATTTGGTCAGAACAGAAGAATCAGTTGGTAGAGGTAAACACAGAAAGGATACTCACCCAGAGGCAATAGGAACATCCATCTTGATCCTGGGAAGAGTCTTCCGAGCTTTTGGAGGAGCAACCTTGGGCTGCTTGGCGACTTTTTCTGTTGGCTCCGAAGTCGATATCCGAGTGCGCTTCTGCGTTTGGGTGCTTGGGGCCACGTTCTTACCGCGCCCGCCCGCTGGGTCATGGTGTTGCTTGGATCGATGTTCCGAGCGAGGCGGCGAGTCGACCGCTTCTTCGTCGTCTGACTCGTCGCTTTCCTCTTCGTCTTCATCGTCTGAAGATTCCCAATCACCGCTCTCCTCCGCACTGTCCTCTCCCTCCTGGCCTTGCTCCAGAACTTGTTCACCATTGGGCATCGAATACATCTCTGTAAAAACCTACAAGACAAGAAGTTGAGTAAAAGTCAGTCGGATGCAAGAGCAGTCGGAATATGTACCTGAAAACAGTGGGCAACGGAAGACGCACCTTGTCTGGCTGATTGTTGTCCCTGAAGGGGTCGATTCTCCTGGCTCCTCTGGGGTGGTCCTTGTTGCCTGTAATGCTCTTCAACCACATGGCCACCGTCTTAGCTGGTACTTACTCTGGATGAACCCGAGCGGTGTCGTCGACCCCAGAGTACATCCACATAGGATGGTCATGGGCCTGGAGAGGCTGGATGCATCGACTGAGGAATACTTCCAGCAGATCCATGCCAGTGACACCCTGATTGATCAGTTGGACCACCCTCTCAACTAGCATGTTCGTCTCCACGCTCTCAGCAGCAGTCACTTTCAACGAGGAAGGAGTCTGAACACGATCAAAGGTGAAGTGGGGAAGTCCGGTCGACTGGCCTGGAGTTGTGAGGTCGTGGCAATAGAACCAGGTCGACTGCCAGCCCCTGGCCGATTCAGGAAGAGTCATGGAAGGGAAAGAGCTCATCTGCCTCTTCTGGATACCAAACCCCCACACATCTGAATGACATGTGTTTTCTCGTCACTCGTGTTTGCTTTCTTCACCAACTGAGAACGGATGGTGAAAATGTTCTTGAAAAGACCCCAGTGCGGTCGACACCCCAGAAAATTCTCGCACATGGAAACGAATGCAGCAAGATATGTGATGGTATTGGGAGAAAAGTGATGGAGTTGGGCGCCGAAGAAGTTCAAGAAACCCCGGAAAAAGGGGTGTGGAGGAAGCGAGAAGCCCCGGTCAACATGGGTGGCGAGCAGAACACACTCACCCGGCCGCGGATGCGGCTCCACCTCCCCCTCCGGCAACCTCGCAGCGCCCTTGGCGATCAGCCCGGACTCCACTAGTTCGTCCAGATCTTCCTGCCGGAGCAAAGACTGGATCCAATCGCCTTGGATCCAACCCGGCGGCAGCGCCGAGCGTGACGACGACTCGCGATTCTGCTTCTTGCGTTTCGCCGCCCCCGTCGCCATCTTCGCGCATTCTAGCACTGCCGTCTTGTCCTTCACCATGGTGGTGGAGTGGCGGCGTCGAGACCAGAGGAGCCCGAAGCAGTGGAGAAGCAGAGGAAAAGAGGAGAAAATGGACGCGCACAGTGCACGCGCCTCGGCTCCGTCGCCTTATAAAGGCCCACTTCCGAGTGGCTGACGTGTGGACCCAGGCGATCCTATCAAATCCCGCAACAGCCGCGCGCTGGGTATGTGGTGAAAAAGGTGGTGCAGAGATCGAGGCACTCCTGTCTATTCATCCCGCTTACCTCGGCATGCTCCGTCAGTCCCTCGACAAAACGGGTCAAGAAATAGTAAGGATGCATAGTATCTGAATAGGAACTTAAATGATTCATGATAAGTTCGAATTTCTCTATGCAATCTGCAACAAAAGTGGTCTGGTGGATCGTGTAAAATTGCCGGATAAGCATTTGATGCCGATCGCGGCCGAAACGAGTGGCCAGCAGGGCCGTGAACGAGTCCCAATCGAACTCATTCAGTCGTTTCTGAATGGACTAAAGCCATATGGCCGCTGGCCCCGAGAAATTGAGTGCGGCCATGGGGATCCAAAAAGAGGAAGTGATCCCAAACATGCTAAAGTATTGCTCACACAAGGTTTTCCATAAATTCGGATTTTCGCCGGAAAATTGAGGGAAAACGATGGATGGGTGTGCTTGACCCAGCCCTGTGAGCATCTGACTAGCATGAGTAAACGGGGACATGGGTACAGGTGAATTCTGTGCGTCGTGCTGACCATTTGCCGGGGGTGGAGGCGGCGTCACCAGGGACGCCACCGGGTGCCCCCGTTGAAGAAGAAATGTGCTGTGGCCATCGGGCCCTTGTTGGTTGTCCGCTGCGCCTGTCGAGGTACCGACGTGGTCGCCCAGCGGCTGCAGCGTGGAGGCGCGCTGGTCCTCCTGCTCCTTCAGCGGTGCTGGCGGCGCGGCTTGAAGGGCGGCCACCGCATCGCTGAGATCCGCAACGCGGCGCTCGAGATTGGGGCGCCAGCTTAGTAGATCATCGATTTTCGTCATGGTGTTCTGCTGCGCCTTGGTGAGGCCGTCGATGGCGGCTTCGATCTTCGTCTCGAAGCGGCTGAGGAAGGCAGATACACCAGGATCCATGGCATCACGAGCTTGGCGGAGACCGCGCGTCTCGATGAGGTGCGCTAGGGCGGAGCGGGAAGAGGTGGTGGTTGGTGTCTCTGATACCAGATGATAGGGTAACAGTACAAGATCGATCTATGGCTCTCTGAGGTAGCGGATTATTACAGATCGAGTACAGGAGGAGCGGTGCTCGAATGGGGATGAACACGAAGAACTAGGGTTCGGGGAAGGGTAGGTAGCCGCCCCCGGTTCGTTGATCCACTGGATGCGCTGTTCTCTTCCGTCTCGCCCTTAAGTAGCAGGCAGGCCTCAGTTGGTCCACTCTGGCCCAGCGACTCGCGGGTTGGGCCGTCTTGGTCTTGTGGGCCGCTAGGCAGTGTTGTTGGTGTAGTCGCTGCCCAGCGGGTCCGACGCGTCAGGCATGCTGACAACGTGGCTGGTGTCCTCCTTCTCGTTCCTCTTCCATCCCCCGATCATGGTGCATCCATGACGGCCTACTCCCTCCCGTTCCCTTCTCCACGGAGGTAGGCATCTATGAAGTCCGGCCTGGCCAGCCGCATCAGTTCGATCCCGCCACGCCCTGTGCCCCTGCCCTGCATCCACCCTACTGGAGCGCCGCCTACCTCTGAGCCGTCGTCATGACCCAGCTGCCCCAATCCCACCGGGTGCCAACACCAGCGACCCCTACCCCAACCACGCGTCAGATCCATATGCTGGCGCTCCTCCAAGGCCTATTCACCAGCGTCAGGTGCCCCTCTTTCCTGGCTTCCACTAGTGCCCCCAAACTGGTAGACACTCGAGCGTGACCAGCAACTGTGCAACACAAGCCATTGTGCTGCTCTTTTATCTCTCCTTGTTTCGATGCGTAAACTGCAGGCTGGTTTCGTGTTGCTGTTTCTGAGCCTCCTCCCATGTGCGTGAGCTACTGACTAGCCTGCTACTGCTCTATCCCCCTGTACTCATTACTGAATGGAAACCAGCAGCAGCCCGTGCAAGGTGCATGCCAGTGTGTTGTTGAGATTAGTTAAGGTGGCCTCCGTTTCAAAAAAAAAGAGATTAGTTAAGGCGGCATGCCTTTCCGGGAGTTCAGATTAGAGAAGCAAAGTAAATGCAACTCACGTAATTGAGAGAAGTGATATGAGTGCTCACAAGATGTCTCCATTTAGTCCTCAAAAGTGAACAAATGTCTTGTTGTTCGATCTCCCTCCGTTTCTATATTACTGAGTTTTTGTTCTGCATTCTTCAGTCCTTGACGCAATGAACTGAACCTACAGGGAGCTTACGGTTGTGGTAGTTCCTAGCACAAAAAGGTGCCTGTGTTGAGGCCTATTAAAGAATAATGTACATGTGGTGTAAACAGACGGCTGAAATAAATATTAATATATTATTGAAACTTAAGTGGGCGCAAGCACAGTAGCACTTATGTTTTTTTTAGCGTTTTTCTTTTAGGCCATGCATTTTTCTTTTGTTGTTACCACTGTAGTGCTTCCTTAAATGATGTTATACGCCAAGTTCTACTATGGCTATATGTCGGCCGCGGTAAAGTTCTGCTACGACCGCCCCTCCTCTGCCCAGCGCCGTCGTAGCTCAGCGACCCATCCCCTGGGTGCGCTGCTCCGAACTTGATAAAGGCAAAGGTGTCCCGTCTTTCGATGAGATGATGGATATTGCTTTGGTGGCAGTCGACTTTGACGATCCGACTACGAACGTGCGAGGACGTCGCGCCTTAGCAATCGCTAAACCAACTCCGAGAGGTTATTGACCACGCCGGAGCACGATCAACCTGACCACGAGGGTCTGTTTCCTGCGAGCAAACGAAGAACAAGCAAGAAACTGAGATTGCAATCTGGATATTGCGAATATAAGATGAAAGCTTTATTGATCAAGGTGGGGTTCTGTGATGCCTTTGTCTGGTCGCTGAACACAAACGAAGTACGCGAAGTTGCAGCTATGGCGAACTTTTAATCTAAACAAAACCCAAAGTCTAAACGATGCCCTAAGGGCTGTATAGATGGAGGAAGAGGGGGGGAATTTCGTGGCCCTTGGTGGAGGGGTCCGAAATCAACCCTATCTCTTGTTTCCCCACACATACGGACTCTAAAAATAGCCTATACTTATGTATTTCGAAATTACATGGGCCTGGCCCAATAATAAGGTGACACAGCACCTAAAATAGCCTCGGGACGAAATTTATGAAGTGGCATCTTGTATATTTCGTCCAAGGCTTCATGCACCCATTATGGTGGCTTCAAAGTCCTGAAATCATCACTTGTAACTCCGTTCTTGTTCCCCTTGCGCATGCCATCATCTCCATGCTTGTTCTTGCTCCAATGTTCATCCTTCTCCAAGCTAGGCCCTTCATTTGTAAGCAAAACAAATGTATCCAATTTAGGCAGCATCATATTCTCATGAACATTAGAATCATTACCAAGAAACGAAAGTACCTGGTAATTTAGTTGGCGTGCACGAGCTCTAGTAATTGGTCCAGTATGTATAGCAGCAAGGGCTGTGGGTGTAACAATTGTATTGATGTCCTCATCATCCTCCCCTTCTTGAAATGAAGTCGTCCTCGACGGAAGTCCATCTTCCTCACCCAAATAAGGTTTCAAATCTGCAATGTTAAAATGGGACTAACCCCAAAATCTGCAGGCAGCTCAAGTTTATATGCATTATCATTTATTTTCTCTAACACCTTAAAGGGACCATCAGCACGTGGCATTAGCTTTGATTTGCGCAAATCAGGAAATCTATCCTTACGCAAATGTAACCAAACAAGATCTCCAGGTGCAAACACAACATGTTTTCTACCCTTATCTCCAGCAAGTTTATATTTAGCATTCATACGCTCAATGTTTTCCTTAGTTAACTCATGCATTTTTAAAATCAATTCAGCACGTTGTTTAGCATCAAAATTAACCTTCTCCGGAGATGGAAGAGGCAACAAATCAATAGGTGCACGAGGTAGGAAACCATACACAACTTCAAAAGGGCACATCTTAGTAGTAGAATGCAATGAACGATTATAAGCAAATTCAATATGAGGCAAGCATTCCTCCCACATTTTCTTATTATTCTTCAAAACAGCCCTAAGCATAGTAGACAACGTTCTATTGACTACTTCAGTTTGTCCATCAGTTTGGGGGTGACAAGTAGTACTAAAAAACAGTTTAGTCCCCAACTTAGCCCATAAACATCTCCAAAAGTGGCTAAGAAATTTAGTATCACGATCTGAAACAATAGTATTTGGCACACCATGCAAGCGAATAATTTCACGAAAGAACAAATCAGCAACATTAACAGCATCATCGCTTTTATGACATGGTATAAAGTGTGCCATTTTCAAGAATCTATCCATGACAACAAATATGCTATCCCTCCCCTTCTTTGTTCGAGGTAAACCTAAAACAAAGTCCATAGATATATCCTCCCAAGGAACACTATGATACAGGCAAAGGTGTCCCGTCTTTCGATGAGATGATGGATATCGCTTTGGTGGCAGTCGACTTTGACGATCCGACTACGAACGTGCGAGGACGTCGCGCCTTAGCAATCGCTAAACCAACTCCGAGAGGTTATTAACCACGCCGGAGCACGATCAACCTGACCACGAGGGTCTGTTTCCTGCGAGCAAACGAAGAACAAGCAAGAAACTGAGATTGCAATCTGGATATTGCGAATATAAGATGAAAGCTTTATTGATCAAGGTGGGGTTCTGTGATGCCTTTGTCTGGTCGTTGAACACAAACGAAGTACGCGAAGTTGCAGCTATGGCGAACTTTTAATCTAAACAAAACCCAAAGTCTAAACGGTGCCCTATGGGTTGTATATATGGAGGAAGAGAGGGGGAATTTCGTGGCCCTTGGTGGAGGGGTCCGAAATCAACCCTATCTCTTGTTTCCCCACACATACGGACTCTAAAAATAGCCTATACTTATGTATTTCGAAATTACATGGGCCTGGCCCAATAAAAAGGTGACGTAGCACCTATAATAGCCTCGGGACGAAATTTATGAAGTGGCATCTTGTATATTTCGTCCAAGGCTCCATGCACCCATTATGGTGGCTTCAAAGTCCTGAAATCATCACTTGTAACTCCGTTCTTGTTCCCCTTGCGCATGGCATCATCTCCATGCTTGTTCTTGCTCCAATGTTCATCCTTCTCCAAGCTAGGCCCTTCATTTGTAAGCAAAACAAATGTTTCCAATTTAGGCAGCATCATATTCTCATGAACATTAGAATCATTACCAAGAAACGAAAGTACCTGATAATTTAATTGGCGTGCGCGAGCTCTAGTAATTGGTCCCGTATATGTAGCAGTAGGGGCTGTGGGTGTAACAATGGTATTGATGTCCTCATCATCCTCCCCTTCTTGAAATGAAGTCGTCCTCGACGGAACCTCATCTTCCTCACCCAAATAAGGCTTCAAATCTGCAATGTTAAAAGTGGGACTAACCCCAAAATCTGCAGGCAGCTCAAGTTTATATGCATTATCATTTATTTTCTCTAACACCTTAAAGGGACCATCAGCACGTGGCATTAGCTTTGATTTCCGCAAATCAGG
Organism: Triticum dicoccoides; assembly: GCF_002162155.2. Lineage (NCBI taxonomy): Eukaryota > Viridiplantae > Streptophyta > Magnoliopsida > Poales > Poaceae > Triticum > Triticum dicoccoides. The sequence goes on along the minus strand of NC_041385.1, from coordinate 354,608,345 downwards.
AAATCTATCCTTACGCAAATGTAACCAAACAAGATCTCCAGGTGCAAACACAACATGTTTTCTACCCTTATCTCCAGCAAGTTTATATTTAGCATTCATACGCTCAATGTTTTCCTTAGTTAACTCATGCATTTTTAAAATCAATTCAGCATGTTGTTTAGCATCAAAATTAACCTTCTCCGAAGATGGAAGAGGCAACAAATCAATAGGTGCACGAGGTAGGAAACCATACACAACTTCAAAAGGGCACATCTTAGTAGTAGAATGCAATGAACGATTATAAGCAAATTCAATATGAGGCAAGCATTCCTCCCACATTTTCTTATTATTCTTCAAAACAGCCCTAAGCATAGTAGACAAGTTCTATTGACTACTTCAGTTTGTCCATCAGTTTGGGGGTGACAAGTAGTACTAAAAAGCAGTTTAGTCCCCAACTTAGCCCATAAACATCTCCAAAAGTGGCTAAGAAATTTAGTATCACGATCTGAAACAATAGTATTTGGCACACCATGCAAGCGAATAATTTCACGAAAGAACAAATCAGCAACATTAACAGCATCATCGCTTTTATGACATGGTATAAAGTGTGCCATTTTCGAGAATCTATCCACGACAACAAATATGCTATCCCTCCCCTTCTTTGTTCGAGGTAAACCTAAAACAAAGTCCATAGATATATCCTCCCAAGGAACACTAGGTACAGGCAAAGGCATATATAAACCATGAGGATTGAGTCGTGACTTAGCTTTTTGACATGTAGTGCATCTAGCAATAAAACGCACAACATCCCGTCTCATCTTTGGCCAAAAGAAATGTGTAGCAAGTACGTCCTCCGTCTTCTTCACGCCAAAGTGTCCCATTAATCCTCCTCCATGCGCCTCCTGCAACATCAAAAGACGAACGGAGCTAGCTGGAATGCATAGCTTGTTAGCACGAAACACAAATCCATCGTTAACGACGAACTTGTTCCAGATTCTTCCTTCTTTACAATTCTGCATTACATCTTTAAAATCAGCATCATGCACATATTGATCTTTGATGGTCTCCAAACCAAATATTTTGAAGTCAAGTTGTGAAAGCATAGTATAGCGACGAGACAATGCATCAGCAATAACATTTTCTTTTCCCTTCTTGTGTTTAATGACATAAGGAAAAGTCTCAATGAATTCAACCCATTTAGCATGTCTACGATTCAGTTTAGCTTGACTTTTAATATGTTTCAAAGATTCATGATTAGAATGTATAACAAATTCTTTGGGCCATAAATAATGTTGCCATGTTTCTAAAGTCCGAACAAGAGCATATAATTCTTTATCATAAGTAGAATAATTCAGACTAGGCCCACTCAATTTTTCCGAAAAGTATGCAACAGGTTTGCCATCTTGTAATAACACACCGCCTAATCCAATTCCACTAGCATCACATTCAAGCTCAAAAGTCTTCTTAAAATCAGGAAGTTGGAGTAAAGGAGCATGTGTCAACTTATCTTTCAATACCGAGAAAGCTTCTTCCTGTGCGGTACCCCAAAGAAAAGGCACATCTTTCTTTGTAAGCTCATTGAGAGGTGCAGCAATGGTGCTGAAATCTCTCACAAAACGCCTATAGAATCCAGCGAGGCCAAGAAAACTCCTCACTTGTGTGACCGTTTTGGGTTGCGGCCAACTCTCAATAGCTTCAATCTTGGCTTTATCAACTTCAATTCCCTGTGGAGTAACAACATAGCCAAGAAAAGATACTCGGTCGGTGCAAAAGGTGCACTTCCCAAGGTTACCAAACAAACGTGCATCACGTAGAGCAATAAAAACAGCACGTAAATGTTCCAAATGTTCTTCCAAAGATCTGCTATAAATCAATATGTCATCAAAGTAAACTACCACAAATCGTCCAATGAAAGCACGTAAAACTTCGTTCATTAATCTCATGAAAGTACTAGGTGCATTAGTTAACCCAAAAGGCATGACTAACCACTCATATAATCCAAACTTAGTTTTGAATGATGTTTTCCATTCATCTCCCAATTTCATACGAATTTGATGGTAGCCACTACGCAAATCAACTTTGGAGAATATTGTAGAGCCACTCAATTCATCAAGCATATCATCTAGCCTAGGAATAGGATGACGATAACGAATAGTAATATTATTAATGCCTCTATAATCAACACACATACGTGATGTACCATCCTTTTTCGGCACTAGAATAATAGGAACAGCACAAGGACTAAGGGATTCGCGTATATAACCTTTGTCGAGAAGCTCTTGTACTTGACGCATAATCTCCTTCGTCTCCTCTGGATTGGTATGGTATGGTGCACGGTTTGGCAGTGAAGCACCGGGAATTAAGTCAATCTGATGCTCAATCCCTCGAATAGGCGGTAATCCCGGTGGCACGTCTTGTGGAAAAACGGCAGCGAACTCCTGCAAAATGTTAGTGACAGCAGGAGGCAAAGAGGAAGGCACGTCCTCAAATGAAAATAATGCCTCTTTGCACACAAAAGCATAGCAAACAGATTTGCTGAAATCTAGCTCATCAATATCAGATTTGGTGGCAAATAAACATGCACTTTTCAATTTAATTTCAGAAGCAACACTAGATGGTTTATTATTAGGCTTCATTTGTTGCTCAAATTCTTTTGCCACAATCTGATTTTCACTCTTATTCGTTCCTGTTTTGCTTTATTAGCTCTATTAATATCATCTTTCAAAATGGAATCAGGAGTCATAGGAAGCAAAGTAATATTTTTATCCTTATGAACAAGAGTATAGTGATTGTTTCTACCATGATGTACAGAATTTTTATCAAATTGCCATGGTCTACCAAGTAATAAGGAACATGCTTGCATAGGTACCACATCACAATCAACATAATCAGCATATGTAGAGATACTAAAATGCACACGAACAGTACGTGTTACCTTAACCTTGCCGCTGTTGTTGAACCATTGGATGTAGTAAGGATGTGGATGTGGTCTTGTGGTGAGAGAAAGCTTCTCCACCATCTCCATGCTAGCCAAGTTGTTGCAGCTCCCTCCGTCTATGATGACGCGCACAGAACGTTCCTTCACAACTCCCTTGGTATGGAACAAATTGTGCCTCTGATTTTGCTCAGCTTGTGTGACCTGCACACTCAATACACGTTGAGCAACTAAACATTCAAACCTGTCAGCGTCTTCAGGAGCCATGTATTGTGTCTCATGATCAGAATCATCTCCACCATGTTCTTCACGTGTAATAAGAGCCAATGTCTCCTCATCATAGTCACTAGCGGACTCATATCCACCACCCTCGGTAGCAATAATCACACGCGGAGATTTGCATTCTCTCGCATAATGACCTCCTCCCTTACAACGACGACAAATAATATCACTTGTGTGCCCTGTTGATGCCCTGGAAGAAGAAGAACTCTGTGCAGGCCCGGCAGGTTTGCTCTTGGCAGATAATGGTGGTTGTTCCTGTTTTCTTGTATCACGGCTGTAGGAGGCACCTGATTGAGGTGCTGGTGCAGTTGAAGTAGAACATGCACGCGGTGTCCATGATGAAGGTCGGCCTGCAGAAAAGTTAGTTCGCGCCAATGCTTGTCGATCCTGCACTTCACGTTCAGCTTTACAAGCAAGATGGAATAAACGAGTGATATTAGTATACTCCTTATAGTCTAGAATGGTCTGAATCTCTCTATTTAATCCACCCAGAAAACGTGCAAGCATAGCTTCATTCTCCTCAACAATACCACATCGAATCATGCCAGTTTGTAATTCCTGATAATATTCTTCTACAGAATTTTTTTCCTTGTCTTAAACGCTGCAATTTTTGAAGCAATTCACGTTGATAATATGGTGGAACCCAACGCGTACGCATAGCAGTTTTCAAAGCAGCCCAAGTAGTTGGAATAGGATATAATCTACAATGTTCAGACCACCAGACACATGCAAAACTAGTGAAAGCACAAACAGCAGCAGCAACCCGTCTCTCCTGGGGATATTGTAAACATGTAAAACGTTGTTCAGTTTCTAACTCCCAAGTAAGATATATATCAGGAACATATCTACCCTCAAATGGTGGAATATTCAATTTCAGTTTAGGAATATGGACATCATCTCGTACCTGAGGTGGTGGTGCAGGCCTACCATTACGAATATATACCTGAGGTCGACCTGCTGGTGGTGGTGCTGGTGGTTGTACGTAGTTCTGATTTTGAGCAACCTCATCCTCGTAATCTCCCACATAATCATCCTCCTCCGCATCAGCAGCAGGAGCCACAGAAGTATCAACAGCAGCACCAACAGTTTGGCCAAATGCAAGAGGAACACGGCTCGCTCGGCGGAGGTCTATTTCGCGACGTGGAGGTAGTCGTTGTTGTTGTTGTTGGAGAGGTGCGTTAGGTGCAGCGGGTGGTGGTGGTGGAAAACGCGCGAGCAATTCATTAAACTTGTTATCGAGCTTTGTTTCGAACGTCTTCTCCATGCCATCTATCTTCTCCATGGCCTCTTCAAATCTGTTTAGCACGTCTTGCACCTGTCCACTCATCATTTGCTGAAATTTATCATGCAAATCCTTATTCGTCATGTTCTCCCAGTCAGTCTCGTCGGCTTGTGATCCTGGCATGGTTAGCAGCAATAGAAACACACAAGAATATGATCCTACTGACTACTAACAAAAGGTGGTGGTGGGTGTCACAAATCCGTCAAGCAAATCTCAAATTCTTACCAGTTCTTACCCAGCAGCAGGCGGTGATCGGCAACCGTTGTAGTCAAAAACTCTCAAAGCTTGGATAGAGCGATTACCAGGGAGAGTCAAACGCACGACGTAGATGTATGTGGAGCTGGGAAGGCTTATAATATGGTAGCAAAAAGGGTCAGCAATAATCACTTCAGAGATGCAAAGTTGAATAAACGCTCAACGACGGTACTGTGCTGGTCCTAGGCTAGACTGTGCTAGAGACGCGAGCCTAGAACACCAACAAAATCACGGCGCGGCACGTAAACAAGGGAAAAGCACACTCTGGAATTTTTTTCGCTCTTTTTTTTGCGCTCTTTTTTTTTGCGCTCTTTTTTTTTGCGAAAAAACACTATAATGGCGAGTGTCTCAAAACTCTTCCTAGCTCAAACTGACAGGATGGGCACAAAATTTTTTCGACCAATTTTTTTTTTTCGACTGCCCGGACCCAAAAACTGGAAACGGGTCAAAAAAAACTTCCTATAATGGCACCTGTCTCAAAACACTCAGAAACACCTAAAAATAGGATAGCCAGAAATTTTTTTGAAAAATGCGTTTTCGAAAAATTTTGGGCCTAAACGGAGCGTGGTTTCCGGACTCTTTTTTTTTTCCGAAACCTACTCCGGCAAGGAAACACGAATCGGAATCTAGATGGATCTCGAAAACAAACCTAATATGACAAGAACTCGGATTGGTGGTGGATATATGGTGGTAGATGGCAGCGGTGGTGGTATATGACAGCTGTGGTGGTATATGGATATGGATTCGAAGCGGTGGCGGATAAGCGGTGGTGGTAGATGGCAGGGGTGATGATGATGGTGCGGCGGCGGCGTGACAACTTATGACCAGAACTCGAAACTCTAAAAGACTAGACTCTAAGACCAGCAACTAGACACGATGATGCAACCGCAAATTCAACAAAGCAAAACCCTAAAAAGATTATGCAAAGGCTCAGATTGGTTCGAATATGATGAACTAACCCTAATTTTTTTTGTGGCTTTTTCGTGGACTATAGGTATGAAGAACAGACTCGATCTAAACTACGAAAAACTGTAAAATCTCACCGAGCAACCTGGAAATCTGATACCACTTGATAAAGGCAAAGGTGTCCCGTCTTTCGATGAGATGATGGATATCGCTTTGGTGGCAGTCGACTTTGATGATCCGACTACGAACGTGCGAGGACGTTGCGCCTTAGCAATCGCTAAACCAACTCCGAGAGGTTATTGACCACGCCGGAGCACGATCAACCTGACCACGAGGGTCTGTTTCCTGCAAGCAAACGAAGAACAAGCAAGAAACTGAGATTGCAATCTGGATATTGCGAATATAAGATGAAAGCTTTATTGATCAAGGTGGGGTTATGTGACGCCTTTGTCTGGTCGCTGAACACAAACGAAGTACGCGAAGTTGCAGCTATGGCGAACTTTTAATCTAAACAAAACCCAAAGTCTAAACGATGCCCTAAGGGCTATATATATGGAGGAAGAGGGGGGGAATTTCGTGGCCCTTGGTGGAAGGGTCCGAAATCAACCCTATCTCTTGTTTCCCCACACATACGGACTCTAAAAATAGCCTATACTTATGTATTTCGAAATTACATGGGCCTGGCCCAATATTAAGGTGACGCAGCACCTAAAATAGCCTCGGGACGAAATTTATGAAGTGGCATCTTGTATATTTCGTCCAAGGCTTCATGCGCCCATTATGGTGGCTTCAAAGTCCTGAAATCATCACTTGTAACTCCGTTCTTGTTCCTCTTGCGCATGCCATCATCTCCATGTTTGTTCTTGCTCCAATGTTCATCCTTCTCCAAGCTAGGCCCTTCATTTGTAAGCAAAACAAATGTATCCAATTTAGGCAGCATCATATTCTCATGAACATTAGAATCATTACCAAGAAACGAAAGTACCTGGTAATTTAGTTGGCGTGCGCGAGCTCTAGTAATTGGTCCACTATGTATAGCAGCAGGGGCTGTGGGTGTAACAATTGTATTGATGTCCTCATCAGAACTTCTTCCACAGAGTCGGAGGCGGCTTCACATTTCTCCCGCCACCAATTCTCCTCTGTGGATTATACCCGCGACCATCAAACTAAAGAGTGTGTGTGTACATGTGTATGGTGCGTGTTAACAGTGAATTCATGTGGTGTAGTGTGTGTGTGTAACTTTTTGATTTTCAATAGCACACGAAGTTCATGTTTCAGAAATTTCTAAGTTCATATGTACTACATGCAGAAGAAATTCATAAAAAAGGACCTCGTAGACCATTTCGCCTAGAATAAAAAATGCATAAAATGTGCGACACAAAAAAGCAAAAGTTAACAAGATATAACATAGTAAGTTCGTAGAAAGTAGAATTTTTCAATTTTTTCTTGTAAGTTTAATCGTTTATACAAAAACTAGAGGTTCAAATTTAAACAATGGAGTGGTTTGATGTTTATTACAAATCTAGGATTTTCCCCCTTACTAAAGAATAAACCATAGAAGTCCAAATTAAAAAAGCTGAGTAGTTCGATGTTTATATATGAAAGAAGAAAACAAGCGTCACCTAGAAAAAAAATAACTATTGAAGTTCAAATTTAATAAAATTGTAGAGTTTGAAAAAATGTTATAGTTGTACAAAAACATTCCCCATGGTTCCTTAATATCTAAAAGACTAATTCGGAAGTTCAGAAAAAATGAGCAAGAAGTTCAACTAAAAAAGGTACTTCAAAAATCATTATAGAAAACGGATTTTCCCCCTTTGTTAAAAATCATAGAAGTTCAAATTAAAAAGAGAAACATTTCAAAAGTGTTTATAAAAAAATTATTTCCCCCGTTCTAAAGAAACAAGAAATTCAAATTAAAATATCGATGCGGTCCAATGCTAAAAGAAAGATTTCCCCCGTTACTAACCAATAAAACTAAGAAGTTCAAATTTAAAAAATGGTGAAGTTCGATATCTATTCAAAATTCAGTTTTTTATCATTATTAAACTAATAAAACCAAGAAATTCAATTTTTGTAACAAAGAAGTTCAAAAAACTCAGATTTCCTTGTTACTAAAAGAATAAAAGCAAGAAGTTCAAATTAAAATAATGAAGCAACTCGGGGGGAGTTCGTCAAAAAATACAAGTTCATGAAAGAAACTCGGGGGGAGGTTAATAATATCTTAGTTGATATGATAACCATTGCAAGTTCAAATATGAAAACCCATGAAGTTCAAAAAAAATAGTAAAAATGGCATAGAGTTCAAAACAAAAGAAGCAAAAATGTCAGGTTCAAAACATTGTACAACGATGTTCTAGGAGGGAAATGTCATCTTCTAACATAAAAAACACTGGGCTAAAACATCATGTTGTCCAGCTTTTCGTTCTGTATTATTTCTTGTATTATTTCTTGAAGTTCAGGCATATTTAGGGATGCAAAAAAATAGTGTTTTTATATATGTTGGTTTCAATCCAAAAGGTGCTAAACAAAGAAGCCCAAGAAAGTTCAAATAATAGAACAAAAAGAAGTCCAAAAAGGTGAAAAAGAACACAAAAGATACACCACATGTAAACAAGAAGAAAACAAAGCCTCACCCAAAAAATGTTAACTTTGGAAGTTTAAGAAACGAAAGAAGAAGTTCAATTTTTTAAAGTAATTTGGCATTCGTAAAAAATTGATATTCCCTATTTGATGTTTTAATTTTTTAATAAAAAATGGGTTTTCAAAATAGACAAAAACACAGAAGTTTAAACTAGAATGACAGAGCATTCTAGTTTCTAGGGAGTTCAATTTTAAAACGAAGAAGTTCTAATTTAAAAGAAATAATATTATATTTGAAAATAAAGAAGTTCAAATTTAAAAAATGGAGTAGGTTGATATTATATTCGAAAACTCCGATTTTCCAATTACTAAGAAAAAAACCAAAAGTTCAATTCAAAACGACAAAGAAGTTTAATTGGAAAAAGCATAGCAGCTTGATATTTATTAAAAAACTCAGGTTTTCTGATTACTAAAGAATAAAACCAATAAGTTCAACTGAAAATAACGAAGAAGTTCGATGTTTCTAACAAAACTCCAATTTTCACATTTCTAAAAAATACAAAAAAAATTCAAATAAAAAAGTTAGAGAGGTTCGATGTATATAAAAACCTCAGATTTTTTCATTACGAAAGCGAAACAGAGAGAAGTTCAAATGGATAATAGCCAGAAGTTCATGTACTGCATGGTGTGCATTTTGTATAAGAAAAAAAGAATAAAAAGGTGAAGTCCAAATTTTGTTGCTAGAAGTTCAAGTGCTCAGTCTGAGAAAGTTCAAAAATTCTTCTGAGATAGGTTGAAAAAAATACGTGACAGAAGTTCAAGATGAAAATAGCGGGAAGTTCAACTACTACACGAAATGTGTTTCAGATAGGAATATAAGAATAGAAAACAAAAAGCCTAAAAAGTTTGTTGCAAGAAGTTCACGTGCTCCTCCCAATGAAGTTCAAGATCTATAGTGCGAGATGTCCGACCTTCAATTACATGTAAAAAACAGGCAAAAACCAATGTTGTTTTTGCCATTTTTAAAACTGCTCTCAAATGACAAAAATTGGTAACATCTGTCTACATGAAAATATGCTCCTATTCATAACCTTTCCAACGGTATGTTGTATGCTATATTCTGATGAATCGTTTAATAGTTTTTATGTATACCGTTAAAAACACATTTTTATGCATTCATCAAATATTTTGAAACATCACGAGTATGAAAAACTGATCAACACGAAAAAGTTGCATGTTTTCAGCAGCTTTCCATCGGTATATCATTTGCTTAATTCCGGTAAGTGGTTTGGGAGTTAAAGGCAAAACACAGCACGTCAAAACAGAGTGAAGTTCAGACATACATGCCCGAGAAGTTCAACTACTTCACGTTGTGCATGTCTATTGGTGATGAAGGTAGAAATCATGATCTTGTCATTTTCTAATTTACTTCAAAAAAACATGAATATCATTTGTGTAAGTTCAAGTCCTCGGCCGGAGAAAGTTAAAAAAAATATTGTCAGAGAGGTTTGTACAAAAGGAATATAATTTGTGTAACACTGATGAATGGATGAGAAAATTACAAATGAAAATATGTCACAGAAGTTCAACGTGAAAACAGCCGGAAGTTCAACTCCTACACCGAATGAATTTTAGATGAAAAACTTTTGAAATCATTGCGAGTATGAAAAAATGATCAACACGGGAAAGTTGCGTGTTTATAGCAGCTTTCCATCCAGATATCACTTGCTCAATTCCGGTGAGTGGATGGAGAGGTATGAGAAAAAAAAAGCACGTGAAAAGACAGAGTGAAGTACTGGTAGACATACTGAGAAGTTAAAGTCCTTCACGCGGTGCATTTTCGGAGAATCTGTTTTGCGACAAAGGCAGAACACACGATCTTTTTGTTTTCATATTACATGAAAACGGCTAGGAATTAGAGAAAACCATCAACATAAAAATGTTTCGCATTTTTTGTAGCTTTTCAATGGTATATTATTTGCCCCCTTCCGATAAAGTTTGTAGAAATTACGGCGAAAATACATTTTTAGCCATTTTCAAAATTGACTAAAAATGGAAGAAATTGGGAGAAACAATATATATCAAAAAGTTTCGCATTTATTCAAGCTTTCCAATGCCATATGATTTGCTGCATTCGGTTGTACGGTTAAAAAATTAGCTCGAAAATACGAACTCGGTGGAACTTGTACCATTTTCTAAATTACTTTTAAACCGTTCAAAATTAGAAAAACTTTCAACATGGAAAGGTAGAGAATTTTCATAAGCTTTCCAACGCCATATCATTTGCCTTAATTGGATTAACTGTTTAGAAATGACATCGAAAATACGAACTCGGTTGTTCGGTTTGCGAAATTTTACGATTTTCCAAATTACTCTTTAAACATAGAGAACTAGAGAAAACTATCAACATGTGGAAGGAGCGGTTTTGCAGAAGCTTTCCAACGCCATATTATTTGCCTCATTCCGACAAACGGTTTAGAAATGCGATCAAAAATATGCTTCACGCTTTTTGTGTGGAGAAAAAACGGTTTTCAAAACTGCTCTTAAACCACTTACATTTTGCTAAAAAATTAACTTGGGTCATGATACTTGTTCCATAGCTTTCCAACGGTATATCGCATGCCTCATTTGGACACTTTTTAGCTGAAGTTCAACCTAGCATTTGGGAAACGTCAGGTTGTGTAACTCAGGAAGTTCAGGTTGTGATCAGAGTATTATTTTGATCCCGTGATCAGAATAGTGTTTATGTATATATACCTCATAAGTCTCAACAGAAACAATCAAACGGGTGTGGAGTCCCATCAACGCCAACGGCAAGTTGGGTGTAGACCGTAACCCTACAACGTAACTAAACGGGTGTGGAGTAGCATAAGATTGAGATGGCAACCCCAACTCAATCCATCCCAAAGTTTCATTTAAACCCAATTGTTTAAATTAAGGGTGATGAGATCTCCCGACATTTCCACTACTAGATGCTCAAGATATCCGTTACCGGGGGCACCGCTAACCGATTAGATTTAACACTCTACAGAGGTTGCACACTTTTCCCCACAAGACTCGACCACCTTCCATGATCGGAAGATCGAGACATAGTCTTTCGAAAGTATTCCCCCTTAACCCACGGATAGGCCAGTACACCTACATATTCTACATCAGCTAGCCTATCCCGAAAGGGGTCACACTATCTACTCAACTAAGCCAGAGCCCATATTGGCTTGTGGCTGCACACATAAGCTTCTAGACATGAAAATACATTTGATCCCTTTGATCCTGAGTGGACGGGCCACTAGTGGTGCACCACCATGGATTTCCCATGCATGCTCCCACTGTACTTCGCTACCATTCAAACCAGTTTCCGCCCAGGTAGTTTATTCATTAACTTAGGTCCTGTTTACTACATTGTCACTCATACTTTATGATGGATAACTCCCCAATCCACGTCTACTTTAGCGATGCGAAATAATGTAAAACAGTGTCAACAATGATGTAAGGTTCATACCTACCTCAATGAACTACTGGGTGTAAAGCATAGCCATCCGACATAAAATTCCTACCATGCAATCTTACCACAAAGGATTATGTGCATATATAAAACATAGGTAATTGAAAGAATGGTCAAATGTTAACTTGCCTGGTAATAGTTGATGAAGATTATATCGCTCTCATTAATTTACTTCATAGAACTATTCGTCACTCTCCGACAAAAATCTATAAAGTCAAACAGTGCATTCACATAAGCAATCATTTCAGAGAACCAAGACAACATGCACAATAAAAGACTCGAAAAAACCAAATGAGAATACAACACACTTAACTATCACAAAAAAAATATTGTAAGTGTAAAACAACATATGGCATACGTTAAAAAATGTTATGTGAACTAAAGTGCACACCTGGCATACGAGTAAAATATTCATGTACAGATCCTAGTGTGTGAAAATACTGCGAGATTGTTCCAAGTCATAGAGTTTGACTACAGTGACAAAATGCAAAAAGAATCAACTCAGTCTGAGCTACGGTTTAGGAGATATGGCCAATTGAAGTTTGAATTCAAATCTGAATAAATTTCAAATTTTAATCTTAAAAAAGTTCGCAAAGATGATATTACTGAATAGATCTAAACATGATGAAGAATATGTTGTTGGTTTCATCGAATTTGGATCTACAGTTAAAAAGTTGTGGCAATCTAAGTTTAGGGGCTAATCCGCTAATTTAAAGGACTAAACAAAAAGAAAAATAATCACGTGCAGGTCCTCAGCCACGTGGCGGCTCGTCGCTGGCCAAACAGCGTCCACTGTGGGAGCTATACGTTGAACGTCCGCTAAATAAAAACAACTACCACGGCTAAAAAATAAACCGAGATCGGCCTAACTAAATTGATCCGTTTACTAAAACCGCGATTAACTGATCTAATCCAAAAACCATAAACTAAATGGATGGGAGGGTTCGAATTACATTGGCAATGATGATGAATAGGAGATGGCGGCACGGGCGTTGGGTGGTGGATGGGCCGGCGGCTGCGGTGCTCCTCGACGATGGGGAAGGAGTCGGGGAGGTCGGGCACGTCGAGGGGGGTCACGGCGATGGTGGTGGCTCGTGTCGGGGACGTCGGGGTTGAGCTGTGAGGCTGGGATGCTCCGGCGCTCCAGCGAGGGTGCGACTTCAGCGGAATGGCGTTCCGGCGAGACCTAGGGGCAAACAAATATGTCAAACAGATGCGGAAGGGCGAGGCAAAGTGGTTGACTGAGAATAGAGGGCTCAAGTGTGCCACCGGCAATGGAAACGATGGCGAGGTTCCTCAGCTCCTGCCAGATCCAATGACGAAGGCGGCTGCTGCGAGGGGCAAGGGGACGAGCGAATTGGCAAAAGAGAGAGAGGGGGTCTAGGGGCTTTTATAGGCGCGGAGTGGAGGTGCGGGAGCTGCAGGATAATGCTTATCCATGCGAGACCCGAGCGGCTGTTGTGGGCGGTGAGCTCGCGAGCTCTATCCTGAGCCGGAGGCGCGAAAGGTTTGGGGCGATGGGCGGGGCTAGGGCCCACCAGTCAGTGGTGACGACGTGTGAACGAGAGAGAAGCGAGGAGCGGGTGAGCGAGGCGAAGCCTTCGGGCGCTGGGAGCAGGCCGCGGACCAAAAGTGCGGGCAGGTCGGCTTGTGTGCCCCTGGGTCGAGTTGGTTTCGGTCCAGGTGGGTGCACGGGTGTTTTTTCTTGACAGAAAACAAAAGTGACCCTAAATAAATTCAAATGAATTTATAAAAATACCGCACAAAAATCCTAAATTCATTTCTGAATATCTACAACATAGTGAACATTAACTCAGGCACAGAAGATTTTGAAAATATTTTCCTAATGCATTTAATGCACTTTTTGCAAAAAAAATACCAAATAAACTCTAAAACTCCAACTACTATTCAAATGAAATTCCCAACTCTTTTATATTTCAGGAAGTCACTTTATCCTCTCTCTCTCTCTCTCTTATTTTTCTAGAGTGGAAAAATATTTGAATATTTCAAAAAACTCCAAAATGCAATAAATCATGAGTTGAAAATGTTATAAAATGTTTTTAAAATAACTTCTATTGGTTTCATAATCCATTTCCATATTTTCTTGTTCATATTTGAAGGAGTCATATTTCCTTCTCCCTTTATTTTATTTGAATACATGGAAATGATTTTGAAACTCAAAATGGAAAGCTTTTCAAAAGTGAATCAAATGAAATTCAAATGTGCTCCTCATCACTTCCCACCCTATTTCATATATTTTGAAGAAGTCCCATTATCTCCTCTCATGAAAATCCTTGAGTAGCATAAAGTTTATGAGTTGGACTATTTTTCAAATGGAATTCAAATCTTTTTCTCAAAAACCCTTTTCATTTCTTTAAATGGAAGAAGACATATTATCTTCCCTCTAGGGTTTTGTGATGAAATGAATTTGAATTCATGGAGATCAAAATGCAAGATGAAAGCTTTGGGAAAGTCCTTTTATTCCCTCTCATTCAACTTTCGAAAAGTTTCAATTTCCACTCAATTTCACACAATCAATCACACAACAATCAAACAAGAAATCATAATTATTTATTTAATATAACACTCCAAAATTTAGAATTTTGGGAAATGCGGGGAGATCTCGTCACCCTTAATTTTAACAGTTGGGTTTAAATGAAACTTTGGGAATGGGTTGAGTTGGGGTTACCATCTCAATCTTATTCTACTTTCTTGTACAAGTAGAGTAAATTATGTTATGACAGGGAAAAATTGGCTTTATGCAAAGTTAACTTAGAGCCTTTCTACCAGTCAAATTGCATGTACAAATAGGTTCATTATACTCATGATGTGACTTGCCAGTACATTCAATGTACTAAACTACATGGCTGCAATGTCTAATGTTGCATGAATTTCTGTGACAAGTAAGAGTTACGTTGTAGGGTTACGGTCTACACCAACTTGCCGTTCGCGGTGATGGGACTCCACACCCGTTTGATTGTTTCCGCTGAGACTTATGAGGTGTATATATATATATATATATATATATATATATATATATATATATATATATATATCAGTTTTTACGTTATTTACATATGTGATTGCACTTTGATATATATACATCCATGTACTGTGTGTGCCAGCATACTGATCCACGGATTGCACAAATACACAGGGGTTTGACCGTTTGAGGTTGGGTCGCTACAATATGGTATCAGAGCCAGGTTGACTGTAGGACTTGACCCTAGAAACTGGAAAGCCCTTAGGAAAGGATCTCTCTAAAACTTTATTTTCAGGAAAAATACTTTGGCTCTCTTCTTTTCTAAGCTTTATCAAATCGTCCCTTTTACCTCAAATAGTTCGACAACACCCTTTTTCCTTTAACCAGACTAAAGATCAACTGATGAGTCCACTTTGAGAAGGACAGGATGTCAGATAACTGAGGATCACTTCAGAGTAATGGGGACTTCACAATACACTAGAAGGATTGAAGCTACAACAGTTGAAGACTCGAAGAATTTGAAGACACTAGAGAATTCCAAGATTTATAAGACCTTTAGAAGACCAAACCCTTGTTGTATACTCACGTTAGATGTGATGATTTGTGAGCTATCATATTTTGTGTGTGTTTTCCGACAACAACAAATAAAAGCTATTTTCAAAACCATGTTGTTTGGGCATATTTCTCCCTCTCTTATCTCATCCCCAAAACCCTTGGACCCAACAGATGATGAATGAAGATGGACTTGTATTCTCTTGACTGATGACCTAGTTGGAGGCAGAGCTATGGATTCAAAACATGGAGAATCACTTCGGTAGCAATTTGGTTGCAAGGAAGTATGAAGTTCAATACGCTCTTCAATACTTTACAAAAAATACTGCAACCTGGTGGAGAATGCATCAAGACATACAAGGATGTAATGGAGCAAAAACTTGGGAGGGATTCAAGAAGACTATGCTGGGATCTCGTCTTATCCAGAAGCATGGTGATAACTCGATGAAGAAACCTTGTCCCTGCAAGATATGCGGAGAAATAGGACACACCCATGAAGAACACAAGGATGGATGCCCTCATTGTGAAGGAATTCACCGAGCTAAAGAATGCCCAACTAGGTAGGTTACTTGTTTCTTGTGTGAAGGAACTATGCACTACCCTACCTAGTGTCATATTTACCCCAGGGTACAAGAAATTACCAAGCACCAGAAGGAAACAATGAAAGAAGCCCTCAGGGAGAGTTTAAAAGAACCTGTGATGAAGGAAGGTGTTGACGACCCTCATGGAGAAGGCCTAACCAGATTTTACTCCCATGCTTGCTATTCACGTGGAAAGAAGGACATTTTTCACAGTACTGCACGAAGCAAAGCCAAGAGTATCTGGGAGACTTCCCCACAGAAGAAGTGGAGTTTGATCCACAAGAGATAGAAGAATTGATCGAAACGAGGAAGTCCAGGAAGAGAAAGAGCATGTATCCCCTGAAAAAACTAGTTTCAACCAAGAAGGACCAGAGTCATATCGCATGTTTCAAGTGCAAGCATACAGGTCATTACGCAAGCAAATGCCCAAAAAGGAAGCCAAGATAACCACCAAGAAGCCCCTGGATTTGTTTGACGTCATTTGTTTACGTTGCAAAGGAGTAGGACATTTTGCCAGAGAATGTTCAGACCTGCGAAAGCTTGGGCTGAGTAGTTGAGATCTTGATATTTGGAATAAAGAATGTAATAAATGTGGAACGTAGTTGTATTTTCATTGGGGATGTTGAGTTGAGTTATGGAATGGAAATTGTAATAGTTCATGAAGCAATAAAAGTTGATATGTTTGAAATCTCATATGAAATATTATGAGTTGTTTGTTGATTGTGAGTGCCTCTCTCACTATCTCACCCAAACTTAAACCTTGAACCCATGGACAAGCTGACCCCAAACCTTTCCCAAAAAAATAACCACATTTCACCCAAGGAAATACATACATTATCTTGAGTACCCCTTTTATCTTATACCTGCAGATGAAAACCCTTTACGAGTCTTTTCTCAAGGGCCCGGAAACGATCATGACCCTGACTAGTGATCAGGATTATCCAAAGATCCTGAAGGACATCATGAAGCATATTCATCTTGAAGGAGATGCAGCCTACAATGGTTATCCTTTCATGGAGAATGGAGCGGAACTTTGGTATCTAGAGGTACACCTCCACCGTGTCAAAGGAGTTTTCCCAAAGACTATAGGGCAATACCTTTTCATTTCTCGAGTACCACAAGCAACATTCTTCGACTCTATTCATGAAGCTGTTATGGAAGCCATGTGTCAGATTGGAGAAATACTTGAAGCAAGACTCTGTCACACTCACGGATAACTGAGAGAGGTGCATGTCGAGATGATGGAGATGAAGCTCATGGCCACCATGATGAAGCAAAATATTGATGATTCCAAGTATCACATCCCACAATTCCAATGGGGCTGAAGCTTCTTTAGGAAGGGCAAATGAATAAAGATGGAAGTAATGTTTGACCATACCAAACTATGTGGATGGCAACATTTGTAATAAAATACTTTTGAAATTTGAGTTTTGAGTAGTGGTTAAGGATGTAAAGGATTTGATATGAAGAGAATATGAATAATGGATGAACCAGTATGTTTCATTTTAATGGTAATACCTTGTGAGAACTCCTGACCAATGGAAAGGAAAATGTATTTCTGTAGAGTGGAGTTAGGACAAAATACATTAGAGTTTTTGCTTTTGTTATGATGGTTACCCCAAGAGTATGAGGGAATGAAGTACTGTTGGATTTAAAGGAGATGTAATGTCGGAATATGGAACAATAGTAACTCCAAGGATGAGTTAAAGATATACAAGTGTTGAAGTGGGACCATAACCCACATGACCCAGGATTTGAAAAGGAGCAAGCACAACCTTGTTGCAGGAAGAATTCTGGAAGAAGCTGTGATTTCATCAGCACACATTTCATAGGAGGTTACGTAAACCTGAGAGTTGTGAAGAAACGTAGAGGTTTTGTTTGGCTTGCAGAACCGATGTATTTACCCGAACCCAGATCATGGAGAAGAGAAGTTCTGCAATGCTTGTGAGGATGCCCAAGTGTTAGAATACATGATTCACTATCTGCATATGTGGTAATGATTCAAGTGCGGGATGGATTGGCCCATACCGGAGACTTCTATCATAAACTATCATATGTTTATGGAAAATCAGAGAGCCTTAAAACCCTAGAAGAGTGTCGACATGACAAGCCAAAAATCTTAGAATGGAAGGACGATGGAAACCCTGTACACGCACCCGCCGCCAATTGTATGTTATATGGTGAGATTTAACCCAGACCCATTTCCTGTAGGAGAAACCAGTAACAGTTAACCACCATGAGATTTCTGATAGTTGTTTAGCATTGGCGACAAACCTATCAGCTAAGAAGACCCAAACACAGAAGGATCTTATTTTGATGCAAGGACTCCAGATTTTGAGGAAAAAGGTCATGCCCTTACCGGAAGAGCACCAGTGAAGGAGTTATCCCGGAGAATATGTGTAAGTGCATCTAGTGCCCGTTGGTGATTTTGGTGTACTGAAGACTTACAGGTTAAGGGACTAATATGTTTGTGAGTGTACACAGGCTTTATAAGTCGATGAGGAGTTTGATATTTACGATGAAAATTGACCCCTAAAAATGTATGTCTTCAGCTAAAGACTTTGGTTCTCCTGAAGACATTGAAAGTGAAGAAATTGGTGTGACCTTTGAAGACTTGGATATTCATGCGAGGACTATGAAGCGTGCAGACTTTTGTTTTCGTAGTTTCATTTTCTCTTTCTTGAGGCATAAGAAACACCGTATTGTTAAAGGGGGTCGAGGTAAAACTAAGGAAACACTTTCCAAGTGATGCTCAAATCAAAATCCTAGACCTACCCAATCCTTTCGAGTGAAGCCATTGGAAATTTCATACAGTTCAGTCAAGTTCTTCAGTGACAGAGACGAAGATCTTTTGTTCGCTGAGAAATTTGTTATGACTGAGGAGTTGGGAATTTGCCAGTGTGGATTGCCTACATAGTGAGGAACATGATAGCCCTGAGGAATTTGATTCTCTAATATCCGACCGTTGTTGTGCTATGCGCCAGCTGTCCAAAATATCTGCCCACCTAACGGTCATACCATTAAAGGACATTTATGTCTTACCATGTCGGGCTACTCCCTAGGCTATAAATAGCCCCCCCCCCCCTACAACCACTAGCTGGTTGTATGCTCCGGGAGAAACTAACACTTGTCATTGAGAGCATCCCATCCTCCAAGGACTTTGAGCGAAAATCATCAAGTGAGGAAAACCCAAAACCCAAACACCTACAACCCAAAGTGATTGAGCATCACCGAAGAGATTGTTCCTGTGTGGAACCGACTCTTGTTACCTTTGAGGACTGTGCATCCTCCAAACGGTTAGGCGTCATGGTCTGAGCATCCAAGACGAGTTGTGGATCACCGAGTGACCAAGTCTGTGAAGGTTTGGAAGTCACCTGAAGACTTACCATGAGTGATTGGGCGAGGTCCGTGTGACTTTAGCTCAAGGAGAATATGGCGAGGACTGTGTGTCCTCGGGTTTAAATACCCAGCCGCTCCAACCAGACGTACAATTGTCACAGCAGTTGGAACTGGTCTACCAAATCATTGTCTTTACCAAGCCATTGGTTCTATTTCCTCAACTCTTTCATTTCCTCATTCATGTGTTGATGAACCTGATCATTACTATTTGAAGACTTTGACTGAAGACTTTCTCTATTTCCTCAACCTTATTTCTTCAATCACATTGTCTTCAGCTTACTTATCCTGTTTTCACGCTACCTGTACTCTATGCTTGTCTTTCATTTCATCATGATGACTATGCTTTTGCTCTGTTAGGATTATACCTAAGTACTTATTCCACTGCTAGTGTGCCGTTGCTTAGGAATTTCTTCACCTAGAAATTCCTCAGTGAAGAATTTGTAAAGATCACCTATTAACCCCCCCCCCCCTCTAGTCAATATAACGCACTTCCAATTGGTATCATAGCAAGGTACTCCCTTGTTCTGTGTGATTTTGGTTTAACCACCTAGAGTTTTAGTTATGTCGACCGCAGGTATGAAGAAAGTATCGTGCCCCATCTTTGACGGTAACGATTATCCCAAGTGGAAGGCCATGATGAGGAAGCGCCTCATGGCGATGAACAATGAGCTATGGACCGTCACTGAGATTGGCCTTACCGATCTATGCAAGATGGTGCATGCTGATGATATTCGCAAGTACACTCGTCTGGATTGCATGGCGAAGGATATCATTTGCTCCTATCTCTCAAGAAATCAGTTCAGGCTCATTATGCATCTGTGCAATGCAAAGCTTATCTGGGATTGAATCTCTGATGTTTATGAAGGTCATCGAACTCGTCAGGATCCCTGGTTTGATGAGTTCAAGGAATCACTCAAAACAATGACTTTCGAGCCAGAATCATCATCATCCGCACCATGCCTCATGGCTAAGGGTGCAAAGGTACCTGATTACTCCTCATCCGAATCTAGTGATGATGAATCTGATGATGATGATGTCTTTGGACCTAGTTATACAAAGCTTGTTACTATTGCCACTAAACAACAAAAGGCTTTGGAAAAGGTTCAAAATCTGCTAGACAAAAGTGATGACCTGTTGGGTGAGGAATTGGATCAAACTCAAACTCTGACTAATGATCTTCAAAGTCTTCAGTCTAAGTATGATAATCTTCAGGGTCATCATAACTCTCTGTTAGCCTATCATGAGAAGCTTACTTATGAATTTCTTCAGATAAAGAAAGATCTTGAGAAGTTAAGGGTGAGTTATGAAGATCTTCGGAAGGAAAACGGTTCATTGCTTGCTCAACAGACCAGTTCCGCTCAGGAAGAATTCATTCCACCATGTTTGAAATGCATTGAGCGTGAATCTGCTAATTCTTCACCTGAATGTTTAAATGCTTCTATTGCTGCAAATTCTTCAACTGTCTCTATGGTCACAAATTCCTCATCCGAGGATACCACAAGTATCACTAACGATAATGCAGGGTTGAAGGAATTGTATGTGACAGGCATATACAAAAGCCTCAAAGGGCATCCGACTCTTTGTGATGTGCTCAAAAAGCAGATCTTGAACAGGAACCCTAGGAAAGAGGGTATTGCCATTGAGAGGAAACTCAATGCTGATGGGACCTACTGGAAACCTGAGCAGTATCCCAAAACCTCATGGGTTGCTGCGGAAGGTCCTTGTCAGTGTAAAAACTGGCAGATCTCGGGTAGGGGGGCCCAAGTTGTATGATGTGGGGCACCCCTCGTCTACCCGCACCGACACTCCATCACCACCGCAAGCACCGAGAGGACCAATGACAAGAGCACGTGCACGCGCCATTGAGAACGAGGTTGACTCTCTCCTCTTCGAGTTTCTGTCGAATTCGCATGAGAATTGGGTTCTACCTCATAAAGACATGTCATGCATTCTAGGACACCAAGGAGATGATCGTGAGAAGGAGAAGGGGAAGATTCGAGCATCCATGGAGCAAGAGAAGGAAGGAGAGGTCAAGAAGAATGAAGGGGAGAAGCTTCTGGACACCCTGGGTGCCCGGACGGAAGGACCCCAGGTGCCCGGACGCCGCCTGGGACTCGCCCCAGCACCACCCGGGTGCCCGTCCCCTTGGCTCCGGGTGCCCGGCCGCCTCCCAGGGCTGCGCCCAGCCCACCATCGGGTGTCTGGGCCCTCAACCCCGGGTGCCCGGCCTGCCCCGCCCAGCCACATGCGGCCTCCCCGGGTGCCCGGGCCTAGGACCCCCGGGTGCCCAATCCTCCTCCCCAGGTGCCCCTGACCGGTCCAGGTGCCCGGCCGGTTCTACCCTGGGTGCCCGAACTCCTCCGTGGCTACGGGTTTTAGGGATATTTTGGTCCTTTCTGCCCCTCTTTCTCCAAGTTTCATCCCTAACCTTTATATACTCTTTGCCTAGCTCTTTGGGAAGGATAACAAAGTATTTAGAACACAAAGAGAGAGCTTTGCTCCTTGTATCCAGTCCTCTTGGAGATCAAGCCCCCACCTAGGGAAGAATTCTTTGGATTGTCAAGGCCTCCTCTTGGAGAAGATCAACATCAAGACCTCACCTAGTGGGAAGAACTGACCTACTGCTATTTTCCTTGAATTATTCATGTAATCTTGTGGATCTCATGTATGCTACTCTAGTGGATATGATATTTGGGTTTGTTTGAGTGATTTGTGCCTTGTGTTCTTGAGTGTTCTTCCTCTTTTCCCCCTCCAAGTGTAAAAAGATTCCCTCTAGGATTTCACACTATAACACTGTACGTCTGAGGACCAATGGTAACTATGAATCAAAGGACACAATGTTTACCCAGGTTCGGGCCCTCTTAATGGAGGTAAAACCCTACTCCTGCTTGATTATATTCGAGGATATAGGGGTTACTGAAGGAAATATGCCCTAGAGGCAATAATAAAGTTATTATTTATTTCCTCATATCATGATAAATGTTTATTATTGATGCTAGAATTGTATTAACCGGAAACATGATACATGAGTGAATACATAGACAAACTTCATGTCACTAGTATGCCTCTACTTGACTAGCTCATTAATCAAAGATGGTTATGTTTCCTAACCATAGACATGAGTTGTCATTTGATTAATGGGATCACATCATTAGGAGAATGATGTGATTGACCTGACCCATTCCGTTAGCTTAGCACTTGATCGTTTAGTATGTTGCTATTGCTTTCTTCATGACTTATACAAACTTCCTATAACTATGAGATTATGCAACTCACGTTTACCGAAGGAACACTTTGTGTGCTACCAAACGTCACAACGTAACTGGGTGATTATAAAGGAGCTCTACACGTGTCTCCAAAGGTACATGTTGAGTTGGCGTACTTCGAGATTAGGTTTTGTCACTCCGATTGTCGGAGAGGTATCTCTGGGCCCTCTCGGTAATGCACATCACTATAAGCGTTGCAAGTAATGTAACTAATGAGTTAGTTATGATATGATGTATTACGCAATGAGTAAAGAGACTTGCCGGTAACGGGATTGAACTAGGTATTGGATACCGACGATCGAATCTCAAGCAAGTAACATACCGATGACAAAGGGAACAACGTATGTTGTTATGCGGTTTGATTGATAAAGATCTTTGTAGAATATGTAGGAGCCAATATGAGCATCCAGGTTCCGCTATTGGTTACTGACGGAAACAGTTCTAGGTCATGTCTACATAGTTCTCGAACCCGTAGGGTCCGCACGCTTAACGTTACGATGACAGTTATATTATGAGTTTATAGTTTTTGATGTACCAAAGGTTGTTCGGAATCCCGGATATGATCACGGACATGACGAGGAGTCTCGAAATGGTCGAGACATAAAGATTGATATATTGGAAGCCTATATTTCGATATCGGAATCGTTCCTGGTGAAATCGGGATTTTACTGGAGTACCGGGGGGTTACCGGAACCCGCCCGGGGGTTAATGGGCCTACATGGGCCCTAAGGGAGAAGAGGAGGGCCGGCCAGGGCAGGCCGCGCACCCCCTCCCCCCTAGTCCGAATAGGACAAGGAAGGGAGGGGCGGCGCCCCCCTTTCCTCTTTCTCCATTCCCCCTTCCTTCTCCAACAAGGCAAGAGGGGGGAGTCCTACTCCCGGTGGGAGTAGGACTCCTCCAGGCGCACCCCTAGGGCCGGCCGCACCTCCCCCCTCCCTCCTTTATATACGGGGGCAGGGGGGCACCCCATGACACACAAGTTGATCTTCGTGATCGTTCCTTAGCCGTGTGCGGTGCCCCCCTCCACCATATTCTACCTCGGTCATATCGTAGCGGTGCTTAGGTGAAGCCCTGCATCGGTAGAACATCATCAGCGTCACCATGCCGTCGTGCTGACGGAACTCATCCCCGACACCCTGCTGGATCAGAGTCCGGGGATCGTCATCGAGCTGAACGTGTGCTGAACTCAGAGGTGCCGTACGTTCGGCACTTGGATCGGTCAGATCGTGAAGACGTACGACTACATCAACCGCGTTGTTCTAAGGCTTCCGCTTTCTGTCTACGAGGGTACGTAGACAACACTCTCCCCTCTCATTGATATGCATTACCATGATCCTTGCCTGTGCATAGGATTTTTTTTTGAAATTACTATGTTCCCCAACAGTGGCATCCGAGCCAGGTTTTATGCATAGATGTCATATGCACGAGTAGAACACAAGTGAGTTGTGGGCGATACAAGTCATACTGCTTACCAGCATGTCATACACGTATGCTTACGCGAGACTGGTTTCACCGTTACAAGCACTCGTGCTTAAAGGTGACTGGCGGGTGTCTGTCTCTCTCACTTTAGTTGAACCAAGTGTGGCTACGCCCGGTCCTTGCGAAGGTTAAAACAACACTAACTTGATGAACTATCGTTGTGGTTTTGATGCGTAGGTAAGAACGGTTCTTGCTCAGCCCTAGCAGCCATGTAAAATTTGCAACAAAAAAGTATAGGACGTCTAACTTGTTTTTGCAGGGCATGTTGTGATGTGATATGGTCAAGACGTGATGCTATATTTTATTGTATGAGATGATCATGTTTTGTAACCGAAGTTATCGGCAACTGGTAGGAGCCATATGGTTGTCGCTTTATTGTATGAAATGCAAACGCCCTGTAATTGCTTTACTTTATCACTAAGCGGCAGCGATAGTCGTAGAAGCAATAGATGGTGTAAACGACAACGATGCTACGATGGAGATCAAGGTGTCATGCCGGTGATGATGGTGATCACAACGGTGCTTCGGAGATGGAGATCACAAGCACAAGATGATGATGGCCATATCATATCACTTATATTGGTTGCATGTGATGTTTATCCTTTATGCATCTTATCTTGCTTTGATTGACGGTAGCATTTTAAGATGATCTCTCACTAAATTATCAAGAAGTGTTCTCCCTGAGTATGCACCGTTGCGAAAGTTCTTCGTGCTGAGACACCACGTCATGATCGGGTGTGATAGGCTCTATGTTCAAATACAACGGGTGCAAAACAGTTGCACACGTGGAATACTCAGGTTAAACTTGACGAGCCTAGCATATACATATATGGCCTCGGAACACGGAGACCGAAAGGTCGAACATGAATCATATAGTAGATATGATCAACATAGTGATGTTCACCATTGAAACTACTCCATCTCACATGATGATCGGACATGGTTTAGTTGATTTGGATCACGTGATCACTTAGATGACTAGAGAGATGTCTGTCTAAGTGGGAGTTCTTAAGTAATATGATTAATTGAACTTAAATTTATCATGAACTTAGTACCTGATAGTATTTTGCTTGTCTATGTTTGTTGTAGATAGATGGCTCGTGCTGTTGTTCCGTTGAATTTTAATGCGTTCCTTGAGAAAGCTAAGTTGAAAGATGATGGTAGCAATTACACGGACTGGGTCCGTAACCTGAGGATTATCCTCATTGCTGCATAGAAGAATTACGTCCTAGAAGCACCGCTAGGTGCCAGGCCTGCTGCAGATGCAACTGACGACGTTAAGAACGTCTGGCAGAGCAAAGCTGATGACTACTCGATAGTTCAGTGTGCCATGCTTTACGGCTTGGAAACGTTTTGAACGCCATGGAGCATATGAGATGTTCCAGGAGTTGAAGTTAATATTTCAAGCAAATGCCCGGATTGAGAGATATGAAGTCTCCAATAAGTTCTATAGCTGTAAGATGGAGGAGAATAGTTCTGTCAGTGAACACATACTCAAAATGTCTGGGTATAATAATCACTTGATTCAACTGGGAGTTAATCTTCCTGATGATAGTGTCATTGACAGAATTCTCCAATCACTGCCACCAAGCTACAAGAGCTTTGTGATGAACTATAATATGCAAGGGATGGACAAGACTATTCCAAATCTCTCCGCAATGCTAAAAGCTGCGGAGGTAGAAATCAAGAAGGAGCATCAAGTGTTGATGGTCAATAAGACCACCAGTTTCAAGAAAAAGGGTAAAGGGAAGAAGAAGGGGAACTTCAAGAAGAACAGCAAGCAAGTTGCTGCTCAAGAGAAGAAACCCAAATCTGGACCTAAGCCTGACACTGAGTGCTTCTACTGCAAGCAGACTGGACACTGGAAGCGGAACTGCCCCAAGTATTTGGCGGGTAAGAAGGATGGCAAAGTGAACAAAGGTATATGTGATATACATGTTATTGATGTGTACCTTAGTAATGCTCACAGTAGCACCTGGGTATTTGATACTGGTTCTATTGCTAATATTTGCAACTCGAAATAGGGACTACAGATTAAGTGAAGATTGGCTAAGGACGAGGTGACGATGAGCGTGGGAAATGGTTCCAAAGTCAATGTGATCGCGGTCGGCACGCTACCTCTACATCTACCATCGGGATTAGTTTTAGACCTAAATAATTGTTATTTGGTGCCAGCGTTAAGCATGAACATTATATCTGGATCTTGTTTGATGCGAGACGGTTATTCATTTAAATTAGAGAATAATGGTTGTTCTATTTATATGAGTAATATCTTTTATGGTCATGTACCCTTGAAGAGTGGTCTATTTTTTTGAATCTCGATAGTAGTGATACACATATTCATAATGTTGTAGCCAAAAGATGTAGAGTTGATAATGATAGTGCAACTTATTTGTGGCACTGCCGTTGAGGTCATATCGGTGTAAAGCGCATGAAGAAACTCCATACTGATGGACTTCTGGAATCACTTGGTACTTGCGAACCGTGCCTCATGGGCAAGATGACTAAAATGCCGTTCTCCGGAACTATGGAGCGAGCAACTGATTTATTAGAAATCATACATACTGATGTATGTGGTCCAATGAATATTGAATCTCACAGCGGGTATCGTTATTTTCTCACCTTCACAGATGATTTGAGCAGATATGGGTATATCTACTTGATGAAACACAAGTCTGAAACATTTGAAAAGTTCAAAGAATTTCAGAGTGAATTGGAAAATCATCGTAACAAGAAAATAAAATTTCTACGATCTGATCGTGGAGGAGAATATTTGAGTTACGAGTTTGATTTACATTTGAAACAATGCGGAATAGTTTCGCAACTCACGCCACCCGGAACACCACAATGAAATGGTGTGTCCGAACGTCGTAATCATACTTTACTAGATATGGTGCGATCTATGATGTCTCTTACTGATTTACCGCTATCGTTTTGGGGTTATGCTTTAGAGACATCCGCATTCACATTAAATAGGGCACCATCAAAATCCGTTGAGACGACCCCTTATGAACTGTGGTTTGGCAAGAAACCAAAGTTGTCGTTTCTTAAAGTTTGGGGCTGCGATGCATATGTGAAGAAACTTCAACCAGATAAGCTCGAACCCAAATCGGAGAAATGTGTCTTCATAGGATACCCAAAGAGAGTATTGGGTACACCTTCTATCACAGATCTGAAGGCAAGATTTTCGTTGCTAAATTCGGATCCTTTCTAGAGAAGGAGTTTCTCTCGAAAGAAGTGAGTGGGAGGAAAGTAGAACTTGATGAGGTAACTGTACCTGCTCCCTTGTTGGAAAGTAGTTCATCACAAGAACCGGTTCCTGTGACAACTACACCAATTAGTGAGGAAGCTAATGATATTGATCATGAAACTTCAGATCAAGTTACTACTGAACCTCGTAGGTCTACCAGAGTAAGATCCGCACCAGAGTGGTACGGTAATCCTATTCTGGAAGTCATGTTACTTGACCATGGCGAACTTGCGAACTATGAGGAAGCGATGATGAGCCCAGATTCCGCAAAATGGCTTGAAGCCGTGAAATCTGAGATGGGATCCATGTATGAGAACAAAGTATGGACTTTGGTTGACTTGCCCAATGATCGGCAAGCCATCGAGAATAAATGGATCTTCAAGAAGAAGACTGACGCTGATGGTAATGTAACTGTCTACAAAGCTCGACTTGTTGCGAAAGGTTTTCGACAAGTTCAAGGGGTTGACTACGATGAGACTTTCTCACCCATAGCGATGCTTAAGTCTGTCCGAATCATGTTAGCAATTACCGCATTTTATGATTATGAAATTTGGCAAATGGATGTCAAAACTGCATTCCTGAATGGATTTCTGGAAGAAGAGTTGTATATGATACAACCGGAAGGTTTTGTCGATCCAAAAGGTGCTAAGAAAGTGTGCAAGCTCCAGCGATCCATTTATGGACTGGTGCAAGCATCTCGGAGTTGGAATAAACGCTTTGATAGTGTGATCAAAGCATATGGTTTTATACAGACTTTTGGAGAAGCATGTATTTACAAGAAAGTGAGTGGGAGCTCTGTAGCATTTCTGATATTATATGTAGATGGCATATTGTTAATTGGAAATGATATAGAATTTCTGGATAGCATAAAGGGATAGTTGAATAAAAGTTTTTCAATGAAAGACCTCGGTGAAGCTGCTTACATATTGGGCATCAAGATCTATAGAGATAGATCAAGACGCTTAATTGGACTTTCACAAAGCACATACCTTGATAAAGTTTTGAAAAAGTTCAAAAAGGATCAGGCAAAGAAAGGGTTCTTGCCTATATTACAAGGTGTGAAGTTGAGTCAGACTCAATGCCCGACCACAACAGAAGATAGAGAGAAAATGAAAGATGTTCCCTATGCTTCAGCCATAGGCTCTATCATGTATGCAATGCTGTGTACTAGACCTGATGTATGCTTAGCAATAAGTTTAGCAGGGAGGTACCAAAGTAATCCAGGAGTAGATCACTGGACAGCGGTCAAGAATATCCTGAAATACCTGAAAAGGACTAAGGATATGTTTCTCGATTATGGAGGTGACAAAGAGCTAGTCATAAATGGTTACGTCGATGCAAGCTTTGACACTGATCCGGACGATTCTAAATCGCAAATCGGATACGTGTTTTTATTAAACGGTGGAGCTGTAAGTTGGTGCAGTTCTAAACAAAGCATCGTGGCGGGATCGACATGCGAAGCGGAGTACATAGTTGCTTCGGAAGCAGCAAATGAAGGAGTCTGGATGAACGAGTTCATTTCCGATCTGGGTGTCATACCTAGTGCATCGGGACCAATGAAGATCTTCTGTGACAATACTAGTGCAATTGCCTTGGCAAAGGAATCCAAATTTCACAAGAGGACCAAGCATATCAAGAGACGCTTCAATTCCATCCGGGACCAAGTCCAGGTGGGAGACATAGAGATTTGCAAGATACATACGGATCTGAATGTTGCAGACCCATTGACTAAGCCTCTTCCACGAGCAAAACATGATCAGCACCAAGACTCCATGGGTGTTAGAATCATTACTGTGTAATCTAGATTATTGACTCTAGTGGGAGACTGAAGAAAATATGCCCTAGAGGCAATAATAAAGTTATTATTTATTTCCTCATATCATGATAAATGTTTATTATTTATGCTAGAATTGTATTAACCGGAAACATGATACATGTGTGAATACATAGACAAACTTAATGTCACTAGTATGCCTCTACTTGACTAGCTCATTAATCAAAGATGGTTATGTTTCCTAACCATAGACATGAGTTGTCATTTGATTAACGGGATCACATCATTAGGAGAATGATGTGATTGACCTGACCCATTCCGTTAGCTTAGCACTTGATCGTCTAGTATGTTGCTATTGCTTTCTTCATGACTTATACAAAGTTCCTATAACTATGAGATTATGCAACTCACGCTTACCGAAGGAACACTTTGTGTGCTACCAAACGTCACAACGTAACTGGGTGATTATAAAGGAGCTCCACAGGTATCTCCAAAGGTACATGTTGAGTTGGCGCATTTCAAGATTAGGTTTTGTCACTCCGATTGTCGGAGAGGTATCTCTGGGCCCTCTCGTTAATGCACATCACTATAAGCTTGCAAGTAATGTAACTAATGAGTTAGTTATGATATGATGTATACGTAACGAGTAAAGAGACTTGCCGGTAACGAGATTGAACTAGGTATTGGTACCGGCGATCGAATCTCGGGCAAGTAACATACCGATGACAAAGGGAACAACGTATGTTGTTATGCGGTTTGACCGATAAAGATCTTCGTAGAACATGTAGGTGCCAATATGAGCATCCAGGTTCCGCTATTGGTTATTGACCGGAAACAGTTCTAGGTCATGTCTACATAGTTCTCAAACCCGTAGGGTCCGCACGCTTAACGTTACGATGACAGTTATATTATGAGTTTATAGTTTTTGATGTACCGAAGGTTGTTCGGAGTCCCGGATGTGATCACGGACATGACGAGGAGTCTCCAAATGGTCGAGACATAAAGATTGATATATTGGAAGCCTATATTTGGATATCGGAATCGTTCCGGGTGAAATGGGGATTTTACCGGAGTACCGGGGGGTTACCGGAACCCCCCGGGGGTTAATGGGCCTACATGGGCCCTAAGGGAGAAAAGGAGGGCCGGCCAGGGCAGGCCGCGCGCCCCCTCCCCCCTAGTCCGAATAGGACAAGGAAGGGAGGGGCGGCGTCCCCCTTTCCTCTTTCTCCCTTCCCCCTTCCTTCTCCAACAAGGCAAGAGGGGGGAGTCCTACTCCCGGTGGGAGTAGGACTCCTCCAGGCGCACCCCTAGGGCCGGCCGCACCTCCCCCTCCCTCCTTTATATACGGGGGCAGGGGGCACCCCATGACACACAAGTTGATCTTCGTGATCGTTCCTTAGCCGTGTGCGGTGCCCCCCTCCACCATATTCCACCTCGGTCATATCGCAGCGGTGCTTAGGCGAAGCCCTGCGTCGGTAGAACATCATCACCGTCACCACGCCATCGTGCTGACGGAACTTATCCCCGACACCCTGCTGGATCGGAGTCCGGGGATCGTCATCGAGCTGAACGTGTGCTGAACTCGGAGGTGCCGTACATTCGGTACTTGGATCGGTCGGATCGTGAAGACGTACGACTACATCAACCGCATTGTTCTAACACTTCCGCTTTCGGTCTACGAGGGTACATAGACAACACTCTCCCCTCTCAATGCTATGCATCACCATGATCCTTGTGTGTGCGTAGGATTTTTTTTTGAAATTACTACGTTCCCCAACAGTTACAAGAGTTGATCTACCTCGAGATCGATTCGGCTAACCCTAGATTAGCTAGCCTAGCATTGTTGTGATCCTGTCTCCGATCTAACTCTCTAGTTTATATAGACATTGGAGGGGCTTAGGGTTGTACACAATCGATTTAACAGAAAGGAAATAACATATCAGGACACCTATATTTGCCATCCACGCATACGGGAGTCCCCACCGGACACGAGAGATAATCTTCTGTCTTGTGTCTTGACAGCCCATCAGTTTGTCCCACATCAATAGACTGGACCACCGAGGACCCCCTAGTCCAGGACTCCCATAATAGCCCCTGAATCAGTCTTCAATGATGATATATTCGGTGCTCAGATTATCTTCGACATTGCAAGGTGGGTTCCTTGAAGAATACACATCGGCTTTCCTCTGTATAAGAATTGTATCCGGCTTTTCATAATAAACACAACCCTTAGCCGCGAAGGCATGATATATATATATATATATATATATATATATATATATATATATATATATAATAAGAATAGTGTCTTTTATTGACGACTTTTTCGATGAAGCATCAGATTTGACCCTTCGGCATTTTGAACCGTTTTCACACCCCATGTTTCGTGTTTCGAGGCCACGCCTCATTGCCACGCCCTGCCAAACAGAGATCGTGCCCGCTTAATACGGGATTGCATATCAATGGTATTTGGGTAATCCAACCGACCGCGGCGCATACCCACATTGGGAACAGGCAAGGTTTTAAGGCTAGGGGGCGGGCGCTTGGCATTCACGGCCTACATAAGCAGACAGAGATCCATCTTTTCCACCCCATGCCTTCTTCCTTCCTCAGCCTTCCCATCTTCGAGCTCCAGCGCCCAAGCTTTGATCTTCCCCACTGACACCAACCTCTCCAGCCATGTCCAGATCCGGCTCTCAAGGCAAGTGGGTGGCCTCCTCCATGACGGCGAAAGACATCAAGGAGCTCCAGGAGGCGGGGTACCTGGGTGTGTACATTGCGCACCGGATCCCGGACAAGAAGCATGTCATCCTGAGGGAGTCCTGGATTAAGGGGTCCTCAGACAACCGGACTATATGCATATGCCGGACTGTTGGGCTATGAAGATACAAGATAGACGACTTCGTCCCGTGTCCAGATGGGACTCTCCTTTGCGTGGAAGGCAAGCTTGGCGGTTAGGATATAAAGATTCCTTTCTCTATAACCGACTCTGGGTAACCCTAGCCCCCTCCGGTATCTATATAAACCGGAGGGTTTAGTCCGTAGGACAAGAACAATCACAATCATAGGCTAGCTTCTAGGGTTTAGCCTTTACGATCTCGTGGTACATCAACTCTTGTAATACTCATATCATCAAGATCAATCAAGTAGGAAGTAGGGTATTACCTCCATCGAGAGGGCCCGAACCTAGGTAAACATTGTGTCCCCCGCCTCCTGTTACCATTAGCCTTAGACGCATAGTTCGGGACCCCCTACCCGAGATCCGTCAGTTTTGACACCGACACTGGTGCTTTCATTGAGAGTTCCACTGCGTCATCACCATAAGGCTTGATGGCTCCTTCAATCAACTACAACAACGCAATCCAGGGTGAAGTTTTTCTCCCTGGTCAGATTTTCGTATTCGGCGGCTTCGCACTGCAGGCCAACTCGCTTGGCCATCTAGAGTAGATCGACAGCTATGCCCCAGGCCATCAGGTCAGATTTGGAAGCTTGAACTACACTGCCGACATCCACGGAGACTTGATCTTCGATGGATTCGAGACCATGACAGCCGCGCCCTGCCGCCATGATGAATATGACCTAAATCTGTCATCGGACTGCATGCAGGAGATAGCGCCCGTAATCGCTCTGGCCCTAGATCCAGAGCAGAGCGCGCCATCCAAGGACGGGAAGCTCAACCTCGCCACGGAGCCCAGGGACTCAGTGACGTTAGAGCCAAACACGGGTCTGGCCTCCAACAAGGCCTGTGTTATCGAAACCTAGGATTCGTCTCCGGCCATAGGCTCTGAACCGCGTATATCCGCAGCCATCAAATCTGAGCGGGCGCCGATCTTAGAGTTCAGCTCCGCGGACATCTTCCAGCACTCACCCTTAGGCGATGTGTGAAACTCATTAAAATCCCTCTCCTTGTCAGGAGATTATTGGTCGAACTATGTCCGGCTTGAGTGGGAAGCGGACGACGAAGAACTTCGTTACCCACCCACCACCCACTTGATAGCCACTGTCGACGATCTGACCGACATGCTTGATTTCGACTCCGAAGACATCGACGGTATGGACGACGATGCCGGAGATGAACAGGAACCACCGCCCGTAGGGCGCTGGATAGCCACCTCCTCATACGACATATGCATGGTGGATACACCCAAAGAAGACAATGGCGATGACAAAAAGGACCCAGTTGAGGATAAAACTCCTGGAAAGCAGCCAAAGCACCGACGTCAGCGGCGCCGCTCAAAACCACGCCATGGTAAAAATAGCGATACTGGCACAACAGGGAATAACACCCCGGACGACACCAAAGATAATGAAGAAACCGCGGACCCAGCAATGGAGCAGGACAAGCAAGGTGATAGCGAACACAGTCCGGGGCCCCTGTCCGATCGCAGCGATGCTGAAGACTCCAATTATCAACCTGTCTCTGAAAAGGAGAACAGTCTGGATGACGATGCATTCATCGTCCCGGAAAAACAATTGGAACAAGAACACCTCCACTTGAGACTTGTCGCCACCGCGAGGAGCTTGAAGAAGCAGAAGCAATGTCTTAAAGCCGCACAGGATATGCTCAATGATAAATGGAACAAAACAAACAAAGAGCTAACCCAAATGCAAACTACTGCCCGAATTTGATGACGATGCTATTGGGCCCATACCGCCGAATAACAATACGACCGATCAACCAGGCCGACCACCTCGTGGTCGAGACAGAGCGGCTAACAACGCCACACAGAAAAATGCACCCCCTCCCATAAAGGAAAGGAGGTCGCAACCCAGAACGGGAAACACAATTTGCGTGAAGACCTGGACAAAAGGGCTGGTAGAACCAGGTCCATTTATGATAGAGGCAATGGTGTCCCGTCTTTCGATGAGATGATGGATATCGCTTTGGTGGAAGTCGACTTTGACGATCCGACTACGAACGTGCGAGGACGTCGCACCTTAGCAATCGCTAAACCAACTCCGAGAGGTTATTGACCACGCCGGAGCACGATCAACCTGACCACGAGGGTCTGTTTCCTGCGAGCAAACGAAGAACAAGCAAGAAACTGAGATTGCAATCTAGATATTGCGAATATAAGATGAAAGCTTTATTGATCAAGGTGGGATTCTGTGACGCCTTTGTCTGGTCGTTGAACACAAACGAAGTACGCGAAGTTGCAACTATGGCGAACTTTAATTTAAACAAAACCCAAA
Organism: Triticum dicoccoides; assembly: GCF_002162155.2. Classification (NCBI taxonomy): domain Eukaryota; kingdom Viridiplantae; phylum Streptophyta; class Magnoliopsida; order Poales; family Poaceae; genus Triticum; species Triticum dicoccoides. The sequence continues at coordinate 354,574,144 of NC_041385.1, read as the reverse complement.
GTCTAAACGGTGCCCTAAGGGCTGTATATATGGAGGAAGAGGGGGGAATTTCGTGGCCCTTGGTGGAGGGGTCCGAAATCAACCCTATCTCTTGTTTCCCCACACATACGGACTCTAAAAATAGCATATACTTATGTATTTCGAAATTACAAGGGCATGGCCCAATAATAAGGTGACGCAGCACCTAGAATAGCCTCGGGACGAAATTTATGAAGTGGCATCTTGTATATTTCGTCCAAGGCTTCATGCACCCTATTATGGTGGCTTCAAAGTCCTGAAATCATCACTTGTAACTCCGTTCTTGTTCCCCTTGCGCATGGCATCATCTCCATGCTTGTTCTTGCTCCAATGTGCATCCTTCTCCAAGCTAGGCCCTTCATTTGTAAGCAAAACAAATGTATCCAATTTAGGCAGCATCATATTCTCATGAACATTAGAATCATTACCAACAAACGAAAGTACCTGATAATTTTATTGGCATGCGAGCTCTAGTAATTGGTCCCGTATATGTAGCATTAGGGGCTGTGGGTGTAACAACAGTATTGGTGTCCTCATCAATTTATGGATCCAGGGAACGTGTTCCCGCACAGGATCAGGACCATCAAACCAAATACACCGGTCACTTACCAGTTCGGAACCAACGCCAAACACTACAACCATCAGACCCACATCGCGACACAGCCAAATACAGGGGTGCCGCACACCCCCTGTGCTTCAGCGATGAGGTGCTGGATCATGAATTTCCAGAAGAGTTTAAACCCTTGAATATCGAGGCATACGACGAAACGACACACCCTGCGGTCTGGATAGAAGACTTTATTCTTCACATCCACATGGCTCGCGGAGACGATCTCCACGCCATCAAATACCTGCCCCTCAAGCTAAAAGGACCAGCTCGGCACTGGCTAAAAAGCCTCCCCGAAATTCCATCAGAAGCTGGGAAGAACTTGAGGATGCTTTCAGGGCAAATTTCCAAGGGAACTATGTCCGACCTCCGGATGCAGACGATCTAAGTCACATAACCCAACAACCCGGAGAGTCAGCCCGTATGCTTTGGAACCAATTTCTCACTAAGAAGAACCAAATCGTCGACTGTCCGGACGCCGAATCCTTAGCAGCTTTCAAACACAGTGTCCGGGACGAATGGCTAGCCAGACACCTAGGCCAGGAAAAGCCAAGGACAATGGCAGCCTTAACTACACTCATGACCCGCTTTTGCGCGGGAGAGGACAGATGGTTGGTCTATAGCAGCACCAGCGACCCTGGCACATCCGAAGTCATGGATGGCAATGGAAAGACACGACGCAATAAAAACAAACGTCGAAACAACAAAGAAAGCCCGGACAATACAGCGGTAAACGCCGGATTCAGGGGCTCCAGACCTGGTCAACGGAAGAAGTCACTTAAAGGCAGCAGAGATGGTCCATCTAGCCTAGATAAAATTCTAGAAAGGTCCTGCCAGATTCATGGCACCCCCGACAAACCAGCCAATCATACCAACAGAGAATGTTGGGTCTTTCAGCAGGCCGGTAAGCTCAACGCCGAACACAAAGGGAAGGGACCGCAAAGCGAAGATGAGGACGAATCTTGCCAGCCGAATATGGGGGGACAGAAGAAATTCCCACCGGAGGTCAAAACAGTGAACATGATTTATGTCACTCATATCCCAAAGAGGAGCGCAAACGCGCAGTCCGAGACATATATGCTATAGAGCCTATCGCCCCCAAATTCAACCTATGGTCAGCATGTCCGATCACCTTCGATCACAGGGATCATCCGACTAGTATCCGTCACGGGGGCTCGGCTGCCTTAGTGCTCGACCCAATAATTGACGGATACCACCTCACCCAAGTCCTTATGGACGGTGGCAGTAGTCTCAATCTGATATATCAGGACATTGTCCGCAAGATGGGGATAGACCCATCAAGAATCAAGCAAAGCAGCACTACCTTTAAAGGAGTAATACCAGGCATAGAGGCCCGCTGCACGGGTACCCTAACATTGGACGTCGTCTTCGGCTCTCCCGATAACTTTCGAAGCGAAGAGCTAATCTTCGACATTGCTCCGTTCCCAAGTGGCTATCACGCACTACTCGGACGAACGGCCTTCGCATGTTTCAATGCAGTCCCACACTATGCTTATCTTAAACTCAAGATGCCTAGGCCGCGTGGCGTTATCACGGTGAGCGGAAACACAGAGCGTTCTCTTTGTACAGAAGAATACGTGACGGCTCTAGTAGCCAAAGCACGAAGCGGCCTTTTCAAGCCGAACAGCTCATCGCTCCTCAAGACCGCGAATACAGCCAAACGTGTTCGGCACACACCTACGTAAGCTCAGGTAAACCTGAGCTTGTTTAGCAGCCCTGCCCCCATAGATCGCCCCATAAGAAGACTGTACATGTTTTCCCGTATACATAAATATACACTCAAAATTCCTTGGGTGGCTCTGGGGGCACCCTGCACGTTAGAAGTCTATAGTCTAGCTTGACCCTATTCGGACTCAAGAAGCTACAGTTCACGGTTCATCAAAACCAACAAACTATACCCACGGCCATACCAGATTCTTTCACCTGGTTCTTTCTTTTTCACAGATAGGCCATCATGATATACCCTTCAAGGACACTGCACAACGGAGACAAAGGCGCAGACGTGCAGCAGGGCCCCGTTTCAAGGTTTCTGTTTAGATTAAGACCCTGTGTAAAACTTTTTTTAATTATCTCTTGTTGTTTCATACCCTCCTGGCATATAAAGCGCCCAAGATATCGGCAGTATTTGCGAACTTACTATTCACCATACTAAACTGGATGTTCTAGAAGCAGCCAGCAGTGTGCTTTGAGAACTATGCTCTCACCATAGGCGCTCTTTCCTCACGTCGGGTCATAGCACGTGCCTTGAACTTAGGGTTCATTACCGGGGGCTGCACCCAGCCTGGTATATATTGAAAAGTTGGAATACCTTCGGGAGTGTTCGCCGTCGTGAGTTTTGGCCTTATATGCATCAGCTCTGAATCATGTCTTTGGTCAATAGTTGGGCTTGCCCGGCTCCTGTGTTTGCTACCTTACGTTCCGTTCTATCGGCTAAGGTGGCAAAGGGAGAATTACTGTGATTGTGCCCTGGTTCATCCGGACAAGCACCTCAGTAGAGAAAGCCGAAAACTGACTGTCATGATAAGGCGAGAGCTGGTCAACCACTCAATGACTCAGCGGAATCTTCACGATTCCTCCGTATTAACGAAGGACCGGTTTCCCGGTCACGTATGTAAATGCACCGTATTTGGATAAATGCGGACATACCAGGGGCTATATAGTAGCCCCACTGTCAAACTCCTATGGCTAAGTGAAAGTGTTAAAGCTCTATAGTCTGATTGCCTAGTTCGCCACCTAAACACCTCCTTAACGGACCAAGACGTTGGGTCAAGTGTGATCAAGTGCTTTTCCGAACACCCCTGCGTTATATGCGAGGGGGCCGAAGCCGACGACTGCAAACTTTTAGGTTATATACATATATACATAAACGGCCACACAGGAGGCACTAAAATACTTTACGGGCAAAAGTATAAACACAACCTTCATTATCATAAGCATTGTTTTTACAATTCGGATACACGTTACTCAAACATAATATTCTTCGAGCACTGACCCTCTATCAAGCGGGCACCCTCTAAGACTTCTTCAAAATATTGATCTGGTGTGTCCCGACCCTCAGGTGGACCCCTTGTCGCAATATCGGTGGCCTTCATCTTTGCCCAATACGTCTTCACACGGGCAAGGGCCATCCGTGCACCTTCCATGCACGTTGACCGCTTGACAGCGTCGGTATGTGACACCGCACAAACAAGTTGTTGCACTAAACCAAAATAACTATTCGCAGTTGGTCCCCCAGGCCACAGCCGGTCCACGACAGCCTTCATGGCAAGTCCGGATATCCTATGGAGCTCGACCCATTCGGCCATCTGCTCATTCAATAGTAGCGGACGCTTTGGCATGCTAAACTACGACCAGAAAATCCGTTCTGCTTCATGGCCTTCTTGGTCCTGGAAAAACTGCATCGCATCAGCAGCACTCTTCAACAAGTCCAAATATGCGTTCGGAGAACTCCACATTTGATCAAGCAGGGCATATTTCAGATCACCGAACTTAGTTCGTAATAAAAAAGGGCTTCCCAGCCGCGATCTCCCCGGCTTGCCGGATCTCCTCCCGTGTCGCTCTGGCCTCGGACCGGGTTTCCTTTGCCGCTTGTAAGGCCTTCTCAAGGTCAGCCGTTTTTCTTTGGTCTCTTTCTCGAGAAGTGCATATTGGCTAGCGGCATCCCTTAGCTCACGCGCCATGTTAGATATTTTCTCCTCACTCAGGCGATGAGCAGTCTGTTCGGCTTTTAATTCACCAACTGCCTTCTCGGCAGCCGCATTGCTTATCCTGGCTTGCTCCTTGGCCCGGGCAAGCTCAGCCCGAAGGGTCTCCACGACGGCAGCACCATCTGTAGTCAAGCATATTATAAATTCCAACATCATGCTCCTATTTATACCCACTGACCGCCCAAAAGACATACCTTGTGCCTCGTCAAGCCGCTTGTTCACGAGCGTGATGTCATCATCTGCTACATCGAGTTGCCGCTTCAGTTCGGCAAATTCGGCAGCCCGGGCAGTGGCCGGGGCTGCAGCCGCCTGTGTACAAATTAGCAAAATTATTACCTGAGCTTATTTATCTTTTGATCCTCTGATCGCCCCGTTCGAGGGAAACCAGAGTCTCAGGGGATACTATCCATACACAGTACACATTGCATACCTCAAAGCCTCTTAGCAGGCTCGTAAAATCTTCATTCAATCCACTCTTTGCAAATGAAATTCTCTCTATCACTGTACCCATTATGGTACGATGTTCTTCCAAGATGGGCGCTTGCCGCAGAAGACCCTTCCATGTGTCCGGCTATATATCGGATAGTCTGGGGCTTTTGTTGTTGGTCTCTCTAGGAGCCGAACACCCCGGACCTCGGGCGCCCGAAGAGTCATCTTCTGGCCTTGTCCTCCTTCGCGGATCGGGAGAGATACTCCGGGACGACACCTCGGGGTCGTCCGCCTTATGGGGCGGGGAAGTATGAGGCGGCGTTTCACTCTCCATCATCTCCGGAAGAAGATCCCCCGAGGACGAAGATTTTTGAGGGAGGCTATAGGCCGAACTTCAAAACATACTTTTCAGATAATACCCTCACAAACAAGAAAAGAATGGGGTATCCTTATTAAAGCACCTTTGTTCACTTACAGTTTGGCTAAAGGCTGGCCCCCTTGTGGGCACTGTGCGGCAATATCGCCTCCCGAATATGTGCCCCCTGATAGGGATTTCTTCCCTTGCTTGGAGGCCTCTGCCTTCAGGTCTTCAGGGCTCTCTTCTTCCCGTGGGGGGAGGGAATGTCAGATTCTCCTCCCTGTTCATCCTCTCACATGGGAGTTCCGATTTCCCCGGATACGGTCCATGATGCGTCTCCAGTATGAAGGCCACTTTGGGCCTCTCCACTCCCTCTCCTTTTCTTCCCTTGACGGCACTTGATAGGGTGCCGGAGCCAGCATCCTGGTTAACACTGGGTCCGCTGAGTTTTCGGGAAGAGGGGCCGAACACTTAATCCTCTCTGCCTTCTTTACCCAGCCATGGCAAAGTATGGTTTTCTCAGTTTTGTTATGAGAAACTTAAATTAAAAACGTGTTCAGAAATTGAGTACTTACCGGGGAATCCGGACGGTTGCAGTCGAGGCCTGCATCCTGTGTGGTGTCCGGACACCATTTTCGTGAATCGAGGAATAATTCATACATCCCTTCGAGCGTTGTGCCCAAGAAGCGCTGAATGGTTCGCGGTCCTTCCGGATTGAACTCCCACATATGGAGAAGTCGGCGCTGGCATGGCAAGACCCGACGGACTAGCATAACTTGGATTACCTTGATGAGATCGATGTCCTTCTTGATAAGGTCTTGAATGCGGCTTTGCAGTATTTGAACTTCATCTAGCGATCCCCAATCCAGCCCCTTGTTAATCCACGATGCAAGTCATGGCGGAGGGCCGGATCGGAAGGCGGGTGAAGCCGCCCACTTGGTACCACGGGGCTCCGTGCTGTAAAACCACTCCTGTTGCCATAGGCCGGAGGTTGCGGTGAAAGAACCCTTTGGCCAGACGACGTCGGCCGATTTGCTTATCAAAGCACCTCCGCACTCTGCGTGTCTCCCGTCTATTATCTTCGGCCTTACATCGAAGGTCTTGAGCCATAAGCCGAAGTGTGGGGAGATACGGAGGAAAGCCTCACATGAGATAATGAATGATGAGATGTGAAGGAGGGAGTCCGGAGCTAGATCATGGAAATCTAGTCTATAGTAAAACATGAGCCCTCGAACAAAGGGATGAAGGGCGAAATCGAGCCCCCAAAGGAAGTGAGGAATAAATACGACCATCTCATTAGGTCTTGGAGTAGGGATAACCTGCCCTTGTGCAGGAAGCCTGTGAAGGATCTCCGCGGTCAAATACCTCGCCTCCCTGAGCTTCGTGATATCCTCCTCGGTGACATAGGAAGCCATCCACCGGCCTTGAAGGCTAGATCCGGACATGGCCTGAGGTTCAAAGCGAATGGTTAAACCTTGGGTGTTGGAAGTTGAGGTGGGAAGAGGAGGGAGTAGCGTAGAGGGGAAAGGCGGGTCTCCGCCTCCTTATAAAGATGACCAATATCAAATGTCCCCTACGTGGCCTTAAAACATGCCTATTCCCAAGGAATCATACCAACGGGACGGTTGGGTTACCCACGCCCGTGTTGATGAGAATCCCACAATAAGGGGACACGATCTCCGCTTCGACAAGACGTGCCAATAAAACCACCTCGCAAAGCATGGAGCAACAGGTGGGAAAAACGATTCAAAATAATGGCCGAACGATGACGTAATGTCCTGTTGCAAAAGCTGCCAGCGGTTTGGACTCGTGAAAATGTTATGCTCTCCACAGAGGTATATGGAATTTGTTTTGCAGAGCCGGACATGATTCTTATGTTGAAGATCTACTTTGGAGTATTCGGAGAAGGAACCCGCCTTGCAATGCCGAAGACAATTTGCGCGCCGAACTCATCATCATTGAAGCCTAGTTCAGGGGCTATGAGGGAGTCCTGGATTAAGGGGTCCTCGGACAGCCGGACTATATGCATATGCTGGACTGTTGGGCTATGAAGATACAAGATAGAAGACTTCATCCCGTGTCCATATGGGACTCTCCTTTGCGTGGAAGGCAAGCTTGTCGGTTAGAATATAAAGATTCCTTTCTCTGTAACCGACTCTGGGTAACCCTAGCCCCCTCCGGTATCTATATAAACCGAAGGGTTTAGTCCGTAGGGTAAGAATAATCACAATCATAGGCTAGCTTCTAGGGTTTAGCCTCTACGATCTCGTAGTAGATCAACTCTTGTAATACTCATATCATCAAGATCAATCAAGCAGGAAGTAGGGTATTACCTCCATCGAGAGGGCTCGAACCTGGGTAAACATTGTGTCCCCCGCCTCCTATTACCATTAGCCTTAGACGCACAGTTCAGGACCCCTGCCCGAGATCCACCGATTTTGACACCGACACATACCCACTCCAGAGCCCGGCGAAAGGGTGGTATTGATCTCCCACTTCCACTGCGGACTAGGGTTTCCACTTCACCCTTTTGTCCGTGGCCTCATGTTCTTTTACGGGCTAGATTTTCATGATCTAGCCCCAAACTCCTTCCTCCACATCTCGGCGTTTATCATCGTGTGCGAGGCGCTCCTCCGCATTCCTCCCACTTCGGCTTATGGCTCAAAGTCTTCAACGTGAAGCCGAAGGTGGTTGACGGGTAGCATGCAGATTGCGGAGGTGCGATGGTGAGCAAACTCCCCAACGTCTCCTGCCAAAAGGGGCCTTCGTGGAAACTGTCAAGATATGGCAATAGGAGTGGTTCTATATCACCGAACCCCGCGGCACCAACTGGGCAGCCCTCCTGAGTTGAAGTTCGGACCCCCGATGCGGCTCGCGTCGTGGATCAACAAGGGTCTGGACTAGGGGTTGTCTGACGAGGTGTTGATGCTGCAAAAGCGCATCAAAAACATTATAGAAAAGAAAACCAGACTTACTGATGTGGTCCAGGTGATGCTATTCCGTCGGACCCTTCCCTGCCAGCACCGGCCTCTCCATATGTGGGAGTTCAATTCGAAAGGGTCGCGAACCCTGCAGCGATTCTTCGGCACGATGCATGAAGAGATCTGGAAGCTGCTTTTCAAGGCCCAGAAGTCGTGGCCAAAGACGACCGACGACATCGGCCTCGACTGCGATCACCCAGCCTCCCCGGTATGTTTTTTAGTTTCTGAACATATCTTAGCAGAAATCAAAGGGGTATGGTGAGACTTCCATCCTTGATCAGGGTTGGACGAAGAAAGCGGAGCGGATCAAGTGTCCGACTCCGCTGCCCGAAAACCCATCTGATTCTTTGCTAACGAGGATGCTGGTTAGTGTGATGTACTAGGCACCAAAGAAGAGGGACTAGAAGAAGGGCAACGAGGCCAAAGGTGGCCCCCGCCGTAAAGGTACTCCAGATGCGGTGTCAGGAGATACAGTAGCTCTCTCCTCCCACGAGGGGGATGAAGACGAAAAGGAGGAGGAGGGAGAGAGCGATTATCCCCTTAAGGGGAGGAAGAAGAAAAGAGCGGCCTCCGAAGACCCAGAGGCGGAGGCATCCAAGAGGGGGAAGATATCCCTCTCGGACGACTCGGATTCAGATGTCGAAGTCATCCCCGAGCGGCGCCCCAGGTCGAAGCCTCTGGCCAATTCGTAAGTATCCAAGGATGCCTAACATATATCGGCGTTTATGATTGTAGTTCTTAATACATTATATTGTATGCTTCAGTCCGGCCCGCGATCTCTCCCAAATATCATCTTCGGGGAAGTCGCTAGAGCCGGGGATGGTGGAGAGTGAGACGCCTCCACGGGCCTCTCTGCCAACCGCTATGGACGACACTGAAGTCTTGACCTGAAGAACCTCTCTAGGCCATGGAGAGGTGCGGGAGGCCATCAAGACGGTGCCAGAGGGTAACGCCTCGGCTGCCGAAGACATGGGGGGACCAACCTCCATGGAGACTGATGACGGGGGCCATGACCACTCCGCCCCCCAGCTGAACACTATTCCAGAGACCCATACGGCTCCGGAATCGGGCGAGTGACCCCCTTTGAAGGAGGGGGGAGCGTCGACTCCACCGGCGACCTCCATCAATTCGGAGGCGCTGGATACTTTGGCAGAAGCACTTCGTCGTGCTTTCGTCGTGGAGGAGCACCGTACCCTGATGTGTATGGTGGTTGAGAAGATTCAGTCTGCCAAAGCAGGCTAACTGAAGCCTTTACCAGCGTACAGGCTTTGAGGTATGCGATGTAATTTTCTAACCAATTTTAGTAAAGGAATATGCCTGTGTATAGATAGTAGCCCCTAACTGTCGGGGAAAACAGATCACCTATGGGGTCACAAGGATCCCTTCTATGTTCGGCGGGGGATTAGTTGCACGAAGAGTAGGTCGAGTCGTTAGCACACAGGGGATTTTTATCCAGGTTCGGGCCGCGAGGATGCGTAATACCCTAGTCCTGCTTTATCTGGTTTACGAGTGTTCTTGAGCTTTTGAACTAGCTACGATGCGTGCTTTGTCCGAAAGTCCGAATCCTCTCTCTATGTGCCTTGAGCCTCCTTTTATACACAAAAAGGGTTGCCACAGTGGCACACAGGAGGTGGCAAGCTACAGCGATACAAGCTTATCACTTGATCAACGTAAGACAAGCGCATTTAATGTGATGCCTATGTGTCCTCTCGCATTATTGGGGACGACAACATAAGCCATCCCGTCCTTCACCGCTATCCCTCGCCTTGCCACGCGTCTGGGCCGACGAGACATGTAGCGCCACGCTGGCCAACCAGCTGTTGTGTTGGCAAAGTGATGAGGACATCAATACCATTGTTACACCCACAGCACCTACTGCTACATATACGGGACCAATTACTAGAGCTCGCGCACGCCAATTAAATTATCAGGTACTTTCATTTCTTGGTAATGATTCAAATGTTCATGAGAATATGATGCTGCCTAAATTGGATACATTTGTTTTGCTTACAAATGAAGGGCCTAGCTTGGAGAAGGATGAACATTGGAGCAAGAACAAGCATGGAGATGATGCCATGCGCAAGGGGAACAAGAACGGAGTTACAAGTGATGATTTTGGGACTTCGAAGCCACCATAATGGGTGCATGAAGCCTTGGACGAAATATACAAGATGCCACTTCATAAATTTCGTCCCGAGGCCATTCTAAGTGCTGCGTCACCTTATTATTGGGCCAGGCCCATGTAATTTCGAAATACATAAGTATAGGCTATTTTTAGAGTCCGTATGTGTGGGGAAACAAGAGATAGGGTTGATTTCGGACCCCTCCACCAAGGGCCACGAAATTCCCCCCTCTTCCTCCACATATACAGCCCTTAGGGCACCGTTTAGACTTAGGGGTTTTGTTTAGATTAAAGTTCGCCATAGCTGCAACTTCGCGTACTTCGTTTGTGTTCAACAACCAGACAAAGGCGTCACAGAACCCCACCTTGATCAATAAAGCTTTCATCTTATATTCGCAATATCCAGATTGCAATCTCAGTTTCTTGCTTGTTCTTCGTTTGCTCGCAGGAAACAGACCCTCGTGGTCAGGTTGATCGTGCTCCGGCGTGGTCAATAACCTCTCGGAGTTGGTTTAGCGATTGCTAAGGCGCGACGTCCTCGCACGTTCGTAGTCGGATCGTCAAAGTCGACTTCCACCAAAGCGATATCCATCATCTCATCGAAAGACGGGACACCTTTGCCTCTATCAAGTGGTATCAGATTTCCAGGTTGCTCGGTGAGATTTTACAGTTTTTCGTAGTTTAGATCGAGTCTTTTCTTCATACCTATAGTCCACAAAAAAGCCACAAAAAATTAGGGTTAGTTCATCATATCTGAACCAGTCTGAGCCATTGCATAATCTTTTTAGGGTTTTGCTTTGTTGAATTTGCGGTTGCATTGTCGTGTCTAGTTGCTGGTCTTAGAGTCTAGTCTTTTAGAGTTTCGAGTTCTGGTCATAAGTTGTCACGCCGCCGCCGCACCATCATCATCGCCCCTGCCATCTACCACCACCGCTTATCCGCCACCGCTTCGAATCCGTATCCATATACCACCACCGCTGTCATATACCACCACCGCTGCCATCTACCACCATATATCCACCACCAAACCGAGTTCTTGTCATATTAGGTTTGTTTTCGAGATCCATCTAGTTTCCGATTCGTGTTTCCTTGCCGGAGTAGGTTTCGGAAAAAAAAGAGTCCGGAAACCACCCTCCGTTTAGGCCCAAAATTTTCCGAAAACGCACTTGTCGAAAAAATTTCTGGCTATCCTATTTTTAGGTGTTTCTAAGCGTATTGAGACAGTCGCCGTTATAGAAAGTTTTTTTGACCCGTTTCCAGTTTTTGGGTCCGGGCAGTCGAAAAAAAAATTGGTCAAAAAAATTTCGTGCCCATCCTGTCAGTTTGACCTGGGAAGAGTTTTGAGACACTCGCCATTATAGTGATTTTTCGCAAAAAAAAAAGAGCAGCGCAAAAAAAAGCGAATTTTTTTTTCCAGAGTGTGCTTTTCCCTCGTTTACATGCAGCGCCATGATTTTGTTAGTGTTCTAGGCTCGCGTCTCTAGCACAGTCTAGCCTAGGACCAGCACAGTACCGTCGTTAAGCGTTTATTCAACTTTGCATCTCTGAATTGATTATTGCTGACCTTTTGGCTACCATATTATAAGCCTTCCCAGCTCCACATACATCTATGTCGTGCGTTTGACTCTCCCTGGTAATCGCTCTATCCAAGCTTTGAGAGTTTTGACTACAACGGTTGCCGATCACCGCCTGCTGCTGGGTAAGAACTGGTAAGAATTTGAGATTTGCTTGACGGATTTGTGACACCCACCACAACCTCTTGTTAGTAGTCTGTAGGATCATATTCTTGTGTGTTTCTGTTGCTGCTAACCATGCCAGGATCACAAGCCGACGAGACTGACTGGGAGAACATGACGAATAAGGATTTGCATGATACATTTCAGCAAATGATGAGTGGACATGTGCAAGATGTGCTAAACAGATTTGAAGAGGCCATGGAGAAGATCGATGGCGTGGACAAGACGTTCGAAACAAAGCTTGATAACAAGTTTAATGAATTACTCGCGCGTCTTCCACCACCACCACCTGCTGCACCTAACGCACCTCTACAACAACAACAACAACAACGACTACCTCCCCGTCGCCAAACAGACCTCCGCCGAGCGAGCCGTGTCCCTCTTGCGTTTGGCCAAACTGTTGGTGCTGCTGTTGATACTTCTGTGGCTCCTGCTGCTGATGCGAAGGAGGAGGATTATGTGAGAGATTATGAGGATGAGGTTGATCAACATCAGAACTACGTGCAGCCACCAGCACCACCACCAGCAGGTCGACCTCAGGTATATATTCGCAATGGTAGGCCTGCACCACCACCTCAGGTACGAGATGATGTCCATATTCCTAAACTGAAATTGAATATTCCACCATTTGAGGGTAGATATGTTCCTGTTATATATCTTACTTGGGAGTTAGAAACTGAACAACGATTTACATGTTTACAATATCCTGAGGAGAGACGGGTTGCTGCTGCTGTTTGTGCTTTCACTAGTTTTGCATGTGTATGGTGGTCTGAACATTGTAGATTATATCCTATTCCAACTACTTGGGCTGCTTTGAAAACTGCTATGCGTACGCGTTGGGTTCCACCATATTATCAACGTGAATTGCTTCAAAAATTGCAACGTTTAAGACAAGGAAAAAATTATGTAGAAGAATATTATCAGGAATTTCAAACTGGCATGATTAGATGTGGTATTGTTGAGGAGAATGAAGCTATGCTTGCACGTTTTCTGGGTGGATTAAATAGAGAGATTCAAACCATTCTAGACTATAAGGAGTATACTAATATCACTCGTTTATTCCATCTTGCTTGTAAAGCTGAACGTGAAGTGCAGGATCGACAAGCATTGGCGCGAATTAACTTTTCTGCAGGCCGACCTTCATCATGGACACCGCGTGCATCTTCTACTTCAACTGCACCAGCACCTCCATCAGGTGCCACCTCCAGCCGTGATACAAGAAAACAGGCACAACCACCATTATCTGCCAAGAGCGCACCTGCAGGGCCTGCACAACGTTCTTCTTCTTCCATAGCATCAACAGGGCACACAAGTGATATTATTTGTCGTCGTTGTAAGGGAGGAGGTCATTATGCAAGAGAATGCAAATCTCGGCGTGTGATGATTGCTACCGAGGATGGTGGGTATGAGTCCGCTAGTGACTATGATGAGGAAACTTTGGCTCTTATTACACGTGAAGAACATGGTGGAGATGATTCTGATCATGAGACGCAATACATGGCTCCTGAAGACGCTGACAGGTATGAATGTTTAGTTGCTCAACGTGTTTTGAGTGTGCAGGTCACACAAGCTGAGTAAAATCAGAGGCACAATTTGTTCCATACCAAGGGAGTTGTAAAGGAACGTTCTGTTCGCGTCATCATAGACGGAGGGAGCTGCAACAACTTGGCTAGCATGGAGATGGTGGAGAAGCTTTCTCTCACCACAAGACCACATCCACATCCTTACTACATCCAATGGTTCAACAATAGCGGCAAGGTTAAGGTAACACATACTGTTCGTGTGAATTTTAGTATCTCTACATATGCTGATTCTGTTGATTGTGATGTCGTACCTATGCAAGCATGTTCCTTATTACTTGGTAGACCATGGCAATTTGATAAAAATTATGTACACCATGGTAGAAACAATCAGTATACTCTTGTTCATAAGGATAAAAATATTACTTTGCTTCCTATGACTCCTGATTCTATTTTGAAAGATGATATTAATAGAGCTAATAAAGCAAAACAGGAGAAGAATAAGAGTGAAAATCAGATTGTGGCAAAAAAATTTGAGCAACAAATGAAGCCTAATAATAAACCATCTAGTGTTGCTTCTGAAATTAAATTGAAAAGTGCATGTTTATTTGCCACCAAATCTGATATTGATGAGCTAGATTTCAGCAAATCTGTTTGCTATGCTTTTGTCTGCAAAGAGGCATTATTTTCATTCGAGGACGTGCCTTCCTCTTTGCCTCCTTCTGTCACTAACAAGACGTGATTACCGCCTATTCGAGGGATTGAGCATCAGATTGACTTAATTCCCGGTGCTTCACTGCCAAACCGTGCGCCATACCGTACCAATCCAGAGGAGACGAAGGAGATTATGCGTCAAGTACAAGAGCTTCTCGACAAAGGTTATATACGCGAATCCCTTAGTCCTTGTGCTGTTCCTATTATTCTAGTGCCAAAAAAGGATGGTACATCACGTATGTGTGTTGATTGTAGAGGCATTAATAATATTACTATTCGTTATCGTCATCCTATTCCTAGGCTAGATGATATGCTTGATGAATTGAGTGGCTCTACAATATTCTCCAAAGTTGATTTGCGTAGTGGATACCATCAAATTCGTATGAAATTGGGAGATGAATGGAAAACAACATTTAAAACTAAGTTTGGATTATATGAGTGGTTAGTCATGCCTTTTGGGTTAACTAATGCACCTAGTACTTTCATGAGATTAATGAACGAAGTTTTACGTGCTTTCATTGGACGATTTGTGGTAGTCTATTTTGATGATATACTGATTTATAGCAGATCTTTGGAAGAACATTTGGAACATTTACATGTTGTTTTTATTGCTCTACGTGATGCACGTTTATTTGCTAACCTTGGGAAGTGCACCTTTTGCACTGACCGAGTATCTTTTCTTGGCTATGTTGTTACTCCACAGGGAATTGAAGTTGATAAAGCCAAGATTGAAGCTATTGAGAGTTGGCCGCAGCCCAAAACAGTCACACAAGTGAGGAGTTTTCTTGGCCTCGCTGGATTCTATAGGCGTTTTGTGAGAGATTTCAGCACCATTGCTGCACATCTCAATGAGCTTACAAAGAAAGATGTGCCTTTTCTTTGGGGTACCGCACAGGAAGAAGCCTTCACGGTATTGAAAGATAAGTTGACACATGCTCCTATACTCCAACTTCCTGATTTTAATAAGACTTTTGAGCTTGAATGTGATGCTAGTGGAATTGGATTGGGAGGTGTGTTATTACAAGATGGCAAACTTGTTGCATGCTTTTCTGAAAAATTGAGTGGGCCTAGTCTGAATTATTCTACTTATAATAAAGAATTATATGCTCTTGTTCAGACTTTAGAAACATGGCAACATTATTTATGGCCCAAAGAATTTGTTATACATTCTGATCATGAATCTTTGAAACATATTAAAAGTCAAGCTAAACTGAATCGTAGACATGCTAAATGGGTTGAATTCATTGAGACTTTCCCTTATGTCATTAAACACAAGAAGGGAAAAGAAAATGTTATTGTTGAAGCATTGTCTCGTCGCTATACTATGCTTTCACAACTTGACTTCAAAATATTTGGATTGGGGACCATCAAAGATCAATGTGTGCATGATGCTGATTTTAAAGATGTAATGCAGAATTGTAAAGAAGGAAGAATGTGGAACAAGTTTGTCGTTAACCATGGATTTGTGTTTCGTGCTAACAAGCTATGCATTCCAGCTAGCTCCGTTCGTCTTTTGTTGTTGCAGAAGGCGCATGAAGGAGGATTAATGGGACACTTTGGCGTGAAGAAGACGGAGGACGTACTTGCTACACATTTCTTTTGGCCAAAGATGAGACGGGATGTTGAGCGTTTTATTGCTCGCTGCACTACATGTCAAAAAGCTAAGTCACGACTCAATCCTCATGGTTTATATATGCCTTTGCTTGTACCTAGTGTTCCTTGGGAGGGTATATCTATGGACTTTGTTTTAGGTTTACCTCGAACAAAGAAGGGGAGGGATAGCATATTTGTTGTCGTGGATAGATTCTCAAAAATGGCACACTTTATACCATGTCATAAAAGCGATGATGCTGTTAATGTTGTTGATTTGTTCTTTCATGAAATTATTCGCTTGCATGGTGTGCCAAATACTATTGTTTCATATCGTGATACTAAATTTCTTAGCCACTTTTGGAGATGTTTATGGGCTAAGTTGGGGACTAAACTGCTTTTTAGTACTACTTGTCACCCCCAAACTGATGGACAAACTGAAGTAGTCAATAGAACTTTGTCTACTATGCTTAGAGCTGTTTTGAAGAATAATAAGAAAATGTGGGAGGAATGCTTGCCTCATATTGAATTTTCTTATAATCGTTCATTGCATTCTACTACTAAGATGTGCCCTTTTGAAGTTGTGTATGGTTTCCTACCTCGTGCACCTATTGATTTGTTGCCTCTTCCATCTTTGGAGAAGGTTAATTTTGATGCTAAATAACGTGCTGAATTGATTTTAAAGATGCATGAGTTAACTAAGGAAAACATTGAGCGTATGAATGCTAAATATAAACTTGCTGGAGATAAGGGTAGAAAACATGTTGTGTTTGCACTTGGAGATCTTGTTTGGTTACATTTGCGTAAGGATAGATTTCCTGATTTGCGCAAATCAAAGCTAATGCCACGTGCTGATGGTCCCTTTAAGGTTTTAGAGAAAATAAATGATAATGCATATAAACTTGAGCTGCCTGCAGATTTTGGGGTTAGTCCCACTTTTAACATTGCAGATGTAAAGCCTTATTTGGGTGAGGAAGATGAGCTTCCATCGATGACGACTTCATTTCAAGAAGGGGAGGATGATGAGGACATCAATACCATTGTTACACCCACAGCCCCTACTGCTACATATACGGGGCCAATTACTAGAGCTCGCGCACGCCAATTAAATTATCAGGTACTTCCGTTTCTTGGTAATGATTCTAATGTTCATGAGAATATGATGCTGCCTAAATTGGATACGTTTGTTTTGCTTATAAATGAAGGGCCTAGCTTGGAGAAGGATGAACATTGGAGCAAGAACAAGCATGGAGATGATGCCATGCGCAAGGGGAACAAGAACGGAGTTACAAGTGATGATTTCAGGACTTTGAAGCCACCATAATGGGTGCATGAAGCCTTGGACGAAATATACAAGATGCCACTTCATAAATTCCGTCCCGGGGCTATTCTAGGTGTTGCGTCACCTTATTATTGGGTCAGGCCCTTGTAATTTCGAAATACATAAGTATAGGCTATTTTTAGAGTCCGTATGTGTGGGGAAACAAGAGATAGGGTTGATTTCGGACCCCTCCAACAAGGGCCACAAAATTCCCCCCTCTTCCTCCATATATACAGCCCTTAGGGCACCGTTTAGACTTAGGGGTGTTGTTTAGATTAAAGTTCGACATAGCTGCAACTTCGCGTACTTCGTTTCTGTTCAACGACCAGACAAAGGCGTCACAGAACCCCACCTTGATCAATAAAGCTTTCATCTTATATTCGCAATATCCAGATTGCAATCTCAGTTTCTTGCTTGTTCTTCGTTTGCTCGCAGGAAACAAACCCTCGTGGTCAGGTTGATCATGCTCCGGCGTGGTCAATAACCTCTCGGAGTTGGTTTAGCGATTGCTAAGGCGCGATGTCCTCGCACGTTCGTAGTCGGATCGTCAAAGTCGACTTCCACCAAAGTGATATCCATCATCTCATTGAAAGACGGGACACCTTTGCCTCTATCACAAAGTGGTAGGCTTCCACGAAGATCTACATGCCACCACGCAGGTGTCTACTTAGCTGGCATGCTTATCGTCGCGTTGGAGTGGTGGTGAGGTGGCGAAACCTTGCCGAGCACAGGCCGGGCCGCAGTCCAATAATCGTCCCCAGCAAGGCTTGCCGGGGGCCTTGGAGTCGTCCCCGACAAGGGTCTTGCCGGGGGTCTTCATCATTTGGCCTCACGTGGACTCGTGGGTTGTCGATCTTTGTGAGAAGTCGCATGCTACTAGGCATGTGCTCTTCAAGTCTTGATTTTGAACATTGTCGATGGTGTCAGAGCTCTCAACCCCAACGGTAGTGGCCTTGCTGGCCTCTTCGCAAGCTGCCCCGGCAAGGGGCTTGTCGAGAGGGGGTGCACAGGTCGCCTCGGCAAGGCTTGTTGCCGGGCGTGGTCCAGCTTGTCCATTACTGTTTGCTACTCCAAGCAGTTGTCTTGATGTTCTTCGTGCCTGTCTTGCCTTCTGCTGTCTTCCTCTGCCTCACCGTGCCCTGTTGTGGGGGTGGCTGCAACCGTTCGTGCACAAGTAAGGGGTACAGAAGTACCCATACTTTTGTACACTGACAGGAGCCCCCGAGCCTGGTCCACACATAAGCATAGGGCATAGTTGGGCCAGGCCCAAAGCAGTGCGTGGGCGGGCATGGCAGAGGCGAACCGCCACGATCTTTCTAGCAGTTGCGCTTCCCCACAACTCGTGTCGAGTGCGTAACACGGGGGTCATGCGTGGGATGGCCTCAGCATGGCCGCGTCATCTCACGGTCAGTAGCAAAGAGGTGGCCCGTGGTTCCTTTATCAAAAAAGGAAGGAACCTGCAGGGGCGCTTCTCATTTGCTAAGTGGACTTGGGCCGCAGCATGCATGGCACCGCTTCCCATGATCACGGGGTGGCAGTTGGTTGTCCCACCTGTCCTCACGCCCCCTTCTACTTCGCCATGTACCCTCTATGCATTGGGAAGGGTAGGCGGCCGCGGAGGACGTGGGCATTAATGCCGAGGCGGAAAATCAGGTGCTTATTGTCACATCCCTAGCTTCTGGTTTGCTCTCAGCTAGCTAGTCATGTGTTGCATCATGTTTAAATTTCAGTTAAACCTGAAATGGGGATTGTTTAAACCCTAGCACCAAATGAATTCAAATAGGCTCAAATAAGATCATTTGCAATAAACCCAAAATGCCTTTGATTTGTTCATGATTTCTGATAAAGGTGAAAACCTCTGCCAAAAATGATGAACATATTTATAGGTCATTTCTGGATTTTTGAATTAACTCATATTGTATTTGAATTGGGGCATTTAAATCTTATAAATATTTTAAATGCTCTAATAATTCTGAAACTAGTTGAGGGCTGTTGGAAATAATATCAACAGTGCCACAAATATTTTCAGGATTTTTAATAATGCTCTGGCATTTTTAATAAAGCCAAAACAATTGCAGAAAATAGAAAATGGAATTAAGAGAGAGTGAGAAAAACTGACTGGCGCTTACCTGCAGCCCATCCGGCGCCTCAGCTGGCCCAGCACTGTGTGGCCCACTGGCCCACAGTGCCAGTCACCCTCCTCCTTGCGCCAGAAG
Source organism: Triticum dicoccoides (assembly GCF_002162155.2). Taxonomy (NCBI): domain Eukaryota; kingdom Viridiplantae; phylum Streptophyta; class Magnoliopsida; order Poales; family Poaceae; genus Triticum; species Triticum dicoccoides. Next base: position 354,554,804 of record NC_041385.1, on the reverse strand, counting down.
GACGTCGGCGTGTCGCCCACGCGTGCACTCTCGGCCACCTCCTGCTTCCACCTCCTCCTGCCTCCCTGTCCGCTTCTCGACCCCCTGGAGACGCCACGCAGCCCCCCTGGCCCCCTCTCACTCTCTCCCGAACGCTCTCCCCCTCCTCTGCTCTCTCCCTGCATGCGCCCGAGCGGAGCTCGTCGCGCCGCTCGCCGTTCCCGCGACCACAGCCACCGCCTCGCCTCGCCGAAGCGCTCAGAAGCTCCGCCTCGACCCCCTCTTCCTCCCCACCGAGACACGCCCTGCCGGAAGCCCTGCAATGCCGTCCTCGACGCCATCTTCGTCCTCTGCACCGACGGACGCCGTTGCTCGATTTGCCGCCCACAGAGCGTCCCCGGCCTCACCCTCGCGCTCGTTGGACTCGCGGTGAGCCGCTGACCCGTTCCCCTCTTCTTCCCATGCCCTTTGGCCGCTCTAGCCGTTGTCTCTGCCGGACCCGAGAGCTCACCGCCGCCCAGCCATGTCGCCGCCGTGGCCACCGTCACCTATAGCCGCAACCGAGCGCTTCACCGCACTCGCCGTGTCCCCAGGGGCCCGAAGCACCGCTCCGCACCTCCTGCCGTGCCTCCTAGCGATGACCCCGAGCTCGCCCAAGCTCCGGCAGCCGCCAACGTCGTCGCCGGCGTCTTTTCCGACCACCCCGAGCCCAAACACCACCACCACTCGACGCGGCAGCCCCCCAGCTTCACGTATATGCTCCCCGCGCGCCAAATAGGGCCCTGCAGCGAAATCCCGACTCCCTCCGCCACAGATTTGGTCGCCGGTGGCTAAACGCCGGTAGCTGACGTGGCCGTCATTAGCGGTTAAACACCCCACTAACCAACCACCCTACGCCACTGACACCTGGGCCCCGCTGCCTAACTAACCCTAGTTTAGCTCCTGTTTAGATTAAACTAACCCCACGGGCCCCACAGGTCAGTGTTGACCCGGCTGACGTGGCCGTTGACCAGGCCCCACATGTCATTGACACTGAACAACACTGTGTCACTGACCAGTGGACCCCACTGGCCAGGTTTTACCTGGGTCAACCCTGTTGACTACTGACATCACAGTGACGTCACCCTGACGCAATAAAGCATTTTCTGGATTTAAGTTTATTCAGGAAATTCCACAAAATGTCCTAAACTTCTAAAAATCATAGAAATTCAACCATAACTCCAAATGAAATAATTTATATATGAAAAATGATTAGAAAAATCTAATCTATCCATCTATACCATTTTCATGCATGTTAGAACAACTTATGGCTACTGTTTAGGACAATTCAATTAAATGGCATTTAAATAACCACATGTGGAGTTTTGAATTTGAACCCTTGGTTCAAACCAACTTCATTTAATCTGTTCTAAGTTGCATTAATTTTGCCATGTCATACTCATGCATCATATTGTTGCATTGCATTGATTGTGTTTCTTCTTTGTTTGTCGGTATTTGTCCCCTCTCAGTAGACGACGTTCCGACGATGAGTTCGATGACACCGATGAAGAACTATATTATCTTCAGAAGTGCCAGGCAAGCAAAACCCCCTTGTTCATTCTGATACAATCCCACTCTCTCGCTCCTGCTCTCTTTTACTGCATTAGGACAACAACGACATATTTGTTACTTGCTGCGGTAGCTGAACCCCTTTCCTCGGCATGACCTGTCATTGCCACAGTAAATAGATGAAACCCACTAGCATGAGTAGGAGTTGTTTGAGCCCTGATGTGCCTACTCATTCATGCTTGTTTGTCATGCCTGCTACTGCTTAGAGTTGAGTCAGGTCTGATTCATCGGGGATGAATTGGAGATGTGTGAACATGTCCTACTGTGTGTGAGCTAAGTGTGTGAACACGATTTGGTAAAGGTAGCGGTGAGAGGCCATGTAGGAGTACATGGTGGGTTGTCTCATTGAAGCCGTCCTTAGGAACTGAGTTCTGTGTTTGTGATCCATGAACAGTTACTACCACACATTGGGTTCCCGTAACTCGACCCCTCTCGGCTTATTAATCAACATGATCTTTGTCCAGGAGTTGCAACTAGTTTCTGGTGTTTGTAGGTAGTGTTAGTAGTCTACCAAGTGGCACCCGGTACAGGTGGGCTTGGGACAGACTAGGCACAGTGGCCTGTTGTACCAAGTGGCACCCGGATGGTGGACTTGGGAACCCTGCACACATCGTTTGGGGCCGTGAGCGACACCCCGGCTGGATCTCCTTGCGGATGGAACCCGAATAGGCGATAAACCTGGATGAGAGACTTGTGTGGTTAGTCAGGTCGTGGCCGACACCCTCGCTGGGCTTCCACTTGAAGGTTGCCGAGTACATGTCGTGTAAACAGTGGTAAGTGGTGAGAGCATGTGTAAAGAAGTACACCCCTGCAGGGTTAACATTATCTATTCGAATAGCCGTGTCCGCGGTAAAGGACTTCTGGGTCGCCTGTACAGTTCATAGACAAGTGAAAGTGGATACTCTAAAATACGCAAGATAAGCGTGAGTGCTATGGATGGCGTTCTCGTAGGGAGACGGGAGCGGATCCATAGTGGTGTACTGAGATGGTGAATATGTGGACTCGTGTGCGCCACCTCAAAAGAGTTACTTGCAGTCATAGTTTAGGATAGCCACCGAGTCAAAGCTGGCTTGCTGCAGTTAAACCCCACCATCCCCTTGTTGATAATGATGCATATGTAGTTAGATCTGATGTAAGTCTTGCTGGGTACATTTGTACTCACGTTGCTTAATTTATGTTTTTGCAGAGAGACTTCAGTCTCGCTAGTAGTTCCACGTGGACTTCGACGTTTAGCTTGTTACCTCAGCTACGATCTTGTGCCCTTGGCAGGATCTGGTAGATAGTCAGGCTTCTCAGCCTTTTTCATTTGTAGATGTCTGTACTCAGACATGTTAAGCTTCCGCTTGTGCTTTGACTTGTATGCTCTGAATGTTGGGTCGTGAGACCCATGTTTGTAATATCTCGCTCCTCGGAGCCTATTGAATAAAATACTTGAGTCGTAGAGTCATGTTGTGATGCCATGTTGTATTTGCACATATCGAGCATATTGTGTGTATGTTATTGAAATGCTTGGTATGTGTGGGATCTGACTATCTAGTTGTTTATCCTTGGTAGCCTCTCTTACCGGGAAATGTCTCTTAGTGCTTCCATTGAGCCCTGGTAGCTTGCTACTGCTCCGGAACACTTAGGCTGGCCGGCATGTGTCCTTCTTCGTTCCTGTGTCTGTCCCTTCGGGGAAATGTCACGCGGTGTCTATCGGAGTCCTGTTAGCCTGCTACAGCCTGGTTTACCGGAGTCCTGCTAGCCCAGTTGCTACAGCCCGGATTCACTTGCTGATGACCGACACATTCGTTGTTGGGTCATGTATGCCTGTCCCTGTAAGTTAGTGCCACTTTGGGTTCACGACTAGCCATGTCAGCCCGGGTTCTTTGTCATATGGATGCTAGCGGCACTATCATATACGTGAGCCAAAAGGCGCAAACGGTCTCGGGCCAGGTAAGGTGGCACCCGTGGGAATACCATGCGTGAGGCCGCAAAGTGATATGATGTGTTACATGCTAGATCGGTGTGACTTAGGATCGGGGTCCTGACAGCTTTGGTATCAGAGCTTGACTACCTGTAGGATTACCAAGCCAAACTGGTCGAAGTTGAGTCTAGAAATTCTTTAGTTATATAAGGGAATTGATTGTGGGATGGAACGTAAGGCTCTTTTTACTCCTTATACCTTATGCCCTTCTGATCTGAGTCATCTTATCTTTCCTACGGGGTTAAGGAATTAGGATTTCTCTTCTTTCTATCAGGATCACGTGTTACTAATCTGTAGTCCTATAGGATTGATGGTTCTAAGCTTGCGTTTAGTTCCTACTATCTTTTGTATGTTAACTATTGATCTCGAAACCTTGATATTGTGATGGTCGAGTGGTTATGCCACCATTTTGTAGGATGTCTCAAATCATTTTGAGCATTTACAGTCGTTATGCTGTCCGAGTCATCCCAGGTTTCTAAATAGTCTGATGCATTTGCAAATCACTTCTCTCTATTCTCGATGTCCTTTTCGGTCAGATTAACCACACTACCCAGTGTGTTGAGGTACTTCATTGCCTCGATATATAAGTTGGAGCTATTATTATGACCCTAGGTGTCTTAGTTAACCACCTTGTAATCTAGACATGATTTGTGTCCCAGTGTGATGATTCTGGCCTTTATTCCCGAAAGCATCATGTGATGCCATTTAGTTAGTAGGCATTCTACTTCTGGGTTTTAAACCCGAGATTCACCCTACTTACTTCATGTTGATAGTAATTGCTAGTGCCTTTAGGATATTACTAACCTTTGTGATAGTCCTCGAGGTCCGTGGTATTTCCTTCTTCCAAATACTATGAACCACTTATGGCAGAAGTTCCTCGCTGAACCGAAAAATTACAACCAGAGTGCTCTTGACGAGTTCTCGATTCTATGCCGTGACTCTGCCAGATCTACCTCCTCCGCATGGGTTATCCGGAAGAAACTTGTTGAACTTGGTCCGACATACTAATCTATGCATCCACAACTCAGAAAACTGTATGTTCCTTTGAGTTGTCCATCTTTAGTTGTCTCCTGACCCTCGTTTATCAATTGGTAGCAAGGAGTAATTGTGTAATCATGTTCATCGATGCCTATTATTCTTGTGTTCCGTCAAGCCATTTTGTCCTAGAATGACTAGGAGAAACAAACTCCAGTATCTTATCCATTTCCAGGATTGGGTCAAAGTAGTTGTACTTCGCAGATCAAAATGCCAATCCAGCTTTTGTTCTGTTCTACCTTGGAGTATTACCATCTTTATATCAAGAATTTAACGAGAATTGCACCATCTTATGAATTCTTGGTGCAGTGATACTTCTCGCCATCATCGTTCATTATTCGGTCTCCGTGTTGTTGCAACCGGAATGCCGACAAGTGCATCATGATGTGTGAACTCAATACTCCTAGCAACCGTGTTGCTTGGTAGTTAATGGACAATACTCTCATTCTTAGTGTGCTGGTTATGGAATCATCATCCTAAGATTGATCGTGCTACCTAGTCCGTATTTCTGGTGCACACTTCGATCAATGAGTTAGGATTGTGCCAATCCCTCGCTTATTTGATCATATCGTCTTTCCCTGAAAACAGGATTGTTCCCGTACTTAATAACATATCGGTGGTTTGTGATTTTCCGAATTTCTTCTTGGAAGTATCACCAGGACGTCACCTGATCGCTATGTTGAGTTCGTGAGCATGTTGGTTGCTTGTAACCACCCCTTCTCCAAGAATCTGTGTTGCATACCCCTGAGCTGGTTGGTTGGGCTAAACAACAACTTGGAGAGTTGGAAGATAAAAGCTTTTCCTAACTTAGTTCATTTCAAAGGGATATCTTTTGTATATGTGTGTTAAAGAAAGATGATATCTTCATCGATTGGTTCTCGTGATCAGTTGTTGGATCTATTATCTTCTCAAAACTTTGATTTGAGTGTGGGCTATCCTCAAATCAAGTCATAACCAACGATGTTCATAATGTTGTCTTACTCGTGGATTTTCCTTGAGCATACACCATTATATCTTTTGGGTCTGACCAATACTATCACCTTGTTCACATAGTTATGGAATTCCATCTCCATCGGAATCTGGATGAATTGTTGTTGAGCCCATCGGCAACATCCTTGTCTTCTCCATGATTTTGTTGAGCATTAAGCTAGTGTTGGAAACTTTTGAAAGCATTTCTTCATGCTAGCTCATGAAGCATATGTTCAGATGTAAGAAGTGACTTCCTCCAGTTCATGTGCATTTGATGCAAGTTGCTGTCATGAATTCGAGAAAGTCAATATTGCTTCCTCTGGAATCATCCCAAATCGGTCATGCATACGTGCGAAGTATTCTGTGGTTTGGAGACTTGCAACCTCCATTCTATATGTATCCTTAGCACACCAAGCCACTGACTGATTTGTTCAAGGAGAAGGAGTTTCTTCATAAGAGCTAATCCGGATTTATGTAAGGAATTCGATATCCTCGATGATGGTTCCCCAACCTGAACTCGGTACTGTTTTATTGTAAGACTACCATGTGATCATGTTTGTCTGGGACAATGTGTTCACATGTTGTAGTAGAACCAGATCATGTTTTGGAGCCTGCTATTGTAGTTCATTCCCCGAGAATCTCGCAATGTCATCTCGTCGATTTGTGTTGCAAACTTTCATTTTTCTTCCTAGACTCGATGAGTCCGGATTATTCTGACACCAACCAGATCTGAATCTCAGGCAGACTTGATGGTTGGAACATTTCCCAAGAACTATAATATTGGTCTCTCTGTAACCCGGTAAAGTGGATGTCGTGGCCAACACACCCAGCTGAAAGACCCATTATTGTAATATCTTGATTGAAGAAGTTGGCCACCTCCCCATAGGGACTTCGTAGGAATTACTCTCTAATTGTTCCTTATGGATTTTTGTGTTCCCGAAGTCCGACCTTTTACTTGATGTTCTAGATATCAAACCATATCTATGAATGGGTTACACTAGTACATCAAGGAGAACATTAGAAGCGGAGTGCTAAATGTCTCTCGGTCGATCTTCCAGATTTTGTTCCCCTTGGCCTCTTTAAGGTGAAATCTGAGAAGGTGTTGTCTTCCTTTGCATCTGCATTGTCCATCACTATTCATCATGGTAGTACGTTGTGTTACCAGGTTCCTTGACACGGATATTGGTAAAACCTTGATGAATATGGAAATGCTCAAGTTCTTGAGAGCACACGCAAGCGCTAGGTGTTATCATCGGCACTAACTGGATTGCTCTCAGTTTCCTCGATTATGCTATAACTTTTCAAACAGTGGACTCACTCTCTTCTGTTGAGCTTCTCCCCAGCTACTAAAATCATCCCTTGTGTTGTTTTCAACAAGGTAATCCACATCATCCATTCTAATCCGGGTATGCCATTCTACCGAACCCCTCCAAATGGTCGCTCGAGAATTGCCTTAGGTTGGTATAAAAGATTTTCAATGATCTTTGACTCAAAGGTAATTCTTTTTGCCACTTAAGGTAATAATCTACGAATCACCCTCCTCTAGGATGTCCCGCTGTGGCATCATGGCAACTCAACTCCTCGCTACGTTGACAACCGTTCACCACCCTTTTAAGCGTGGAATTGTTGTCTACCTAGTGAACCCTCGTCATTTGTTCCACTCCATCCCTCTAGATGTGTGTTTTGTGTCTCAGCTCGAGTGGTGTTGCTATGCCTCATTCCGCGAGTTGATCCTAAGTTGTTCGATCTTCGAGAAGATCGATCCTTCTAGAGTCTCATTCTCCTCTCGTTGTCATGTTGGTTGGAGTTCTCAGAGCAAGACGACAAGACAAAGATGGTGATTGAATCAACATTCATTTGAAGTGCAACCTGGATCGTGAAGATTTCATTAATTGTGTTTTCCCCTCCATCTTACCCTACGGCAGAATCTCGGGACGAGATTCTTATTTAGTAGGGGTGAGTTGTCACATCCCTAGCTTCTGGTTTGCTCTGAGCTAGCTAGTCATGTGTTGCATCATGTTTAAATTTCAGTTAAACCTGAAATGGGGATTGTTTAAACCCTAGCACCAAATGAATTCAAATAGGCTCAAATAAAATCATTTTCAATAAACCCAAAATGCCTTTGAAAATGTTCATGATTTCTGATAAAGGTGAAAACCTCTGCCAAAAATGATGAACATATTTATAGGTCATTTCTGGATTTTTGAATTAACTCATATTGTATTTGAATTGGGGCATTTAAATCTTATAAATATTTTAAATGCTCTAATAATTCTGAAACTAGTTGAGGGCTGTTGGAAATAATTTCAACAGTGCCACAAATATTTTCAGGATTTTTAATAATGCTCTGGCATTTTTAATAAAGCCAAAACAATTGCAGAAAATAGAAAATGGAATTAAAAGAGAGTGAGAAAAACTGACTGGCGCTTACCTGCAGCCCATCCGGCGCCTCAGCTGGCCCAGCACTGTGTGGCCCACTGGCCCACAGTGCCAGACACCCTCCTCCTTGCGCTAGAAGGACGCCGGCGTGTCGCCCGCGCGCGCACTCTCGGCCACCTCCTGCTTCCACCTCCTCCTGCCTCCCTGCCCGCTTCTCGACCCCCTGGAGACGCCACGCAGCCCCCCTGGCCCCCTCTCACTCTCTCCCGAACGCTCTCCCCCTCCTCTGCTCTCTCCCTGCACGCGCCCGAGCGGAGCTCGTCACACCGCTCACCGTTCCCGCGGCCACAGCCACCGCCTCGCCTCGTCGAAGCGCTCAGAAGCTCCGCCTCGACCCCCTCTTCCTCCCCACCGAGACATGCCCTGCCGGAAGCCCTGCAACGCCGTCCTCGACGCCATCTTCGTCCTCTGCACCGACGGCCACCATTGCTCGATTCGCCGCCCATAGCGCGTCCCCGGCCTCGCCCTCTCGCTCGTTGGACTCGCGGTGAGCCGCTGACCCGTTCCCCTCTTCTTTCCATGCCGTTTGGCCACTCTAGCCGTTGTCTCCGCCGGACCCGAGAGCTCACCGCCGCCCAGCCATGTCGCCGTCGTGGCCACCGTCACCTATAGCCGCAACCGAGCGCTTCACCACACTCGCCGTGTCCCCAGGGGCCCACAGCACCGCTCCGCACCTCCTGACGTGCCTCCTAGCGACGACCCCGAGCTCGCCCGAGCTCCGGCAGCCGCCAACGTCGTCATTGGCGTCTTTTCCGACCACCCCGAGTCCAAACACCACCACCACTCGACGCGGCAGCCCCCTAGCTTCACGTAGATGCTCCCCGCACGCCAAATAGGGCCCTGCAGCGAAATCCCGACTCCCTCCGCCACGGATTTGGTCGTCGGCGGCTAAACGCCGGTAGCTGACGTGGCCATCATTAGCGGTTAAACACCCCACTAACCAACCACCCTACGCCACTGACACCTGGGCCCCGCTGCCTAACTAACCCTAGTTTAGCTCCTGTTTAGATTAAACTAACCCCACGGGCCCCACAGGTCAGTGTTGACCCGGCTGACGTGGCCGTTGACTAGGCCCCACCTGTCATTGACACTGAACAACACTGTGTCACTGACCAGTGGACCCCACTGGTCAGGTTTGACTTGGGTCAACCCTGTTGACTGCTGACATCACAGTGACGTCACCCTGACGCGATAAAGCATTTTCTGGATTTAAGTTTATTCAGGAAATTCCAGAAAATGTCCTAAACTTCTAAAAATCATAGAAATTCAACCATAACTCCATCACCTCCGTGGGAACGCCGGGGATGTCGGATGCTTGCCATGCAAACACGTCGACATTTGCCCGCAGGAAGGCGATGAGCACGCATTCCTATTTACTGTCAAGGGTGGAGCTTATGATGAAAGCTCCGCCCGTGCCGTCCTCCTTGACGGACACCTTCTTGGTCTCTAGTGGGGCCACCTTGGACTTTTTGCTCTGACTGGTAGAGCTTTCTGGCACGTCTCCAGCGGAAACACAGCACTCCTAGGAGGCGCGTTTGCCGGAGAAGGTACAGGAGCCCTTGCCGGAGCCAGGAGTCTTGTCGGCGGCCGAAGCCTTACTAGTCCTCTTCCCTGTGGCAGGATCAGGTGCCTTGGCGGTAGATGCTGCGACCGCCTCTCGGGAGAGCTGATCGGCACAGATGAGTGCATCCTTCCTATCGTAGCCGACAGTGATGATGCTCATCGGGCCAGGCATCTTCAACTTGTTATACGCGTAGTGCGACGCCGCCATGAACTGGGCCAGTGCGGGGCAGCCAAGGATCCCGTTGTATGGCAACGAGATCTTAGCAACGTCGAAAACGATCCTCTCCGTCTAGTAGTTGAGGTCGCCACCAAATGTAACGGGTAGCGTGACCTTTCCCTTGGGCTGACTCCTCCCCGAATTGATCCCTTGGAACATGCCCATTTCCTCGAGGTCCTCATCGGGGATCCGCAGCCTCTTGACCATGTTGGGTGAGATCAAGTTAAGGTTGGCCCCATCGTCAACTAACATATTCGTCACCTTGAGGTTGTGTATTGTTGGGGATACCAACAACGACAAGCACCCAACTGTAGAGGTGCGATCAGGGTGACCCTCGGCGTCGAAAATGATAGGCGTGTGGGCCCACCTCAACGACTTCTGGGCATTGACCATTGGCTCCGTTGCATTGACCTCACGCACCCACTATTTCTGTTGGCGATGAGAAGAATGCAGTGAAGCACCTCCGTTGACACAAATGACTTCTGTCGCCTTCTGGAACTCATGCTCGGTGGATTTGTCGTCATAATCATGATCGTCATCCTCTTCTTTCTTATCGCGGTCTCGGCAGGCCTCTCTTGCTGCTTTTCCTTGTTGCTGCGCCCTCCTTAGCCGCCACGCTTCTTGCCGGACCCTTCAGTGCCTCCTTGGCCCTTCTCCTTGTCTCATCTCTCATACTCAGCCCTTTGCTTCTCCATCAGCAGCTCCACTTGGCGGCAGTTCTGGAGATCGTGGCCCTTGGTATGGTGAATCTTGCAGTACTACTTGTCGGAGCCCTCTGACTTGTCGGCAGCCACCAAGGCCCAGCAGGCATTGCACCCGGCAACCTCCTTGCCGGGGTCGTCAACCTTGGCCTTCTTGGCGGTGTCAGGGTTGCCAGATTCCTCAATGGCAAGCACGGTCTTGCCTTGTGCTTCCTGTTACGCCGGCGACCTTTCCTTGCTGGGGCGACGATGCCTTCATCTTCTGAATCACTTCCCACGTCAGCGTCTTCACCGGGTACTTCCTTCCTTCCTCCACTCGAGCACATCTATCGGCCAGAACGTACAACTCGGCAACATCCGTGACCTTGTTCATGGCCAACTCTTCATGCATCTTTCGATTGTGCATGTTTTGGTGAAACGTGCTGATGACGGCGGCAGGATGAACATCGGGGATGTTGTACTGCATGCGGCTAAACCTTTATATGTACTTGCGCAAGGATTCACCATCTCTCTGAGGGATCACGTGCAAATCACTTGCTTGCCCAGGAGCCACGTGGCCGCCCGTGAAGGCACCAACGAACTCGTGGCACAGGTCGGACCAAGAGGCAATGGAATCTATCAGCAGATGCATCAACCATGACTTGACATTGGGCTTAAGTGCCAACGGGAAATAGTTGGCAAGTATCTTGTCGTCCCGTGCCCCGGCAGCTTGCATCGCAATGGTGTAAACGCTCAAGAACTCGGACGGGTGAGTCTTGCCGTCATACTTCTCCGGGACTTCTGGTTTGAACATGCGGGTGTTGGGCCACTGGAACTACCACAGCTCGCGGGTGAATGCTGGACAAGTGATTGCATATGGAAAATCACTAGCATCCCCCGGCGCAGGCATGTACTCAGCGGGCCCAGCATGTCTATCAGACTGGTGACGTGCTTCCCGTCGCCGCTCGATGGTAGTTCAGAAGTCCTCCTTGCGGTGTTCTTAAAGAACTTGGCGCTAGTCACGGCGTGTTCATGGGTCGGACAATGCCGTGGACACATTGTCCTGGGCGTCGCCCTGATGGGTCGACCCTGGCGGAGGGGAGTGCACCGTGGTCGCGGCGCCCTCGACCCTTCCACTACCTACACACGTCGGTTCGTTGTTCCGGCGCCATGAGGGGCTCGCTCCCTGGTGGCCATCTCTATTGGCATGTCCAATAAGGCTTTGGATAGCAGCCCTCCACTCCTCTTGCTTCTCCAAGGAAGGAGGAAAGTCAAGGAGCATCTGCACTCGCGACAGCGCTTCCGCTCGCGTGGGTGGCAGCGACAGGCGTGAGGAATGGGAGGAACTAGGACTTCTAACGACGTTAGAAGGAGTCCCATCTCGATTCCGTGGCCGTGCGCTCTTTTTGCCTGCGCCATGATGCGCATGTCGGCCATGCGTGTCTTGAGAGTGACGCTGAGGGCTCTTATCGTGGCGACGCCCAGGGTCTTCAACATTGCGACGTGGTTCGTCGTGCACGAGCTGAGGAAAATGCGGCACACGCGTTGGCGAGGTCGATCTTCTAGCCTTGGAGGTCCCCGCACCATCCGCAGGTGGCACAACTCCACCCTTGGGCGCAGCGGCGCACCGACCCCCGTCGCTGCTACGAAGGACGCCGACGGCCTGACTTCTTGTATTCGGATGGTGTGGACGATCTCGACTTCCTCCACCGCTGGTGCCCGCCCCGTCGCCCGTCCGCGCGGGCACTGGTGGAGCAGCCCCGGACGGGCCGGAGCCATGGCGATGAAAGAGCTACTGTACTAACTACGGACCAGATTCTCACAACCAACTCCCCCCACTTGGCGTCAAGCATGTCGGGGAAAACCGATCACCTATGGGGTCACAAGGATCCCTTCTATGTTCGGCGGGGGATTAGTTGCACAAAGAGCAGGTCGAGTCATTGGCACACAGAGGATTTTTATCCAGGTTCGGGCCGCGAGGATGCGTAATACCCTAGTCCCGCTTTATCTGGTTTATGAGTGTTCTTGAGCTTTTGAACTAGCTATGATGCGTGCTTTGTCCAAAAGTCCGAATCCTCTCTCTATGTGCCTTGGGCCTCCTTTTATACACGAAAGGGGTTGCCAGAGTGGCACACAGGAGGTGGCAAGATACAGTGATACAAGCTTATTGCTTGATCAACGTAGGACAAGCACATTTAATGTGATGCCTACGTGTCCTCTTGCTTTATTGGGGACGACAACATAATCCATCCCGTCCTTCACCGCTTCCCCTCACCTTGCCACGCATCTGGGCCGACAAGACATGTAGCGCCACGCTGGCCAACCAGTTGTCGTGTTGGCAAAGTGGTAGGCTTCCACGAAGATCTGCATGCCGCCACGCAGGCGTCTGCTTAGCTGGCATGATTATCGTCGCGTTGGAGTGGTGGTGAGGTGGTGAAACCTTGCCGAGCGCAGGCCGGGCTGTGGTCCAACGATCCTCCCCGACAAGGCTTGCCGGGGGCCTTGGAGTCATCCCCGGCAAGGGTGTTGCCGGGGGTCTTCATCATTTGGCTCCACGTGGACTCGTGGGTTGTCGATCTTTGTGACGAGCCGCATGCTACTAGGCATGTGCTCTTCAAGTCTTGATTTCTAACATTGTCAATGGTGTCAGAGCTCTCAACCCCAAGGGTAGTGGCCTTGCTGGCCTCTTCGCAAGCTGCCCTGGCAAGGGGCTTGTCGAGAGGGGGTGCGTAGGTTGCCTCGGCAAGGCTTGTTGCCGGGCGTGGTCCAACTTGTCCCTTGCTGTTTGCTACTCCAAGCAGTTGTCTTGATGTTCTTCGTGCCTGTCTTGCCTTCTGTTGTCTTCCTCTGCCTCGCCGTGCCCTGCTGTGGGAGTGGCTGCGACCATCCGTGCACAAGTAAGGGGTACAGAAGTACCCATACTTTTGTACACTAACATTGAGACTCTGTCCGGCTTTGGAGAAGCCGGACAGAGGATCACATAGTGTTCGGAAGAGGTGACATATTTACTCTATTGTACAACAGGCTTCCTTGCTAGCGGCGAGTGCCCAGGCTGTCGAAGTTTCCGCACTCACTGGGAAGCTGCGGCTGGCCGATGAAGTAGTCCGCATCAACAAGCAGTTTGAGGAGACGCAAGGTATACGTGCATTGAGGAGTTTGATCATATATCTCCAATGGTGTATCCGAAAATTGTATATATGTTAGTCACTTTAAACTGACTAAAAATGTTATAAATACACTGACAGTTGGCACCGACGAGGTTGAGTCCCTCAAGAGCGCCCTCCCCGAAGCCAAGGAGGCGGAGGCGAGCAAGGCGGCCGCAGACAAAGCGCCCAAAAATTTAGAGGAGGAGCAGACCACCCGCTGACGACATGAGGTGCAGGTGGGCGAGGTTGAAAAGAGCTCAAGGACACCATCACTAAATGTGAGTTCTTGGAGCAGAATAGTTCAGAGCAGGCCTTCGAGCTCACCAAAGCTCGTGAGAGCCTGAAGGAAGCCCGGGTTGATGCCCAAGGCGCTCGCCAGGAGATGCAAGAGGCGAGGCGGATTGCGGCTGGTAAGGCCTTTATCATGCAGAGTAGATATACTAGTAGGAGATATATTTTACTAACCTGAGTTTGGAGTTCTCCAGGCGCCTTTGCGGATCTACCAAGGAGTATTGCGGATGCCGCTGCATTCTTCCGAGCCGAAGAGGGGAGCTCCACGGAGAAATTGTTATGGTCGCAGTACCTTGCGCCAGAGCTTCCAGTGCCCCTGAGCGACCAGCTGAAGCAGTTGTCCGAGCTGCATAGGGTGGCCGGACTGGCCATGAAGGACGTAATAGTCTACCTATGGCGGGCAGAGGCCGTACCTAGCAGCCACTTCGGACTCGTGAAGAGGTCGAGGCGCTTCCTCGGATCGATGCCCTTAAGCGGTCGTCCTGTATTGAAGGTGCTCGGATGGCCTTTGCTCGCGTCAAGGTGCAATGGGAGAAGATGAAGGCCACCGAGATTGCCACCGCGGGGCCACCGAGATTGCCACCGCAGGGCCACCTGAGGGCAAGGAGCATCGACAACCGGAGAGGTACTTCGACGAGGTCCTCGAGGGAGCCCGTATTGTAGAAGGCCAGTGTTCCAAGGACATTATATTTGAGTAGTTGTGTCCAGTTTGTAAGAGTCATGCAATGAACTCATGATGTAAAAAATGGTTATGCTTTTTATGATTAGTCTATCCTCCTATTTTGGCTGTTTATATGTCTGAAAGTTTACCAGTCATCGGCTTCAGCCCCCATGTAAATATTACAGGGGTGTTCGGGAACGCATCACATCACTTAATCCAACGTCTTGGTCTGATGTAGGAGGCGTCTTGCAGAGTGAACTAGGAAATCAGACTATGCGGCTTTAGTACTTTCACTTAGCCATAAGAGTCCATTGGTGGCGCTAAGTACTAGCTCCTCGTTGCATGATCGACAATCCGGAGTGTGGCGCCTTTGCGACGCGGCTGGTCAAAAACCTAGCCCGCCGTATAACACGACATAAATTGCGAATGATTCGTAGTATAACACTAAGTCACCGGATCGCTGACCCACTCTCGCTTATCATGATAGTCAGCTTTCGGCTTTCTCTACTAAGGTACTTGACCACACGAACCGGAAATACAATCGCAGTAGTTCTCACTTTACTACCTTAGCCGAACTTGCGGAACGTAAGGTGGCAAACACAGGAGCCGGGCAACCCAACTATAGACCAAAGACATGATTCGGAGCCGATGCATGTAATGCCATATCCGGGAAGCCAAAGAGTTCCCTATAGGTGTTCGGACTTAGGAATTTTGCGGGGCCGAATACAGCCCCTAGTATGATGGCCGTGTCGAACCACGTGTGTCGGTTGAACCTAAAGGGGAGCATAGATGACAAGGAAAAAAAACCAAGACCCAACCAAGAAGGTAATAATCATCAGCGTCCCTTATATCTTTATTCATACATCGATGACAGGCAATGCCGTTCAATATTAAGGTCATATTACATGCCCACAGAGGAAAAGAAAAGATTTTACATAAGGGAAAGTCTAACACGGGGCCTAAAAATCAAAGTTCGGGAAAGAAACTCCAATGAAGCCCTATCGCACGTCTGCACCTTTCCTCCTTAGTAGTAAGTCCTTTGAGAGGAGTGTTTGATGGTTGGGACGTACTAGCCTTAAAAGGATCTCATGTGAAAACCATCTTGTAAGTAGGGCTCTCGATGAACCTGTGTTAAAAGGAAAAGGATATATGCGATCCAATTATGGTGAAGCCGTGTAATGGACCTATTCTGAAGTGTGCCTCCGGTGCCGCCCAAGGTATTTTTAGTGTGTAATTATGTGTGTGCGGTATAATAGAGGCGAGGGTGTCCCGATCTTTTGATGAGATGATAACTATCGATTTTGGTGGAGATGACTTTGACGATCCGACTACAAACGTGCACGACGTTGCGCCTTAGCAATCGCTAAACCAACTTCGAGAGGTTATTGACCACGCCGGAGCATGATCAACCTGACCACAAAGGTCTATTCCTGTAAGCAATCGAAGAACAAGCAAGAATATGATAAAGCAATCTAAATATTGTGATATGGATGAAGTATTGATAATGGTGGGGATCTGTAAGTGGTCTTGGTCTGGTCGTTGGACACAAACGAAGTACATGAAGTTGCGTTGGCTAACTTTTAACTAAAAAAATCCCAAGGAAGAAGCTACTAGATTTATCCACTTATATAGGAGCAAGGGGTGGCGGCCAAGGAGGTGGGAGGACGTCCCAAGGCAGCCTAAAACTAAGCTTAGGTTGTACAAGGCTCATGGGCCCAAGTGGAGGTGATGCAACACCTTTGGACTTGTAGTTTGACTAGGATTCTGCTGCAGCTTCAGATTGTTTCGTCGATAACTCAAAGCTCCGGACGAATTTTAAGGTGAATCCAATTGAGTTGGAAAGAGCACGAATCTTATTTCCAACAAAAAAAGGATCACCCAATTCGGAGTTCGTATGAAAGAGTTCTTGGCATTTTGAGTCAGGTATGTCTGTGCAGTCCGATTCATAATTTAGAACGTGTGAGACTTGGACTCTATCTTCTCCTGGACCAAAAGTGACATGGGAGGCCTTTTTGAACAGCACCTAAACTTCGCTTTTTCCCTTATCTTCATATGTGGATTGTACAAATGTCCCATATGTTGGATTTCGGGTTCCGGCAGACCCTTGAGGTTCGAACTCTGGGTTGCGCACGAAGATCTTTCCCCTACCAACTCGCGTCTCGAAGCCTCGCAAGGAATCTAGGCTAGAAAGAAGAACACACAAGGGACACGAGGTTTATACTAGTTCAGGCCACCATTGTGGTCTAATACCCTACTCGAGTGTGTGGTGTGGTGGATTGCCTCAAGGGGATGATGATGAACAATACAAAGGGAGAACAACCTCGCGAGGGGTTGTTCTTGAGTTGGTGCGATGAACTGCTTGGGTGAGTTCAGTCGCCTCTCTCTAGTCTATGCGCAATCTAGATCCGATCTCCTTTCTACTGTGGTAGCTAGTCCTATTTATAGAGGGAGGCCCTGGGCCTCTTCCCAAATAATGAGCGGGAAGGGCGCCAACAATTGGCCATTTTGAAGGGGAACATCTAGTACACTTATCCTGACTAAAGTTGGTCTTCGACTGCCAAAGACCCTGGCGGTGACGCCGTCCTGGGCTCCACGATGACCTCCATCCTGCCGTTCTGCTGGTCTTGGTCTTGTTGCACCGAAACGGTAACCTTTGCCTGATGCTTTGGCATGTGCTTGCCCCCTTTGCACCAAAGGGGAAACAAGGACACTACGCAGGCCAGCGCCCGCCTGGCGCCCGCCTGGTATCGACCGTCATGGCTTGCGTCACGGGCTCCTCGCGAGGTGCCCTGCCTTGATCTCTCCGCCTCCTCGTGAGCCTGCCTCATGAGGCCGCTCCTGAGGAAGCTTCCTATCATCCGCCCCGCGAGGCTTGGCCCCTCGCGAGGGTCTTGAGCTTGAGCTTATGAAGCTGGGCTGCACTGGGCCCCCACTTGAGCCACGCCGTAGGCCGCAGGCAGGCAAGTCTGGGGACCCCCGTTCCCAGAACGCCGACAGTAGCCCCCGGGCCCAAGGCGCGCGCGGACTTGGCTTAGCAGAGGAGCGAAGGGGCAAGTGCGAAGCGCCGCGAGCCCCAATAGCCTGCGGCCTTGGACGCCGCGTGGCGGTTGATTGGACGTGGGTGCCTCCGCTTCCCCATGACGCCTCGGCAACCGCACGACTTGACAAGTGCCTGCATGCAAAAATGGGTCATGATTACCTGTGATCGTGGTGGCTGACGGTTGGCCTTCTCCGGCTATAAGTACGAAACGGCGCGAACCCTTCCAGTCCATCCCTTCCTGCTACTCCTTTTCTTCTTCTTCCTCGCCCTTGCTCCACCTTACGCCAATGGCGCCTATCCGCCGGTTTTCTGCAGAAGAGAAGGAAAGGCCCCCCGAGAGGGTCCCGACCCGCTTCCGCCGAAGAAGCGGCTAGTCCTCTGCCGCTGAGATGAGGGTGCTCGACAGGAGGCGTCGAGGCCCTAGTACGAGCGGCCGCCGCCTGGGTTTCCGCTGCCCTTGTACGCCCGAGTCGAGGGCCCTGGAGGAGAAAGCATTGAGCGACACCAACGGTGCCGCCGCCGATGCCGGCAAGTTCCGGCGGTGCGTGTCTTTCCTCCTGGAGTCCACGCTGAGGGCTCCTCTTGTGAGCTTGTGCTTCACGCCGCCATGCCTCCTTGATCCTGGATTCGCCTTCCTCCCTCCTTCGCCTTCGAGATTCCGCCGAGGGGGCCTCGGGAGCTCTGGCTGCAGCACGCTGACTGCAACACCCCCACGACCGGGACAGAGGTCGAGGTTGTTGCCTCGGGCAAGATCTTCCTGACCTGCGGCTGGGGCGAGATCGCTTGGGTCTGCCGGACAGGGGGCACCCTCGTAATCCATCTCGAATACGATGGCGCCTCCTTGCTATTCTTCAAGGTCTTCGACATGGAAGGATGCCGGCTGGAATGCTGCCCCAAGGAAGGCGGCCAGGGCATCGGAGTGGCAAGGACCAGGCCTGCCAACTGCTTCCCCAGCAGCTCCTCAGGCAGCAGCGGAGGAGCCGGAGGGTCCAGCGACTCTGCCAAGCTCCACGCGACTTAGGAGACAAGCAACGACAGCTACGAGCCTCCGAGCTCGCGTCGCGCCCGAAGCAGGGCGGCTGCATCAGGCCGTCGGCGCGGCTGATCTGGATGGGGTTGGCGCCGACGCCTGGTGACCCACTGTTGATGACAGCGTCTCCTGCGGAGGCGCGCGCAGTTATTGCTCCTTAGCACCTTTTGTTCCCTGCAAGGAATCGAAATGACACCCCATGAGGGTATGTAAGGTGCCTGCCATGCTTTTGTGAATTGTACATCCTTATCATGAATCGATGCGGGAGGTGCGTTCTGCCCCGGCTCAGTTCCTCCTTTCTTTCCTCACGAGGGCTTGGTGCTCTACGCCGACAGGTCCCGGTCCCCAGGCAAGCTTCAGCCGTCGCTGGTATGCCAGGTCGCGATGCCGTGGTCAAGGCCAGGAGGTGAGCGGCCCAAGGTCCAGTAAGAGCCCCTGAGTCGCGAAGCTCAGGAGGTCCCCTTTGGCGCTCAAGCAGCCTCCACTAGGCAAGAAAGGCAGGCCACGTTGTCGTGACAAAGCCGCAGTAGGGAGGGTTTAGCGCTGAGTCAATTCAGTCTTGCGTGACTTATCTTGTAGGTTTGGAGTGGTTTTCGGCGAAGTGCTGGGCCTGCGTGGCAGCAGCTGAGGTGTTGCTGGGTTAGGTCCTCATGAGCTTCTTCCCTCTCCCCTGCACTTTCCTTCATGCTCTACGTTCTCAGGTCCCGGCCCTCGAGCGAGCTCAGCCGCCGCTGGTATGACAGGTCGCGATGCCGTGGGTCAAGGCCAGGGGGTGAGGGCTGGAGAGCCAGCAAGAGCCCATGAGTCGCGATGTTCAGGCGCCCCCCTTTTAACGCGCGAGCGGATCATGCCAGGGAGAGGGAGAGAGAGCTCGTGACGCCCCCCCACGTTATTCCTTGAGCGGACCCTGCACACCAATCACGAGGGGAAACAAGGTCTGTCGTTACGGTTGCCAGCCAACCATTGGTCACTCCGAGGGAGTGATTGGGGCACTGAGGGCCTGGTGAGGTGGCGCCTTGCGGGGCTGCCGCGGCCAGAGCTCGGCCGCTCAGATTTATCAGTGTTGCAGGGACAGACCCGTACGCAAGTGTCGTGCCAGAGCGAGCGGCTCCAAAGGTAGGTGTCAATTGAGCAGGCGATTAAGTCAAGCAGGTTACGCATGAAGGAAAAAATCCAGTCAGATAGATGCAGAAAAAGCAAGCGCCATTGGGTCAGGCCCGAGAAGCTTGGGGATAATGCAGCCCGAGGGGCGCCCCCAACAAGGTAGGTAAAGAGCATAAGCAAAACAGATACATGCCGCAGGGATGGACCCACGCGACCTGGGAATGATGCAGCCCTGTGGGCGCTCCCAGCTGAAAATGGAACTTGAAAGATGTCACCTGATACCGTTGGAGATGAAGGAATGCTGGAGTAGCGGACGACGCGCGGTGAAGAAGCCGATCCTCACGAGCTCCTGGGACCAGGAGCCTCGGGAGGCTCCGGGGGCACAGGTGGATCTTCGAGGGCCATCTCCATCTCCGCCAGGACAGCGTGATGCCTGACCTCCTGAGCCTCCAGAATGCTCCTCAGCAGGCGCTGATGAGCGGCGACCGCGTACGGCATGCCGAAAGGCATGCGAACGTACCTGTGAGGTGGACCCTTGCAACACCCCACGCGCGAAGGCCAGAGGCGCTCCTGAGACGCGGCTAGGTTGAGCCCTGGCATGTCGATGCAGACGGGCAGCTCGCCATCCTCGCCTAGATGGGGGGCTGCGGCAGGTAGGCGGTGGCTGCCGCGCATGACTCTTGACTCCTGTAGCTCCTGAGTGTTTCTCGCGATGAACTCTTGAGGGCCTGGCCCTCCTTGCCTCATACCTTCCTGAGGGAAACGCGCCTTGAAGCACGCCTCCAAGTGGTGCCCGAGCGCCTCCCTCGTGACCTTGGCAAAGTCGGTGGCTCTCCAAGAAAGAGCCCCCGAGCCCTGCCCGAGGAGGGCGCTGGGCGCGCCTTCCTATGCGACAGAGGGTGGCGCCCCCTGAACGGGCACGAATCCTGACGCAACGCCTCCGGAGGTACCCGCCTCCTGATGGCTTGGGCCAGGCGAAGCCTTCTTCTTCTTAGGGACCGCCTCGGGAGGTCTTCCGCTCCTGTGATCTGGGTCTTCGATTGCTGCGGCTTGGAAGGCACGCTCAAGAGAACACACTGCATCCCTTTCCTCACAGGATACTGTGATGACTCACTGCTTCCTGGCATCTTGAGGACATTGTAGCCATGGTGAGTCACTGCCATGAACTTGGCCAGGGATGGGTACCCGAGGATGGCATTGTATGGCAGGCGTATGTGGGCGACGTCAAAGTCAATGAGCTCGGTGCGGTAGTTGTTGCGCTGCCCAAAGGTGACTGGAAGCCAAACCTGCCCTATCGGAACAGTGGAACCATCGGTGACTCCTAAGAAGGGCTTGGTCGGCTGAAGCTGATGGTATGGCACTTAGTGATTGTTTAATGTCTCGACGGACAGGACATTGAGTCCAGCTCCGCCATCGATGAGAGTCCTGGTGACTTGCACATTGCTGATGACTAGGGAACAAAGCATTGGGAGGACTCCGGCCGTTGCTGCTCACTTGAGCTGATCCGCTGAGCTGAACGTGATAGCGCACGTAGACCACCTGAGCGGGCGCGTGGCCTCAAGCTTGGGGAGGACTGCATTCACCTCGTGAGCAAACTGCTTGAAGATGCGCTGTGAGGCTGGGGCCTGGGCACCGCCTAGGATGCAAGCGATTGCGTGCGGCTCCTGGAAGCCCCCAGCCCCCTCGTCCTGATGCTGGTCTTCATTCCTCCTTGGCGGTGGTGGCAGAGGAGGGAGGCCTGCGTTGTCGTGCGGGCGATCCTCACGAGGCTGATCCCTCCAACCTCCCTCGCGAGGCTGGTCCTGCCAACGGTCCTCGCGAGGTCGGTCACGCCACCCTTGGTGAGGGCCACGATTTTCCCATCGTCCTCCACCTCTTCCTCCTCCTCGGCCATAGCCCTGATCGCTGCGCTCGGGGCGTCGGCCGATACACCCATCTCGTATGGCCCTGAGCTCTTGGCATTCTTCGGTGTTGTGGGTGTGGAGGTCGTGGTACACGCAGTACCGGCTGCCCTTGGATGACTCAGGCTGATCCCTGCCTCACTTGGTGTCTGGCTCTGCTGCGAGCACATCAGCTCTCTTGCGCTTCACGTCCTTGACCTTGGGCTTCTTCTCTTCTCGATCGGCAGCCGGAAGCTCGAGGAGGGAGAGGCGCCCTTCCTCATCCCTGGTGCACTTGGTGGACAAGTTGAACAGCTCCAGGGATGTGCACAGGTCTTCATGGATTGCTAGCTCCTCTTTCATCTTGATGTCATGCACGCCATCGGAGAAGGCTGAGATGATGGCTTCCTCAGCCACCCTGGGGATCTTGAGGCGAGCGTTGTTGAAGCGCTGGATGTACTTCTACAGGGTGTCTCCTAGCTGTTGCTTGATGCGGCGCAGGTCACTCATGGCCGGGGGCTGGTCACGAGTGCCTTGGAAGTTGGCGATGAAGCGAGTGCGCATCTCGTCCCAGGAGGAGATCGTGCCACGGGACAGGTTTAGGAGCCAGGTGCGGGCACCGTCCTTGAGCGCCATGGGAAACCAATTCGCCATGACCTTTTCGTCCCCATTGGCGGCTTCGATGCCCAGCTTGTAGAGTTGTAGGAACTCCGCGGGTCTGCAGTGCCGTCGTAGCGAGGGGCAGGTCAGGCTTGAACTTGCCTGGCCATGCGACGTTGTGTAGCTCGGGGGTGAAGGTGCGGCAGCCTGCGGTGGCCACCGGAGCCCTTTGCTAGTGTTGGGCTTGCTCCTAGAAATTCCCACACGCCGCCGCTTGGAGCAGCGCAGGGTCTTGACGTGGTGGCGCAGGGATGCGGTCATGGCGCTCCGGTGCTGGGAGCACGCAGGCACCTTCTTGGGGGTGAGGGATTTCTTGGCAACTCCTTTCTTATCGTGTAGGCGCTGGACGCGGTGGGTCTCGTCCTGGGGCCGTGCACCTTGGAGCCAAGGAGCCTTCTTGGGGAGGAGGTGGCGGAGGCACCTCTTGATCCACGCCTCCTGCGCAAGATGGAGGGCCAGGCAGCGAGAGAGATGGCATAGGAGACCCCCCTGCGGTGCTGACGAGCTCGGTAATGTGGGCGAGCCAGTCCTCATAGAGGTCGTCGACGGGACGGTAGTGCAGGAGCTCACGCGCCAGGAGCAGCACAGCATGCGTGTCCGTGGGGGCGCAACGGGCGTGGGACGACTAACCGGCTGGAATCAGCGACGGGGTGGCGGTGCGGCCTTCCTGCTGCACCGAAGGATGCAAGGATGAGGCCTGCTGCTCGTTCCCCGCCAGGCCGGTGGCGGTATTGGCGGCAGGCGACAGGGAACGACGGGGGCGTCCGCCGACGGGCGCCGTCTAGGCGACGCGGGTGGCGAGAGCAGCCCAACACTCGGCGCGAGCCCGACGAGCATCAGCCATGGATACGACGGAAGATCACATGCGATCAGCGGAAGAAAGATTCCGGCGCACCCCTACCTGGCACGCCAAATGTTGGATTTTGGGTTCCGGCAGACCCTTGAGGTTCGAACTCTAGGGTGCGCAAGAAGATCTTTCCCCTACCAACTCACGTCTCGAAGCCTCGCAAGGAATCTAGGCTAGAAAGAAGAACACACAAGGGACACGAGGTTTATACTGGTTCAGGCCACCATTCTGGTGTAATACCCTACTCCAGTGTGTGGTGTGGTGGATTGCCTCAAGGGTCCGATGATGAACAATACAAAGGGAGAACAGCCTCGCGAGGGGCTGTTCTTGAGCTGGTGCGATGAACTGCTTGGGTGAGTTCAGTCGCCTCTCTCTAGTCTATGCGCAATCTGGATCCGATCTCCTTTCTACTGTGGTGGCTAGTCCTATTTATAGAGGGAGGCCCTGGGCCTCTTCCCAAATAAAGAGCAGGAAGGGCGCAAACAATTGGCCATTTTGAAGGGGAACATCTAGTACACTTATCTTGACTAAAGTTGGTCTTCGACTGCCAAAGACCCTGGCGGTGACGCCGTCCTGGGCTCCATGATGACCTCCATCCTGCCGTTCTGCTGGTCTTGGTCTTGTTGCACCGAAACGGTAACCTCTGCCTGATGCCTTGGCCTGTGCTTGCCCCCTTTGCACCAAAGGGGAAACAAGGACACTGCACAGGCCGGCGCCCGCCTGGCGCCCGCCTGGTCTCGATTGTCATGGCTTGCATCACGGGCTCCTCGCGAGGTGCCCTGCCTTGATCTCTCCGCCTCCTCGCGAGCCTGCCTGATGAGGCCGCTCCTGAGGAAGCTTCCTGTCGTCCGCCCCGCGAGGCTTGGCTCCTCGCGAGGGTCTTGAGGTTGAGCTGATGAAGCTGGGCTGTCCTGGGCCCCCACTTGAGCCACGCCGCAGGCTGCAGGCAGGCAAGTCTGGGGACCCCCGTTCCCAAAACACCGACACCATACACCTGCAATTAGACATGGCACAAAAGTTTGTGAAGTATTATTGTCCTGGATGACATAAATAAATTATTGCATAGTTTGCATTAGAAATCACCTCACAAATATACATGTATGCAATATTTTTGGTCGTATCCAAGGTAGTAATGTCCTCATCACGGTACGTAAACCGCGACCTGGTGGGGTGATCGGCGGAGGCCGAACTGCTAATCAAGGGTCAGATATGTTGACTTATCGCTATTATGCGTGGACCAGACTCGTTTGGATACGTCGTTGGCTTTATTGGCCGGTGAACTATTCGGCTTGATAATGCCGCCATATACTTCGGCTGCAAGGGCCGCATTATGCTCTTCAGTACGGGAGTGAGTGCTCCATATTACCATTGACTGTAATAACGCCGCGAGGTCCAGGCGTCTTAAGCTTCAAGTAAGTGTAGTGCGAGACTGCGTTGAAGCGGGCGAACGCAGTTCGTCTGAGCAGTGCATGGTAGCCACTGCGGAAAGGGACAATGTTGAAGATTAACTCTTCACTGCGTAAGTTGTCTGGGGAGCCGAATACTACCTCCAGTGTAAGTGAGCTCGTACAACGGGCCTCCGCTCCATGTATCACACCTTTAAAGGTAGTGTTACTAGGCTTGATTCGTGATGGGTCGATCCCCATCTTACGGACAGTATCTTGATAAACTGTCACAACCCTAGTTAGTGCATGCATTAGAGTGACTGCATCATGTTTACTTTACTCAGAAAGTTGAAATGGGGATGACAGAAACCCCCGGCACCACTTAATCCAACTAGGGTTCACTAAATCTTTTTCAATGAATCTGAAATGCCCTTCTAAAATGTTCATCATCTTTGCCTTGGTCTAGAACCTCTGACAAAAATGGTGCACACTTTTCTAGGACATCATAAGGTCACTGAACTAAATCATACTCTATTTGCATTTGGGCATTTAAATGCTATAAAATATTTTAAATGTTCAAATAATGAGAAACTAAAATGTTTACTGTTGGATATATTCCAAACAGTGGGCTGGAGCAAGTTTCATGATTTTTGGAAGTGTCTAAGTATTTTTAGAAAAGCCATAAAGTTACAGAAGAAAAAGAAAAACAGAAAATAAAAGGGCCAATTCCATTCCTGCACCTAGTTGGTTCCCACCCCCGGGTTTTGCCCTTACTTTTCGGGCATGCTCAGTTTTGCCCTTAGTTTTTCCCCTCCATCAGCTCGAATGCCCTTCTGTCACAGCTCCGCTTGGTCAGCGCCGTTTGACCGTGACAGCTCGACGTTTTGGACACATTTGCCCCTGGGTTTGATACCCCCCACCCGTTTAGTCGTCTTCTAGCTCCCGCTGCACAAGAAAACAGAGAAGCGGCTGGGAAGAGAGGTGTGACATCGCGATGTGGGGAGAGGTGGGAAGGACCATGTCGACGTCGGCCATCTCGTCGGAGAACTCGTCGCCGGCAGCCGAACAGGTTTGATAGCTCATCTGGTCCCCTGCTTTTCTAGGGTTTGCTAGATTTGGGGGTTAATTTCTGGATCTTGGCCTGATTTAGGTGGATGGGGTAGGCATTGTTTAGCACAGCTCCGAGTTCTACTTGGCAGACTCGACATACTGTGGCTTGGAGCCGCGCTCGAAGCATCGTTGTCGGGGCACCGGCTAATCCCGGCTCATCGTGTCACCTGGGGAGGCGCAAGCACTGGACGTCGTTTTCTGGGTTGCCCTCTGGATGTATGATTTCATTTGCATTGCATTTTCGTTTCCATTTTCTTATTTAACTTCCAAGGAGAATTTTAATCAAATTTATTGATTCAGTTGCCAGATGAATGTGAATGGGCAGTTTGGGTTGACCCACCACCTCCAGAACGTGTTGGTCTTGCCTTTGAAGAACTGCACGAAGTGATCGAACATAGCTGGATCAAAAGTCACCACCTGGAGAAGAGATCAATCGATCTTGCGAAGAAGAATCATGCATTGAACAAGGAGTTGAAGAAAATGAAAGAAATTATGTGCATAGGGACAATGTTGTTTGCTAGCATTTTCATTTGTTTTCTAGCAATCTCAATGGTTGTCTGTGCATAGAATGCACATTAGTTTATGATCTATGTAGCTCAAATGCACTTGTTATGTTATGAACCTGTAATGAACATATGAAGTTGTATGAACCTAGCAGTTGTTATGTTATGTTATGAAGCTTTATGGACGCAACAATTTGCCAAATGCATGTATTGTGAAAAGAAAGATCAAACATGAATCTTGCTGGAACATAAGTAGCATTTGATATTCTTCAACAACCAAAAGAACATAATTCACAACCAATCTTGTTGCAACTAGACATAGTTCAGAAGCAGCATTTGATATTCTTCAACAACCAAAAGAACATAGTTCACAACCAATCTTGCTGCAACCAAAAGAACACATTACAACAAATCTAACAGTTTCAAACTTGCACAGCACATTAGTACTCATTTTCCAGATTTTGCCTTCTTGCTCCTTGTGTTGCTAGCTGGGATTGTCATCTCCCTAGCCCTGCTCCTAGTCAGTTTCACAGGGATTTGGGGAACAACTGGAGGGAGAACTTGCTCTTCACATGCAGCAACTCTTGCATCTACATTGCTGCCAGTAACTGAGCAAGGTTCTTCTTCTGGACTTGTAGAAATGTTAAGCTTCCTCTTCTTGCTGATAGCTATTGGAGATGCTCCTCTCTCTGCTGCCTTCTTGTAGTTCTTCCTTGGTGTGCTAACAAATAGGGAAGAAATAGTTGGTTAGTAACAGTACAAGAGATATTTGCAGGTAAAAGCACATAAATAAGGCACATAAATAAATCAAAGAGGAATATTACCTTTGAACTTCATATGCAACTGTGGAAGCTTGTGTTGCTGCCTCATTTGTTTCACTGTGGGGATCTACTGGAGCATCATGTGCACCTACAGGCTGCACTGGAGCATCATCTGCACCTGCAGGCTGCACTGGAGCTTCATCTTCACCTGCAGGTTGCACTAGAGCTTCATTTTCACTGTATGGCTCCTCTTCTTCTTGTTGTTCATCATGTAGGTCTGCATTTTGGTTAGGAGGGTCTTCTTCAGCATTGTCAGCTCCCCAGTGTGCATCTTCTTCACCAAATGCTGGATCAATGGCTTTTTTGTAGGTTTTCAGTAAATGACCCAAGCCACCACACCTCTTGCATTTTCTCTTCCTAGGACCAAGTCCTTTTCCTTCACTTGTTGGCTTAATTCTTGTCTTCCTTGGCCTGCCAGGTGCAACTTTGTTCTGTATAGGTGGACTTAGTTTGAAACCAGGGTCTACAATTTCCCACTGCTATTTTCCTTCAAGTGCAGGCAGGTTCTCAGCATATGTTTTTTTAAACATTTCAACTGAGAAGTACTTGTGCACATACTGGTCTATTTCTTTAGCTTCCCCTCTCAATGATGTTATGAAGAATAGACCAAGTATGCATGGCTGGCATGTAACTTGCCACTTTCTGCAACTACATGTTCTTTTCTCTACATCCACAGGGTATCTCCACTCCCTCTTCTCCTTGTCTATAGCAGTCACCTCTGCTTTAGTTGGACTTATCCTAACTAAAGTCATGTCCAAGCCTTTGGATCTTGCCATCAAAATCTTCATAACTCTAGGAATTATGATATGCCCATTGAATTTTTGTAGTTCTATGCTATTCCTACGGCCAAATTTTTGCATTAAGTACTGCCTGATCTTATCCAACAAGTCCACAATGTGGAGACCCTTGAACTTTTTAATTTTGGAATTGAATGATTCTGCAAGGTTGTTATTGACATAGTCAACCTTGCAGATATCATTGAATTGTGACCTGGCCTAGATTTTTGTGTGGTGCTCCTCCAGATAAGCCTGCACCTTGGGTTTTGTGCACAACTGTCTCAGGTGATAGTTGTGCCTCTTAATGCTATAAGTCAATGAACAAGGCCACAAATACTGGTCATAGAACTTCCCCCTAAATTTCTTAGAAAAATTCTGAGCCAGATGTCTCATGCACTCTATGTGCTCTACCCCAGGGTAAATTTCATCTACAGCTGTCTCAAGACCCTTGCATGCATCAGTATGAATTACTAGTCCTTCAGGATGACCTATCACCTTCTTCAAATTTTGGAAAAACCAACCCCGGCTCTCTTTAGATTCAGTCTCCAAAACACCATATGCAACTGGAAATATCCAGTTATGTGCATCAATTGCACATGCAGCAACCAACTGACCTCTGAACCTACCATTTAGTGCAGTAGCATCAACAGCAAGGTAGGGCCTACAACCAGCTAAAAATCCCTGCCAGCAAGCTTTGACTCTCCTAAAACACTGCTTCTCATACCTCTTTCCTCTTAGCTGGAAAGGAACTGTGTGTGTGTCAATTTCTACTACTCTACCTGGAGAAGCCCTCTCAACCTCAGCTTTGAATGTGTACAAAAGCTGGAAACTATCCTCATATTTACCATACAAGTTGTCAATTGCCATTTGTTTACCATAAAACACTCTCATGTATGGCAATTCTATACCATATTTTTTCTTCAAATTACCAACTCACCAGGACCAATGTTGGAGGTTTCTCTGACCCAATTTTGCACAGCATCAGCCATCCACCTCCTCTTGGCTGCTCTGAGCCTCTCAGTTTTGTTCACACTCGGGCAGTGGTGCTCATAGGGATTTACTTTAATCTGTAAATTGAAACAAAGCAAAACAGTAAGGCAAACTGTGTGCCTGAATGAAACTGAATATGCAAACTAAATATGCAAGATACTATCAATGAGATTAGTTAGTTAGTACTGTTACTACCTGAAACAAAGTACAGTTTCTCATTAAAGAGGCATGTAGCCTCCATCTACACCTTTAAAATGCACAGTAAACAGTGAACCTTGATGGATCACTCTTCTCTATTTTAAATCTACTTCATGCTGAATTGAGAATGTGGCAACTGCATTCCTGCAGTCAACATCAGAAGGAAAAACAACTCCTTCAGCTAAACTAGGATTTTCCCTGTCATACATCATCTCAGGCCTGTCCTCATCATCATTCTCAAAATGTCCCATGTCAATGTTCTCTTGTTCCTCCTCTGAATCTGTATCTGAAAACTCAGCAGGAATAAAATCCTCATCTATCTCTTCATTTGTCTTCTGCACAAGATCTGGAAACATCCTCTCATCCTCCTCATCTGAGCCTAGCACATCATCAGGCTCAGCCTCCTCAATCATAGGCTCTAAAGGAATTTCAGTGTCTTTGCAGCCAGGTTGCCTTGGTACATTTGCAATAGGAGTTGCAGGTGGATTGCAAGTACTACTAGGGGGTGCTGACCTGCTCCTAGAAGTACTTCCTGCAACATATGTTTTAGATGTTGCTTTAGAGTCAGGGGGCTTTGCTGCTGTAGTTGCTGCTTCTGCTCTACATCTCTGAATTACAGTAGTTTCAACATTTGCAGTTTTTGAATCAGCATATGTAGCAAACATTACACCTAACTCATCATCACACTGTAGACGATTCCAAGTAGCTTTCTCTACATCCCAGAATCTGAACTCAACTGCATCATGCATACCCAAGGATATTTCCTATAGATTGCAGACCTAAAATCATTGAAAGAACTTGTGCAGTCCACCACTAGAGGGAAACTGAAGCTTGCATCCTGTCCCTTAGTACCACCCTTTGCTAAAAGAGTGGTCTCCATTCTAATTGTCAGAAAGAACGCACGCGATGGATCCATCCTACGATTGTGAACACAACTGAAGTCATGGAATGCACGTTTCTAATCATGGAAACAGATGAGTAAATACTGATCTGGAAACTTACCCTGTCGGGATCTCCTGCCTTGAATCTGTCCTGCAGCCACTCCTCATGGCATCGTCGCCGCTGCCACCACCACCGCGCGAAGAGCGTGTCTCCACCATCACCGCCGCATGATGTAGATCCGGCGATGAGTACTTCACGACATCGAGGCCACGGTTTCTGTGGGAGCCCGCGTCGCTGCCGAGTGCTAGGGTTTGGGTCGCCTTTGTCGTCACCGATCTAGGGTTCGGGGCTGTCTACACTGTCGCCTTTGAACCCTAGATCGGTGATGACAAAGGCGACCCAAACCCTAGAGAGAGGGAAAATGGCAACTACACTGTCTAATCTATGTGGACCCACTTGTAAGGAAGGCCCAGGGGCAACCGGTGTCCAAAACGTCGAGCTGTCACGGTCAAACGGCTGACCAAGTGGAGCTGTGCCAGAAGGGCATTCGAACTGACAGAGGGGAAAAACTAAGGACAAAACTGAGCATGCCCAAAAAGTAAGGGCAAAACCCGGAGGTGGGAACCAACTAGGGGCAAAGATGCAATTGTCCCAAAATAAAAAGGAGAAGTTCACCTGGCCACACTAACCTGGCGGCCCAACACTGTGTTGGCCCGAGGCCAATCAGCTGCTTCCTCTTGCCAGGCAGGCAGAGAGGAGAGCACCGGCATGCCCGAGCTCGCCACGGCGTCACCTGCTTGCCGCCGAGCTGCTGGACGCGTGGATGAACTCCACCGCGTCGCCCCGACCTCCCCGACACCTCACTCTCCCTCCTGCGCCTCTCTCTCGCTCTCTCCCACCCATGGCCGACGCAGCCGCAGCCGCACCGCCGTCGTAGCCGCGGCGACCGTCGCCCTCACGTCGCCTTGTCGTGTCCAGGAGCTCCGCCGCTCTCCACTTCATTGAGCAGGCCAAGCCCCGAGCACTCATTCGCCCCGGAGCCACCGCAATGACCCCGCTCCACCTTGCCGTCACCAGAGATCCCCTTCGCCGTCTCGCTCGCTCCAGCTCATCCCCGACCTCACCGCCTACCTTCCTGAGATCGCCGTGAGCTCCTGCCTCTCCCACTCCTCTCCGTTCTCGCTGCCGTCCATAGCAGCGACTGCAACGAGCACACCCGCATGTGCTGCCGCTTGAGCTCGTCGCCGACGTGGCTCCGGCCAGGCAACGGCCTCACCACCATGTCCACTGACTTCACCGCACCGCGTAGGCCACGTAGGAGCTGGCCCCGTGCCTCCAAGATCACCGCAACGATGACTTTGACCTCACTCGAACTCCGGCAGCCGCCAAGTTTGTCGCCGACATTGTTTCCGGCTACCCCGAGCTCAACCACCACCATCCCTCGACACGGCTTGCTCCCAGCTACCCGTAGGTGGCCTCTGTCGTCCATTTGGTCGCCAGAGTGCAAAACCCGCACCCCTCCGCCGCGTCTGGTCATCGCCGGTGGCTAAACGTTGGCGAGTTGACCCAGTTTGACCATGGGTTTGACCCCCCTGGGTCACTGACATGTGGGCCCTGCCCTTTTAGTCCAACCTAGGTTAGTAACTAATTAACCACTAATTAGTTTGTTTTCTAACTGTGCCACTGACCAGTGGGTCCCACTGGTCAGGTTAGACCTGGACCGCCCAGTTGACTTGCGGACGCAGTAATACATTTTCTGGGTTTATTCTTATTCAGGAAATTCCAGAAAATAGTGCTAACTTCAAAAATTCATAGAAATTGATCTGTAACTCCGAATGCAAAGTGTTATATATGAAAAATGATCATAAAAATCCAACATTTCCATTTGTATTGCTGGCATGCATGTTTAAACAAGTTAACCTTGCTGTTTGGTGCAAAACATGATAAGGCACTATTTAAGATCACAAAATGAGTTTGGGGTTGAGCCTTTGGTCCAAAATGGCTCAAACTCGTCTGGCTGTAGTTGCATTAGCCCAACACACTCATTTTGCCATGTCATATGCATGCATCATATTGTTGCATATTGCCATGTATTGATTGTGTTACTGGTATGTTCTCTGCGGTAGGTTCTATCCCAGAGGATTACCGTGAGTACCCAACTGAAGGACAGTACCAGTCTACCGATCTGCCTGCCAAGCAACCACCATTTGACCGTATCGCTAAAATCCCATGTTCTCACTCCTGCTCTCATTTACTACAATAAGACAACAACGTTTCAAACTGCTGAGTGTTGCGGTAGTTGAACCCATTTCCTCTGCATGACCTGTCATTGCCACAGTAACTAGATGAAACCCATTAGCATGTGTAGGAGTTGATTGAGCCATTTTTGTGTTCCTACCTTGCTATGGCTGCTATGCTTAGAGTCGTGTCAGGTCTGGTTCATCTGGGTGATGGGCTAGAGTGAAATGAATATGTCGATGAAGAGAGTGAAGTGTTGAACACGATTTCGTAGAGGTATCGATGGGAGGCCATGTAGGAGTACATGGTGGGTTGTTTCATTGGAACCGTCCTTAAGAACTGAGATCTGTGTGTGTGATTTAAGATTCAGCTACTACCATGCATTGGGCCCGAAACCAATGGACCCTCTCGGCTTATTAACCGCCCTTGTCCTTTGTCCAGGAGTTGCAAGTAGTTTCTGGTGTTTGTAGTATACTACCGGCCGTGCACAGCACTGACCCTCGGGGTGGGCTGTGATGCGGTAGGTATGTGGCACGGTGTACCGGGCGCCCGTTTGGTGTCTCGGGAACCCTGCACACATCGTTCGGGGCCGTATGTGGAAACCTCGGCCGGACTCCCTGTAGTTGGAACCTGAATAGGCGATAAACCTAGACTAGAGACTTGAGTGTTTAGTCAGGCCATGGCCGACACCCTCGTTGGGCTTCCGCTTGAAGGTTGTCGAGTACATGTCGTGTAAACGGCGATAAGTGGTGGAAGCGTGTGTGAAGAAGTACACCCCTGCAGAGTTAACATCATCTATTCGAATAGCCGCGTCCGCGGTAAAGGACTACTTGGTTGCCTATACAGTTCATAGATAAGTAAATGGAAACTACTAAAAGCCTCAAGACAAGTGTGAGTGCCATGGATGGCCCTTCCGTAGGATGACGGGAGTGGATCTGCGGTAGTGTATTGTTGTGGTGAGTAGTGGACTCGTGTGCGCAAAACATTTACGAGTTGGTGTCTCGTAAGATAGCTTAGCCAAGATTCAAAGCTGGCTTGCTGCAATAAACTCCACTATCCCTTTGTTGATAATGTGCATGTATGTAGGATCTGATGTAAGTCTTGCTGAGTACATTTGTACTCATGTTTGCTTAATTACTGTTGCAGAAGAGAATGCCGCCCCTTCTGATGGGTTTTACGTAGACCTCGACGTTGATGAGTAGCTTGATGCCCAGGTGGTGATCCTGAGCATGCGAAGGACCCTTGTAGATATATAGGCTTCATCAAGCCTTTTTACTTTCTAGTTGTCTATACTCAGACAAGTTGCTTCTGCTATGCTTGTATACTTGAATGACTTGGATGTCGGGTCGTGTGACCCCTATCTGTATGAATGATATGTATGGCTCTCTGGAGCCTTTTAAATAAAGTACTTGAGTTGTAGAGTTTTGTTGTGATGCCATGTTGTATTTGCACATATCGAGCATATTGTGTGTATATGATTGAAATGCTTGGTATGTGTGGGATCTGACTACCTAGTTGTTTATCCTTGGTAGCCTCTCTTACCGGGAAATGTCTCCTAGTGCTTCCACCGAGCCATGGTAGCTTGCTACTGCTCTGGAACACTTAGGCTGGCCGGCATGTGCCCTTCTTCGTTCCTTTGTCTGTCCCTTTGGGGAAATGTCACACGGTGTTCCTTTAAGTCCTTGTAGCTTGCTACGACTTGGGTTCATTCGCTGTTGATCGACACGTTTGTTGCTGGGCCATGTATGCATGTCCATGTAAGTTAGCGCCACTTTGGATTCACGACTAGTCATGTCAGCCCGGGTTCTCTGTCATATGGATGCTAGCAACACTATCATATACGTGTGCCAAAAGGCGCAAACGGTCCTGGGCCAGGTAAGGTGGCACCCATGGGAGTACCATGCGTGAGGCCGCAAAGTGATATGATGTGTTACATGCTAGATTGGTGTGACTTAGAATCGGGGTCCTGACATAAATCAAGTTGAGACTGCTTCCTCCGTCCATGAGGACTCTAGTGAGGTGGTATCCGCCAATGATTGGATCAAGAACCAGGGCGGCCGAACCCACGTGATCAAAAGTGATTAGATAGGCTGACCATGGGTTAAACTTGGGGATGACAGGCTCTACGGCGTAGACGTCCCGTAGTGCATCCTTGCGCTCCCTTTTAGGAATATGAGTGACATATATCATG
>NC_041385.1:354503080-354520311 GCF_002162155.2 Triticum dicoccoides | reverse complement strand
ATTTATCTTGTCGGCCTGTTTGAAAACCCAACAATTCCTGTTGGTGTGGTTTGAAGGCTTATAGGGTGTGCCATGAATCTGATAGGGCCTCTCAAGGATTTTATCTAAGTTGGATGGCCCGTCTTTGTTGCCTTTGAAAGGTTTCTTCTGCTGACCGGACTTAGGACCGCTGAATCCGGCATTGATGGCCGTATCGTCTGCTTCATCATTGTTATTGTTCCGACGTTTTTTTTATTTCGGCGAGGTTAACCATTGTCGTCCCGCACCTCAGAGGTGCCGGAGTCACTCGAGCTGTTGCTTCTATGAGCTAGCCAGCTGTCTTCGTCCGCACAGAAGCGGGTCATGAGTGTCGTTAAGGCTGCCGTGGTCTTCGGCTTTTCCTGCCCAAGGTGTCGGGCGAGCCATTCGCCATGGACGATGTGCTTAAAGGCCCGCTAAGGCTTCGGCATCCGGACAGTCTACCATCTGGTTCTTTTTAGTTAAGAACCGATTCCAAAGCTTGCGAGCTGATTCGCCTGGCTGCTGAATTATGTGACTCAAGTCGTCACCATCCGGTGGCCGGACATAAGTGCCATGAAAGTTAGCCCTAAAAGCATCTTCCAAGTCTTCCCAGGTTCCAATGGAATTTTCCGGGAGGCTGTTTACCCAGTGTCGTGCTGGTCCTTTTAGCTTTAGAGGAAGATATTTGATGGCGT
This sequence comes from Triticum dicoccoides, assembly GCF_002162155.2. Classification (NCBI taxonomy): domain Eukaryota; kingdom Viridiplantae; phylum Streptophyta; class Magnoliopsida; order Poales; family Poaceae; genus Triticum; species Triticum dicoccoides. Next base: position 354,519,616 of record NC_041385.1, on the reverse strand, counting down.
GGAGATCATCTCCTCGAGCCATGTGAATGTGGAGAAGAAAATCTTCAATCCAGACGGTCGGTTCCGTTGTTCCATCGTACCGTTTGATGTTTACGGGTTTAAATCCTTCTGGAAACTGGTGTTCCATGACCTCATTGGTAAAGCATAGGGGGTGTGTGGCCCCTCTATATCGCGCAATGTCGCGGCAAAGATCGGTTGACATCTGACTTTGGTTTTGATCCTGAACATAGTAACGGTCGTCACGTGGGGCTTCATAGCCATTGCCTCGCGTCAGGGCATGGCCCCTTGATCCGTAGATTGATCTGTCTGACCGGCTTTATTGGCTAGGTCGCATTGCAAGTCATACGTGTATCCCACGGCTGCCGTCTCCTCGCCTCTTCGGCGAGAGGGTGCGGGTTGGTGTTCAGCTTGATATGTCGTTTTATCCCGTCCATGTGATGGTCGATCTGGTTGGTCTGCCTGATTATACTATGATGGTATTGGTTCAAGGGCTTCATCGACGAATTGTGGCAGCAACTTGCGCCTAGGGTAACTTTTAACAGGTCACCCGTGGCCGTATTCCTCAGCAGCCAGGACCTTAGTCCACCTTTCATTCAGTGTATCTTGCTCGGCTTTGAACTGTCGTTGCTGCTTCTTCAGGGTCCGGGCTATAGCAATGAGCTATCGCTTGAAGCGTTCTTGGTCGAGGGGTTCCTCTGGGACAATGAAGTCTTTGTCACCGAGGCTGACCTCCTCTTCGGATTCTGGTATATAGTTGTTGTCCTTCACATCTTCGTTGTTAGCGTGTCCGGGACTATACTCACCCTCTTCCCTTTTGTCCTGTTCGGATGTGGGCTCGACGGGGTATTCGGGATCTTCAACATCGTCTGGAGTCTCATTATCTCCGGTGCCGGCATTGCTATCCCTCGCCCGACATGATTGTGAGCGGCGCCGTTGACATCGGCGCTTTGGTGGTTTATCAACGGGTTTATCCTCATCTGGGCTCGGGTTATCCTCGTTGTTTTTCAGAGTGTTCACCATGTACACATCGTAGGTTGAGGTGGCCGTCCAACGCCCCATGACGGGTGGGACTTGGCTTGGTTCGGCGGCGGCGTCCATGTCGTCGATGTCTTTGGACGCATAGTCTAGCATGTTGGTTAAGTCCTCGACAGTGGCTATCAAGTGGGTGGTGGGGGGCATAAAATTCCCCGCTCTCAACTCCCAGTCCAAGCTGGGTGCAGTTCAGAGGTGAGGCCTCGGCGATGGTGAGAGACTGCATCAAACCCAATGCTTCATCTAAGAGCAGAAGTGGGACCGGAAACTGTGGATCTGCTGGGCTGAGTTCGACGTGGGACGCCTGATTGGACCCGCAAAGTGCAGACCTCGGTAGTTCGAGATGGTTGCCCAGAGCCAAGTCTAAGATTGTATCTGGGTCTTCGGTCGGGAGTTCCACAAGGGGAAGAAGTCCGGCGGGGCTCATGCTCCCGTATTTGGACGATAAGACCTGCTCCGGATCTAAGGCCAAGGCGGGTGTGGGTGTCGACCCTTGAACGGGATCTGACAGGGGATCTGAAGAGTCTTCTCGGCGGGGACACAGAGTGGCGGCCGAGGCTGCGAACCCGTGGAAGACTACGTCTCCTTGGATGTCAGCAATGTAGTTCAGGTTTCCAAACCTGATCTGGTGGCCGGGGGCATAACTATCGACCTGCTCGAGGCGGCCAATTGAGTTGGCACAAAGCACGAAGCCACCGAACACGAAAACCTACCCAGGGATAAACATTTCCTTGGACGTAGCATCATTGTTGATGGAGAGGTGAGCCATTGATCCTTCTGTCGATGATACAGCGGAGCTCTCAATGAAAGCACCAATGTCGGTGTCAAAACCGGCAGATCTCGGGTAGGGGGCCCAAGTTGCACGTCTCAGGACCAATGGTAACTATGAATCAAAGGACACAGTGTTTACCCAGGTCCGGGCCCTCTTAATGGAGGTCAAACCCTACTCCTGCTGGATTATATTCGAGGGTATAGGGGTTACAAGAGTTGATCTACCTCGAGATCGATTCGGCTAACCCTAGATTAGCTAGCCTAGCAATGTTGTGATCCTGCCTCCGATCTAACCCTCTGGTTTATATAGACACCGGAGGGGCTTAGGGTTGTAAAAAGTCAGTTTAACAGAAAGGAAATAACATATCCGGACACCTATACTTTCCATCCACGCATACGGGAGTCCCCACCGGACACGAGAGGTAATCTTTTGTCTTGTATCTTGACGGTCCATCAGTCCGTCCCACATCAATAGACTGGACGCTCGAGGACCCCCTAGTCCAGGACTCCCACAGTCCTCCCGTAGATCCATCCACTTTATCTGGATTTACTTGTGAATCTTCATATTCCTCTGAAGAGTCATTTGACTCCAACTATAAACTATTCAAAAATCAGGATGGTGAAGTATTTCCTCAATATGTTGGACTAACTGCAGGAATGGTCCCCCTGTGAAGAAAACCTGGGTTCCAAAAAAGTGCCTTGAAAGTCTTCAGGTCAATGTCCTCATGACACCACCTGTGAAGAATAGGAACCCCTAATCAAATTCTTCATATGGATCAAAATCTTCATATGGATCCAAGTCCTCATATGGACCAAATTCTTCATTTGGATCAAATTCCTCATGTGGATCCAAATCCTCATATGAACATTATCATACTGACACTTCTGTTTCGCAAGGAAAGTCTAAAGGCTATGAATATGTGCATTATTCTTCAAATCATTATGTTCATAAGTCCTCGAAGAATTTCTCTGCTTATTCATATGCTTACTCTAACCCCGCTTCTGTCAAACGAAGTGCACTGGCTTCAATACCATCTTTCTCTTTTGGAGCTCGCAGAATGACGAACTCTTTGCCACCCCTCCAGATGTGGGTGGTGAAGAAAAAGAACTAATCTCTTACAGGGTCAGGCCTCCAGACGAACTTAATCATCAAAGAATTTGTTGGAGACCTGAATATGCTTGAATGGACGCAAACAAATCATGAAGAAATGAATTACTCATTTCTCACGTCCTCATACTGCTATATTTGTTATATTGTTGATGAAATTCAATCTGATGAAATTGATGTCATATTCTTCATTGATGAAGTATATGGGTTCGTAAGTTGCACTAATTCATCTGCAGGATGAACAACCCAAAGCTATTGAGTGGGTCCTCGACAGTGGATGTACAAATCACATGACCGGTGACAGGAACTTATTGATGGACACTACTTTATCTCCATCTCATCTGAAGCATATCACATATGCTGACAAAGGAAAAAGAAAGGTATTGGGTCTAGGTAGGGTTCCAATCTAAAAGGATAGACACATGGACAAAGTCATGCTTGTTGAGTCCTTACGATTCAACCTCATTTCTATCTCAATGCTTTGTGATCTTGATATGGTTGTCGTCTTTGGAAAATATATTTATATTGTGCTAATGGAATCTGACAATTCCAAAGTCTTCGAAGGCTTTAGGAGAGGAGACTTGTATATTATTGATTTCTCTGCAGGACCACAACCTGCCACATGTCTACTTGCAAAAGCTTTAGAAGGCTGGTTATGGAATCAATGACTTGGTCATGCTGGCATGAGGAACTTGCATACACTCGCGAAGAAGAAGCATGTCATTGGCATCGAGGGTGTCAAATTCCTCAAAGATCATCTTTGTGGGGCTTGTGAGGCTGGAAAGATCACCAGAGCCAAGCATCCCTCGAAGACTATCATGACCACTTCTCGTCTCTTTGAATTACTTCACATGGATCTCTTTGGCCCTACTCATTATGCCACATTCACTAATGTTGCATCTCTATGTGGCTTTGTCATTGTTGATGATTATTCTCGTTACACATGGGTGCATATCATCACTTACAAAACTGAAGTGCATGAAGTCTTCAAACGATTTTTCTCAAGAGCATCTATGAACTTTGGTGTGAAGATCAAGCATATCAGGAATGATAATGGGACCGAGTTCAAGAATACTAGTCTTGATGACTATCTTGATGAGCTTGGTATTACTCCCGAATTATCTGCCCCTTATACTCCTCAGCAGAATGGCGTCGTGGAGCGCAAGAACCGGACTCTTGTTGAGATGTCTTGCACTATGCTTGATGAATACAAGACACCTCCTCGTTTCTGGCCTGATGCTATTGATACTGCGTGTCACATCATCAACAGGGTATATCTTCACAAATTCTTCAAAAATACCTCATATGAACTCCTCACTGACAAGAAACCCAATGTAAGTTATTTCAAAGTCTTTGGTGCTAAATGTTGGATTAGAGATCCTCATCACAATTCTAAATTTACACCGAAAGCACATGAGGGTTTTATGCTTGGTTACGGAAAGGAGTCGTACACCTATATAGTCTTCAATACCTATCACCACAAGGTTGTTAAAACTATAGATGTGCAGTTCGATGAAACTGAAGGCTCGCAAAGAGAGCACCTACCTCCTGTGCTAGATGAAATGTCACCTGAGGAATCCATCAAGTTCAAGGCTACTGAGGATGTTATCCCCACTGAAGAATCTGCTGAAGAAGTCATTCCAGAACGTGAAGAAAATCATGTTGGTGCTACTGAAGAAAATGGCCCTGAAGAAAATGTTGTGCCAAATCAAAGTTGTCAACCTGCTCATCCTCGCGTTGCAAATGAAGTGCAGACTGAGAGAATCATCAACGACATCAATGCACCAGGTCCTCTCCAACGCTCAAAAGCTTCACATTTGTCTAACTTTTGTGGGCATTTTGTGTTTGTCTCTATCACAGAGCCCACCAAAGTTGATGAAGCATTTCTGAAGCCTGAGTGGATTCAAGCTATGCAAGAGGAATTACATCAATTCGAGCTTAATAATGTGTGGGAGCTTGTCAAGCGACCAGACCCATGCAAGCACAATATCATCGTCAAAAAATGGATCTACCGCAACAAGCAAGATGAAAACGGCCTTGTGGTGAGGAATAGTGCTCGTCTTATAGCTCAAGGCTACACACAGGTTGAAGGAATTGATTTTGATGAAACTTTTGCACCTGTTGCTAGACTTGAGGCTATTCACATATTGCTTGCTTATGCTAACCATCATAATATCATCTTATATCAAATGGATGTGAAAAGTGCATTCCTCAATGGTAAGCTTGAGGAAGAAGTTTATGTTGCTCAACCACCAGGTTTTGAGGATCCAAAACTTCCAGACCATGGCTTCAGACTCAACAAGGCCCTCTATGGCCTCAAGCAAGCTCCTCGGGCGTGGTATGATACTTTGAAGGAATTCCTCATGAAGAAAGGATTCAAACCCGGTTCACTTGACCCAACACTTTTCACCAAAACATATCATGATGGATTATTTGTGTACCAAATATATGTTGATGATATTACCTTTGGTTGTACTAACCAACATTACAGTGACGAATTTGCCTACATGATGAGTGAGGAATATCAAATGTCTATGATAGGAGAATTGAAATTCTTCTTAGGTCTACAATGGCATATTCATATCCCAGGAGAAATACCTCACGGATGTGTTGAGGAAATTCGGCATGCAAGATTGCAAAGGCGTCAAAATCCCTATGCCCACAAATGGCCATCTATGCACCAATGAAAATGGTAAAGACTTCGATCAAAAGGTATACCACTCCATGATTCGCTCTTTGTTGTATCTATGTGCATCTAGGCCGGATATTATGCTTAGTGTTTGCATGTGTGCCTGATTTCAAGCTACACCGAAGGAATCACACCATAAGGTTGTGAAACATATTCTTCGATATCTAGCTCATACTCCAACACTTGGATTATGGTATCTCAAGGGCTCGGCTTTTGATCTCATTGGATATTCTGACTCTGACTATGCTGGTGATCGAGTGGATCGCATGTCAACATCAGGCACATGTCTTTCCTCGGACGATCATTGGTATGTTGGTCCTCGAAGAAGCGGAACTGTGTATCACTCTCTACTGCTGAAGTTGAGTACATTGCTGCTGGTTCTTGCTGTGCTCAATTGCTATGGATGAAGCAAATCCCCAAGGACTATGGCATCAATGTGAAGAATGTGCCACTCTACTGCGACAATGAGAGTGCTATCAAGATTGCTCACAACCTAGTTCAACACTCGAAGACAAAGCACATCCAGATTCGGCATCATTTTCTTCGTGATCATGTGTTGAAGGGCGACATCTCCATCGACCATGTGAAGACTGAAGATCGGCTGGCAGATATCTTCACAAAGCCCTTGAATGAGAAGAGATTTAGCAAGTTGCGGTGTGAGCTAAATATCTTAGGATCTTCGAATGTTCTTTGAAAATGACACACATCCTAACACTTATGCAGAATTGATGACTTAGATGTGCAACACATGAAATAACGTTTTTCTTCAATCAATGAATACTAACCCTCTAAGTGTGAATAACTTTAATGAAGAATTTGATTATCAGAACCCTATGTCAATTGTACGTGGTGTCTGAAATCATCATTCTTATACGGTGGGTTACGCCACCAACCAAAGTTGAAAATCTTCAATTTGAGTTTTTGCAATTTTTTTAATTTTTAATTTCTTCAACTTTGCAATTTACTCAGTCTTTCCGACTATGTTCTTCATTGCTATATATATATATATATATATATATATATATATATATATATATATATATATATATATATATGATGCTACCCAACTTGCCTCCATGAAGCTCCCCCGATTGGGGCTTCATTGGGCGTCTGATCTGCCTTCTGGCGTATCTCGGCCGTTGGATCTTCACAGTAGTAAAAATCAATTTTCACCTCACGATTATTTTTCCTGGCCAATGACGGGTGAGCTCAAGCCATGCGTTTATTGGCTGGGTTGCCTGTCTTCGCGTGTAAAAAGCTTTGCCCAATCCGCTCCATGCACTCGCGCCCAATCCCATCCTCTCCCGTCCCGCTCCACACCAGCTGCCACACAACCCTAGCCCCTTACCCATCAATCCCCACAGCCCCTCCCTCCTCCTCGCTCCTGGCCATGGCCTCCACCCTAGGAGCCTCGCCACGGCCTCCTACTCCCCCTCCACCACCGTACATGCACACAGACGGCGGTGCCGGAGAAGAGCAGCTCCAGTCATGGTGGGGTGCGGCTGTGATAGAGAGGAACGAGGTCCGCCGCCCGTCTTTGTCTCCTTGCTGCCCTTTGTTGCCGATCCTCCTCTCTCCCTTCACCCCTAGCAGCATAGCAGTCAGGGACAAGGGGAAGGAGCAGGTCGACCCGACTCTATCTCTCTGCACGAGGACTAGAGGAGCAAGTGGCGAGGGAAGCCGTCACGGCCAGCGACGGCGCTGCACAGGGACGTCCGCCTCTGGTTTTCTGTCCTGTCTCCCGATCCCCTTTCGTTTAGGTGTGTTCTTTTTCCTCTTTGCCTGATTTGCTCACATGTTTGGGGTTTCGTGCTGTAGGGATAAGCTCTAGTGCGGGAGGTGTGGTATAATGCATAGGTGTATAATCTTGGCTATGATCTATGATGGTGATTTGGCTATCAACTACTAAATCCATGAATCATTCGAAAATGTTGAACTTGTTGTCCTGCTGTCTAGACATGTTTTGATTATGCTTTTAAGCACTATGCTTTGCTGATTCAGTGCCATTTATGTGGTGAAGGAGAATTTTTATGTTAAAGCATTTGGTTCTGATGGATCATATTATTGGTTCTCTGTTCAACTGAAGATGTCTTCACATAGGACTAAGGTTTGAATGTTCATGTGTTATTTTCTGCATGTTGTAGTTTCTTGTTCTTCTATGAACTATAAGGCCAATATAGATTTCTCAATGTATCATTTTGGGACTATTTGACTGCCGACCAATATTGTCATGCTGATCATTCCTCATGTCTTTGCATTTTTTGGTCTTTGTTTTGATTTCGTTGTGTGGATGTGCTTCGATTCAGGTGAGTTGAGTTCTGGCTTGGTTGGAGATGTTGATGAGGCCCGCTGGATTCATCCTTTTCGAGGTTCTGAACAAGGGCAAGCTCGACAAGGTCGAGGTGAGTGCTCGCCACAACCTCAGCTCTTGGTTTGGTTTGGATTACTCGTGTTTTTTCTTTCGACGGCAAAATAACTTCTCTTTTCAAAATACTTAGTGCGTGATCTATCTATCACATTATAATTGAGTAAGTCCAGAAAAGCCCTTTATTTGGATGAGTAAGATTCAGCGGTGTGCTCCTAAGCTATGTGTCCCTTTTCCAAATGTTAGAAAGAAAAAACTTCTGAACAACAAGGAGCACTCCACAATGAAACTCACTTAAACAGGTAGATAGATGATACCAGTTTTTGAGCCTATTTGCTCAAAATAATTAGAGTCTGAATGATTCAGACACATGCCAACCATCTTTCTCACCTCGGCATTTCGTTACACTTGATTACTGATTCGTCAAGGAGTTGTTCCACGTTCGCCTATTTCCCCAAACTGTATATATGCATTGCTCGCAAAGGAAACCAATTTAAACCCTCTTCAAAAAAATGTGGACTGTCATAAGGTTGAAAAAAAATGCATGTGTTATCCTGTAAGCACATGAATTGAAAGGCAAAATGAAAGGTCATTCAGTAGTGGATAATTTTACCTTGTTAGCCTAGACAACACTACAGGTAGTACGCAGTTGCCGACCTATATATCTCAGGACAGGGTATACAGATAGCTCCTGACCTTGCCAGAGGGTAAGTAGTTCATTTGGTTAATCTGTTTTGCATCATTTGTCGGGACTGATGATCGGTACTTGCTGTCTAAATGATTGGTACTTGTTGTCTAAATGCAGTACACGCGCATTTTAGTAATAAGTTGTTAATTGTACCTTTATATTCAGTTAGATCTCTGATAAATCAAGAAGTTGACACTTGTCAATAAGTTCAGTATATCATCTTCTGTTTGACATAATATATCATGGTCAAAGAATACAAATATTTCACAAGTAGAAAAAGCATACAAATATTAACTCTCAGTAAGAAGATGAAGTGTTCAGATATATCAATGCTTTCACTTCACTTGTCATGCTGTTATGAACTATATGTTTTGCGTAATTGTTATATCAGAATCAAAGACCCATCCGATGCTCGACTGTATCTTAGCATGCTTATCGAGTAAATTCCTTATGTCATTTTTACAGATAAATTCATTTGTTTCAAGTATCGCTTTTTTGCCATATCAACATGAAGAGTTGTCATATATTAGCCTGTTAAATTTATCGGGTGCCAAGTTCACTTCCATTTTCTTAATTATGTTTCTTCTAATTTTGGTGTTGGTGTTTGTGTTGTAAGTGAAAATATGCTCACATTTTTTTGAAATATGTGTATGCCATTAACTGATGTCACTATGTTTTCCAGGGGTATATGGACCACAAATGATGTGATATACTTGGTTGTTTCAACATGAGTACGGCTCAGTAGGAAGGTCAACCGTGGGGAGGCGCAACATAGCGCGGCCTCAGCCAATTAGGTGTCCTATCTCTTTGCCCATTGCTTCTATGGAACTCTTTTGTTTGGCTTATGAAGGCACATTCATCCTGCAAGTACAATCATGATTAAGAGTTAGAATGCCCCTGCACATCCATTTACTTTCTTACATTGATTGGTGGTTCTTATGCCTTGTATAATACGCCTTCTCACATAATAGTTTGGTAAAGAAAGAATGAACTCACTCCTGAATTTTGCACTAATTATATACTTATTTCACTATTAATAATTTGTATTTGCTATATCTTCTCTCATGAGTTCGTCAAGTTCCTTTCTCAACATGCTTAGATGCTTTTTTGTCGTAAATTTTGTGCAACGTCAGAAGTAATGGTCGATCGGTTTAGCCTTTGTGTCGGTTTCATATGTATATATGTCATTGGCCTAGCTAACATTGTGTGTCAGTAATTTATGCTTTCTTTTTTGGAATAATTATGCCTAGCTGGAAATAGAGAGGAGTTAGGTACCTGCCTGTTACTGCTCTTTTTGCTGTCTAAAGTGTTCCTTAAGCTAAACCAGTAACATGACAGTATTTTGTGTTTAACTAATATCATTCTTATCATAGTGAGTACTATATTATTCAGTTAACATCCTTTTTTTGGAAGAGGCGTGAAAGTGTAGAGGGTAGAAATGGTAATTGAATGGGTGTTCTCTTTTTACACAAGGATTCTCCGCCTGATCTTGCTATTTATGCATATCCATATGTCATTGGTATTCTTCTGATTTGCATTGATTATAGGAAGCAAGCGTACACATGAGTTGAAATTGTTCTAGTGATTCCTCGATGCTCTATTCATGGCTTTGTTCTTATTTTATCCTTCTTTCTTTGATTTGTTCTTTCCTACAAGAAGATGCCGAGTTGTGTAATATGTTCAAAGAAGAGAGAATCTGCATTTTATGAATTTTTTTCTTCTTTCTTCATTGTTACCTTAAGTTAGTGAATTTAGTTCAGTTTTACTAAGCAGCTTCATACGCATGGTCTCTCCATCTACACATCTTATTCAGTCACGAGGCCATTAAGATCTTTTGCCTTTTAGAAAAAAGGGAGATGCCATTTAGACCTTATTCTGTCCAACTTGATCTTTAACTTGCTACTACTATTTCTAAGTGTTTCCCAAGCACTGTTTTATTTGCTACAGAGAATGAGGTCACCTTATTCAGTGAATGTTCCAATTAAAAAAATAGAAACCGAGCAATTAGTTTCACTCTTAAATTTTGTATAGTAGTTCAGATTATCCAATAAATCATTTGTCAATAGGGTCAAATTATTTAAGTTGAATTAGTTGTTCCAAATTACCCAATACAAATGTTGTACAACAGAGCGAAGTTGTTCCATTCATAGATGTTGAGCCAAAATATCCTTTATCTGGAACCATTTACGTAAATAACTAACATTAAAAGAAACAACTTTACTTAAGGTCAGCGCATTCAAGAATTTGTCATTAAATCATTTGTTCACCAGTTCTTTATTACTTGAGAGATACTGTGATAAACTTATATCATTGCTTACTATATATATGTCTTGATGATGCCTGCAGGCTTGTTGCAAGCCTCAGCTAGATCAAATAGTGGGCCTTCTATATATATCTTCCTGTCGACCAGAAGAAACAATACATCAATCCTTTGCCTCCTTCTTTCTTGCTCAGATCCCATGATACAACCTCGGCGGCTGGCCAGCGAATAACAGGTAATTTCTCTTCCAATTTGATGATGATGGATGAGAATCAGTTCTATGATTGTAGCTTATAAAAACAAATGTTGGATGTCCCTTATGTGATGTACTTTGTTGTCATGATAGATACAATTGCTGATTAGTAGGTGCTCACCTCTGAATCCTTCTTTAACCGATTTACATTGGAGTTTGTACAAAGGAGACTATAATTTTTTATATTCGTTCAAGCATGGATTCCCTCTTTAGCCTATGTACGTTCTAGAAATAGGTACACACCTTGGAGAAACTTGAGAGCTACTCCCTCCGTTCCGAATTACTTGTCTTGGATTTGTCTAGATACGGATGTATCTAGCAGTCTAGATACATCCGTATCTAGACAAATCCAAGACAAGTAATTCGGAACAGAGGGAGTAATAAATAGTGTAAATAGTGCTAAGCAATTACTCTGATTGTCATTCTATGCTATCATCACAACACAGGTCAATAGACAGTCAACAAATGTGTAATCAGCTTTCCCTGGGTACTGCATCATCTACTAATAATCAAATTTTATAGCAAACGTCTTATAAATTAGCATATCTATTTCTCTAGTTGGATAGCTTTTATTGTGACTACAAAGAATATAGTTTGAGGATGGCATGTCAGTTCTTCTTTGTCTTACGTACTTCCTCCATTCCAAAATATAGTGCGCCCGCGGCTTCCCGAGGTCCAACTTTGACCATATATTTAACCAACTAGACCGACTTCGGCAGGAGAAAAATTATATAATTGAAAACTTCTTTTGAATATGAATTCACTAGTATAACTTTTGCTCCCACCGCAATCGGTCCCATTGGTTCAATTTATGGTCAAAGTTGAAGCATGGGAATAGAGGAAGCACTATATTTTGGAACGGAGGGAGTATGAAGTAATTTCTAAAATGTCTTAGGCTTCCCTATAACTATAAATTGATGGCATGTCATTAAAACCTACACAGTGCACCACCGATGGTGAAAATACCTCACAGGATGATGTTGGACATTCTTATACAAACTTCAGGCCTACTGGTGGCTGAATCGAAGTAAAATGTGATAGTGGCATGATGAGACCATGTCAGAATTCTTGTTGCTATGGAAGCAAAAGGATTCATGAAACCCACGGTGAAAACAGAGAAAAGATACTACAATTACAGTAGCATGGAGAAACCGAGGACACGAAATGAGTCTGAAGAATGCTATGGCTGATTCGTTCTAGCTAGGTACATGCAAGCTTCTCTTACATATATGCAACGTAACAACGTGAATGACTAGAACTATTGTGATGTTGCTCTATTGTAATTCACGTTGTAATTCAAGAGTCTAGAACTATTGTGATGTTGCTCTATTGTAATTCACGTTGTAATTCAAGAGTTGTGTATCAGTGACCGCATACACAAGACAATCTTGAATATTTTGTTGGGTCTATGTTTCTATGTACTGGAGTTTAGGTTATCACTTACTTACCAAAGATCTGTCTAGGTTGTGTACTGAAGGGGCATTGAAGATGCAGCGGAGGTAAGTCACTTATTCGCTTTGCTGAACGAAGATGCGGAGGAATGAGAAGAAGTAATGACGACACTGTCCGACCGATATTTGGACAATACTCTGAATCTAACCGTGCATGAGTAGGAGCAACTGTCATAGAGCTGCTGGATTAAAATATATATACCCGCTAAAACCATGTTGGCGATGAAAATAGTTTCTTTTAGTAAGGACATATTCGACCCATGTTTAAATGGGGCTTGCGATATACCGTTGGAAAGCTATGGACACGAACATCATGACCTAAGTTGAATTTTTGGCAAGATGCAAGCGGTTTAAGAGCATTTTTGAAAACCGTTTTTTCTTCACACAGAAAACATGAATCGTATTTTTATTCGCATTTCTAAACCATTTATCGAAATGAGTCAAATAATATGGCGTTGGAAAGCTGCTGCAAAACCGCTCCTTCCACATGTTGAAAGTTTTCTCTAATTCTCTATAGATAAAGAGTAATTTGGAAAATCGTAAAATTTTGCAAACCGAACAGCCGAGTTCGTATTTTTGATGTCATTTATAAACGGCTAATCCAACTGAGGCAAATGATATGACGTTGGAAATCTTATGAAAATCCGCTACTTTTTCATGTTAAAAGGTTTTTCTAATTTGGAACGGTTAAAAGTAATTTAGAAAACAATACAAGTACCACCGAATTCATATTTTCAAGCTAATTTTTTAACCGTACATCCGAAAGCAGCAAATGATATGAAGTTGGAAAGCTCGAGGAAATGCGAAACTTTTTGGTATATATTGTCTCTCCCAATTCCTTACAGTTTTGAGTAAATTTTGAAAATGGCTAAAAACGTATTTTCGCCGTAGTTTCTACAAATTTTATCGGATTGGGGCAAATAATATACTGTTGAAAATCTACAAAAAATGCGAAACTTTTTCATGTTGATCGTTTTATCTAATTCCTAACCATTTTCAAGTAATTTCGAAAATGATGAGATAATTCGTTCTGCCTCTATCGTGAAATAGATTCTTCGAAAATGCATCGTGTGAAGAATTTGAACTTCTCGGCATGTCTATTTGAACTTCATTATGTTTTTCATGTGTTTTTTTCTCGTAGCTCTCCATCCACTGCTCATAGCTCTCCATCCACTCACCGGAATTGAGCAAGTGATTTACCGATGGAAAGCTGTTGTAAACACGCAACTTTTCTGTGTTGATCATTTTTTCATACTCGCGACGATTTTAAAAGTTTTTCATGTGAAACTCATTCAGTGTAGTAGTTGAACTTCCTGTTGTTTTCACATTGAACTTATGTGAGGTATTTTTGTTTGTAATTTTCTCATCCATTCGTCAGTGTTACACAAACGATATTTATTTTGTACAACCCTCTCTCACAATAATTTTGTTAACTTTCTCCGACCGAAGACTTGAACTTATAACAACAACAAAACTAGACCATGCCCTTTAATTCATTTTCTCATATTAAACGCACACCATGTACTACATGAACTTTTTCCGTTTTTATAATTTGAAAATTTTATTTTCTTTTTGAAATCAAATTGCTCCCAAATAATAACTGAACTTCTTTGTGGATTGGGAGAATTATTTTAAAATGCAAATAACATTTTGTGTGTGTTTTTGAACATGAAAATACAAGGTGAACCTCTCTCGCAAGAATTTTTTAACTTCCCTGGACAGAGCACTTGAACTTCTTTCAACAAACCTTTTATGCTTTTATTTTTCTATACTTTCATTCTCACCTGAAATGCATTCCTTGCAGTAGTTGAACTTCTCGTTGTTTTCAGCTTGAACTTCTGTCACGTATTTTTGTGTATTTTTAGAAATGTGAAAATTGGAGGTTTTTTAGAAACATAGAACTTCTTCGTTATTTGAAATTGAACTTATTAGTTTTATTCTTTAGTAAATAGAAAAATGCGATTTTTTCAAATAAATATCAAACTGCTCCGCTTTTTTCAATTGAACTTCTTGGTTTTATTCTCTAGTAACCAGAAAATAGAAGTTTTTTTATATACATTGAACTACTCCATTTTTTGAAATTGAACTTCTTGATTTTAATCTTTAGTATTGGCGCCGAAAATGACATTGTTTTTGTTTTTTGTTTTTTGGGCTTCTAAATCCTAGGTTTTAATATACTTTGAATTTCTGTGTTGTTTTAATTTGAACTTCACATAGAAAGAAAGATAGAATTTGAATTCTCTCTTGATACTATAGTTTGAATCTAGATTGTTCTTTATAAGAAAAATGTTATGAGAGAGAGAGAGAGAAAGAAAGAATTTGAACTCTCTAGTGATATTATAATTACACTTCTTGGTAGTAACGAGGAAAATATAATTTTTTTATATAGATTGAACTACTTCATTTTTTAAAATTTGAACTTCTTGGTTTTATTGTTTAGTATCTAGGAGAATCCATTTTTTCTATAAATTTGAACCACACTCTGTTTTTTAATTCGGAGTTCTTGGTGTTATTCATTAGTAATAGGAAATGTCCTAGTTTTGTAATATATATTAAACCGCTCCATTATTTAAATTTGAACTTTTTAGGATTTTTTAAACAAGGAAAATTCATTTTTTATAAACTTTTTGAAGTGCACTATTTTTTATAGAGATTTCATAAAGTGGCTTCCGAGTTACTCCTCTTTCCTTTAACTTATGTGTTTTTAAACATCCAACTTTCAACAGGGGAAATGTATATCGCTAGAGAGTTCCCTACGTTTATTTGTCTTCTAAACTTGTCGAGTTAATTTTTGGCAAAAAAATTGAACTTCCTACCATCTGCGCTGTCAAGCTATTATTTTTAACAAAATATAGGTGGTCCACACACTCGTAGGAACCCCACTGGAAACATAAAGAATGAGAGCAGGCACTTTTTTTTATTGTCTGTATTTCACTCGGTTCACTATCTGAACTTCTAGGAGAGTTTTGTTCTTTAGTAATACAAGAGAGCGAGTGCCATCATCAAACATACATACACAATGAGTAGCGATTTGACTTCTAATGTTTTTTATATAAAAAAGACACTACTAGGAAAATCTGAGCATTCCCTGAAAAAGCGTTAGCAAGTTACAACTTACAAGTTACACGCATACAAACCAATACTGAATGCAACTGCTTGCTTTCTACTTCTCCAATATTCACGCGCAGGCAATCTAGCCGGCCTTCAATGGCAGCAACGCACCACCATACCACCGTGCGAGGTCATGCTCAAGTCGCGTATGGCGGTACCCAGAAGCAGCCGGTGCGTGATTGCTAGTGCCTCGGCAAGCAACGGATGGCGTTGACGGTGCATAGCATTGCCCCGCGGAAACCATGGTGACCATGGACAATCTGCCACCTCCGGGGTCTGGGAGTACGCTCGTGGACGAGCCACAGCCGCCGGGAGGAGCTTTGCTCATGGGCGTCGTTCTTGCCGCCTTTGACCTTCCTCGCAAGGTCGTCGTGAACTTCTCCACCTGCTGGAGCAGGGGAGAAGGAGCTTGGTCGCAGGGATCTCGCCGGCTGGATGTTGAGACGAACCACGACGACAGGGGCAGCTGGGTGAGGCCCAACGGTGGGTCGTGGTCGTCGGCAGGTGGCGTTTCACAGCGGTGAGATGCGAGAGGTCGACACGCGGAGCACCTAATTAGGGCGGGAGGCGAGCGACACCGGTGTCGGCAGTCACCTAACGAGGAGGCTGGAGGCGACCAGTGAAGGCACCGACCAAGCCGCTCACGGGGTTGCACGTCGACGCTTGGTGGTGGCTGGTGACCGCAGGATCCGGCGGCGCGCGCGGGGGTTCCAGGGAGGGCGCGCCATGGCGGGTGGATCCGGGCAGGTGGCGCGACGGCGGGGGCCTCCGGGGAGGGGGCGCGGCGGTGGGGGCCTTCGGGTAGGGG
>NC_041385.1:354467354-354502674 GCF_002162155.2 Triticum dicoccoides | reverse complement strand
GGAGAGGGCGCGGCGGCATAGGGGGTTCAGGGAGGGAGCGGCGGCGGGGATCGAGGGAGTTGGCTCGGCGGCAGGGATCCGGGGGTGCGGGCGGTTGCGGGCTGGAGTCGGGAGACGTGGGAAGAAGGTGTGGTTTTTTTTCCTGTTTTATCGTCCGGCGCTGGCCGCACGGTGTGATCCAAATAATTATTCCAATCCTGGGATTAGAATAGTATATATATATATATACATATATATATATATATATATATATATATATATATACACATATGTCTATTCTGCTAATATTAGCAGAATAACTATTCTGCACATCATTTCGGCACTGCATGCTCAACAGAAGCGCACTGCATCTTCTTGACGACGAGCACTGCAATATAGACTAGTGAACTTCTCGTCGGAAAAAACTGCACGCGTTATTTTTTCGGTACTGTTTTCACTCTAATTTTTTAACCGTTTATCGAAATGAGGCGTGTAATATACCGTTGAAAAGGTATGAACTAGGCGCAACTTTGCTATGTTGAACACTTTTTGAGATTCCTCGCGATTTAAGAGCAGTTTCAAAAACGGCGCGGCGGATGACGAGTGGCAGCGAACGTATTTTCGTGATTTTTCCTAAACCGCTCATTGGAATAAAGCAAATGATACGCCCTTGGAAAGATATCGTCAAGGCGCATCTTTTTCATATGTATTATGTTTTCTAATTCGTTACGGTTTAAGAGCAATTTCAAATTTGCTAAATCGCGGAACTCTGTTTTTTCGAATTTTTAGCAATTTTCGTACTGTTTTCGCTTCAGTTTTTGAACTGTTTATTGAAACGAGGCGCGTGATACGCCGTTGGAAAGCTACGAACGAGGCGCAACTTTCATATGTTGGAATGTTTTTGAGAATCCTTATGGTTTTTAGTTAATATTGAAACTCGTACGTCTGACGACGAGAGGGCAGCGACCGTTTTTTGTAAAATTTTCACAAACTGCTGGTCGAAATGATTCATACGATACGCCGTTGGAAAGATATCGACGAGGCGCAACTTTTTCATGTAGAACACTCTCCCTAATTCTTTACGGTTTAATAGGAAAAATTTCAAATTTACCGAAATGCGGACACTCTGTTTTTCGCGACACCCAAATTGACGTGGGTACTTCATCCGACTGAAAACCACACTGCATCGGACAGAAAACCGCACTGCATCGGACCAGTAAGAGAACTGCATGGTTTCTTTTATTCAAACGTAATTTTTTTAAGGACGAGAAAGTATAATGCACTTCACATCGGTTGTAAATGAACCACAACACTATCAAGAAGTGAACCGCATTATTTTTTTTCGCTTCCGTAACAATTTTTTTCGCACTTACGGGATGAACAACATCATACGGCCTACCGCATTGCTTCATACTGAAACCGCACTGCATCGAACGTGCAAGCGACTTGCATAACTTTTTTTGTCAGACGTAAATTTTCCATGACGAGGAAGTGGACCACGCTTCACATCGAGGCGTAAGTGAACCGCAACACTACCGAGCGTGAACCTCGACACTACGAAAAGTACACCGCATGAGATTTTATTTCTTTTTCCATGCTTATTATTTTTCATGCGCATTGACTAGGCAAGTGGACCACATGGGCTAACCGAGTGAACTACATCTAATAAGAAGAGAGCTTCTTTTGAGATGTTGTTCGTTTCTGTTTACCGAGTGAACCACATATATTTTTTATAGCGAACTACGTGAGAGATCAAAGTGAGCTTCAAAATATACATTGCCATTTATTATTTTCACACAGCCACACTCACACATCCACACTCACATTAGTCAACCGCATTAGGCTTTATTTTTCAAAGTGTGCACTGCTGTTGCACGCCGTTTGAACCTCTCTTTTTTCATATCCCTTGGAAAATATCAAAGGGAAAAGTGGACCATTAAACACAATGAGATCAATTGCATTTTTGTTTTTCCTTCATTGTTTTTGGTTGTTGTCCTTTTACTATGTACGGCAAGAAAAACTTCAAACAACCAGATCGTGAAAGGTACTTCTAATGAACTGTATCTATCTTTTTTTAAAGATAAAGCAAACATCTTTTTTTATCCATATGATGCTCAAGAGGGAGGCGCGACGAACTGCACGGAAGCCATTGAACATGCCTTGCTGCTGAACAGCAAGGCTAAGTCAGGAGGATCCCAAGCTGCCCGCTACACAATACGAAGTATATCACACGACAACAACAAAATCAGCCAAAAATAAGAAGGAAAAAATTATGAATCTCACACGTGTCTAACTGCACGCACACGAGGTCTGAGCTGCAAGACTGCATGTTGCATTGTTACTGTGGGTGTCAGCACTGCAACACCACGCACGCTCGACTGCAGAAGATCATGAAGTGCGCCGCGCGGCGTTTCAGACCCATCCAGCGCCCTGGTCACCTAGTCCAGCGCCATGAGGAGACACAGGGAGTTCGGCGGCTAGGGCCTCGCCCACCTCGAGGCACCTTTGCTGATGTACTTCATAGAGGGGGAGACAGAGCTGCAGATGCCCGCGCGATGGACTGCAGCCACAGGTGAAATCCGGGTAGTACGGGGGTCACCAGTTCTTAGTAGATCGGCGGAGGTTGGATGCCGATGCAGAGGGGAGGAAGGCGTTGGCAAGTGGGGGCATCGCCGGCGAACTGCATGGGTGACGAGGCAGAGCTGCAGCGTTAGTCAAAGTGCACGCCGGCCGAATCCAGCGTGCCGAGCAGCGAGGGGTGGATCTGGGGGCAACAAAAAGAGGAGGTCGTGGAGGGAGGGTACTTGGTGTGGCGACGGGGAGAGGCCTTGGTGACACGCGGGTCCCATGTCAGCCGGATCCGATGCTGGGGCGGTGGTCCTGGGCGGCGCCGTTCCCGGGGGGGCTATTTGATCCGGCCACCGCGATGCAACGAGAGGATGCCGGGGCGGGGAAGGCTGGATCCAGTTGCCGCGGCCCAGAAGGAGGTCACCGGGGCGGCGGGGGATAGCCGTGCCCGACGCCGACGGTGCTCGCATGCAGGGGCGTGCTGGAAGCATGGAGAGAAGTGGCAGGACGACAACCTGGTGAAGGGTGGCGCGATGGTGGCCTGGGGAGCGGCGGGCGTGGTAGATCGGCTCCCCGCGTGCTGCGTGGGTGGGGGCGGCGCCGTGGGAGGTTGTGGCTGGCTGGGAGGCGGCGGTGTGGGGGAGAAGGTGGGAGTGGGGGATCGGGGAGAAGGTGGGGAGTGGGTGCGCGTGGGTGGAGGTGAGTGGGCTGGGCTGTTTGTATTGTCTGTTCGCGTGGGCGTCGGCTGTTAGCAGAATAAGGTGGGGGTGTGCAGAATAAGACTCTTAAGGGTGTTATCATAATAGACCCTATATATATATAGGACAAATGTTTCCTACAAGCAGTGGTAGTTACCACCACTTGCGTTTTGTATGTTGTATGTAGTATCTGTCGGAACCGAGAGTATGTACATGTAGTATGTAGTATATAACAATGATTAGGTAGTATATATACTAATTTTTAGGTAGTATGTATAATTTTTTGAGTATGCTCATTTTTACGTACAAATATATATGTATTTTACAAATATAACAAAAACTATGGGCTCATATGCAATTTTTTCATGTAACTTGCTTTGAAATATCTTAGATATAGTATATGAACATATTTAAAATAATAAAATAGTATATATAGTACCACATGGTAGTATATGAGACATGTGGGGTAACTACCACCGGGTGGTAGGATGAATTTTCCCTCTCTCTCTCTCTCTCTCTCTCTATATATATATATATATATATATATATATATATATATATATATATATATATATATATATATATATATATATATATATATATATTCCTCTACAACATTCACTTATTGCTAATTCTTTAAGTTGCTTTTTCTTTAAAGTGAATGTGATCAGACCCATTCCCCCTCTATGCTAAACTCAACCCAGCCTATTCACAAATTCTTCATGTGGGTTCTATTGGAAACACGTTCAAGATCTTCACTATGTCCTTGACAAATGAAGAATTTGCGAACGAAACGTTAAAATTTCAATTTTAATTTTTCGGCTTTTGCCGCTCAAATCCTTCTGCATCCCTCGACAGGATTTATCTATTCACCCATGATCTCCACCTCCCAGTACGAGGGTGCCACATGTTGCTAAGATAGCAAGGGTCAGGGGCACGTTCGTCCAATTTCCTCAGACGAGCGGTTTTTCACCTCGGCTATAAATACCCCTCGCCCTCCTCTTAGATCATTTACTCTGCTCGATCTCTCTCCCACGCTCGAGCTCTCTGACCTAGCGCCGCTGCTACTCTCCATCGCCGTCGGTGAGGAAGAGCTTCACTGCCTCGATCTCTCGCCGTCGTACTCGCGTCGGCCGCGGAAATCTTCACCTCTGCCGCTGCCATAGTTGTCTTCCGCCGCCATGTAAGGGCGTGGAAGATCTGAACGGGCGAACTTCTCCACTTCACCTCTAAGTTCGTCCTGTTTTCATCAAGGGTAAATAAAATCTACTTTTACTGCCCTTGTTGATTCTGATGATTTCCACACAATCTTCAAAAGGTGTTTATTCTTCAACTTACGTATCCTTAAACACCAAAGTTGCTTATGTTCTTGATTTGTTTCCTTAAGATGTGTTTTTCTTCAAGATTTCTCAATTGTGTGGATTTTCAATCTATACAACTCTGGAACCTAAGACAAGAACTCTTAGTGACATTCCTCAAGACTCCCCTAGTCAAATTCCTCAAACTTGATTCCTTTTAAAACAAAATTCTGAGAATGCATATGACCTCTTCAAATTCTTCGCACCTATACTCTGTTAACAGGTACACATGTTTGTTGCTGAATCACTAGGTTCTCATCAACTTAACTTGTTTGCAGCGTTTCTCGAAGAAAAATTGCATAACTCCTCAGAGACCTCAATTGTTCAAAATCCTCAAGTGAAGAAAATGGCAGATGGTAAGCGTCCTCAAAAGGGAGGAAAGAGGCCTGAGACAAACACTACTTTCGAAATCCCTGATGAGATATATGAAGAATATTGCACTCATGATGAAGCCAAGCATGGCAAGGAGAACAAAAATCAGCGCAAGGTGCGCATTCAGCGGATTGAACGCAGATGGGCAAGAGAATGGAGGGAATATCGCTATGTCACTCCAAAATACATGAAGAAATTCGCAGTTAATCCTCCATGCCCAAGACCTCCATCGGTTCCAGGCCAAGTTGTTGATCCCACAAGCATCAAAAGAAGTGAGGAATTTCCCAAGGAGTGGGCCAAGCATCAAAGAAAATTGGCCAAGGTAGCAAAAGAAGCAGTAAAGAAATTCAATGAAGATTCTGCTACAGCTGCTGAGGCCTCTGCTAGCAAGCCCAAGAAGGCTATGCCGAAGAAGTCTGCTGTTAAACCATCTTCCTTAGCTGTAGTGCCCTCTTGGCCAAGCTCTTCAAAGCCCCCACGGCCTACTACCAAAGCAACATCTTTAAGTGCAGCACCTGCTCCCTCTACAGCAAAATCCTCAGTTGCACCTGCAAATTCCTCAGCACCTGTGCATCTTGCCATGTGCCAACGGACGAATGGCATCTCAATTGCTTCAGGAGCCTCTGCTACTTCCTCAGCTCTGCCCCAGTCCTCAATAGCTCCAACTTTGCTGAAGAAAAAGGCTGCTGCTAGACGCGGCACAAGGCCAAGTCCTCACAAAAAGCAGGTTGCCTTTGAAATTTCGTCAAGTGACGATGATCATAGACTGCCAACAAAGGGCCGCTAGTGCCAAAGGCAGTGCTGTGCCACTTTTACGGGATCCAAATAAGATTCTCAACTTCATTGATCTATGGCACAAGGATCCCAACACACCTCTGCCAGAACCGAATCTCTCGCCTGGTGAAAGTCATATGTTGACTACCTTTATCACTGAAGAAAAATGGAAATTTGATAAGGCCGGGGAAGTGAAGAAACCTCAGTATAAGAAGGAACGATTTCTGAAGAAGAATGTTGTGAACATGTCTCCTGAAGAACTTGTGACTCTTCAGACTGGGATCAAAGCTCCTAGTGATGAATTTGACGCATATCGTGCAGATTGGCTAGGCGCCAAAGTCAGATTCGTCAGATTGGCGAAAGGCTTCAAGACCAATGTTGCTGCTAAATCGCAACAAGAAACTCCTCAGGGTGAAGCATCTGCTCAGCCCGCTGAAGAACATGCCAGCATAGCTGATGAAAATCAGGTTGTTGAAGATACTGAGAGTGTCAGGGCTGCTGAAGAAATTCCAGCTCCTAATGAAACTGCCAGGGCAACCATCAATGTGCACCTGATGAACAACCCAGGCTAGCTGAAGAATCTGTTGCTGTGCCTAAAGAATCTGAACCTTCCAGGGCAACTGCATTAGTTGTGCCTGAAGAAATTGTGCCTCTTTCATCTGCTCCTCCTGCAAAGTCATCACAGATGAAAAGCATCAACCTTCCTTTTGCATCAGAAGCGACGAAAACTAAGGCTGCAGAGAGGGCAGCTGTGAACAAAAGTAAAGCATCAGCAACTTCAGAGTCTTCAGCTCCCAAGAAAGTGAAGACTTTGACAAGCTCATACGCAAACCCCATTGATGTTGTTCCTCTCTCAAGCATGCCATCAAAGGAGATTATTCCCTTTGGTGAGGAATATGTCATCCCAGATGACAGTGATGAAGAGAATCGATCTGCTGCTATGTCAGAGCAGTTGGATGAAGAAATTGAAGTGGATATAATCCCTTCACCAATGATGGTATCATCGCCCGTGCCTCTGTTCACTGCTGAAGAGGCAGGCATTGAAGAAATTGATGCTGAAGATGAGGATGTGGACATTGGGTCTACGACTCTAGTACTGAACGATGATTATTGGGAAAGACATCATCCCAATTCTCCTTTGACCACACCTCTACAGCAAATTCCTTAGCCCCCTGTGCAAACCGAAGAAATTCATACGGGTTCTGAAGGACATCAAGCTTCTCTTCACTCTATCCTGAGCTACTAATGCTGAAGAAATGGAGGCCAATACTGCTGCTGATGAAACTGATGTTGATATTCCTCAGTCTGTGGATCCAGAAGTTGTCCATCAAGAGGCTGTGAAGATTTCTGCTGTAAATCTTTGGCCCAAACAACAGAATCCTCATTCCAAGAAGCAGAAATTCAAATCTGATGATTTCTTTGTTGAGCATCATTTCTTCACAGATTTCAATCCTTATGACTCTGCAAGACTTCGACACAAGCGCTTCTCGACAGCAAGTGAGATGAACTACTACTCTACAATCCTATTTGACAAGGACAAGGTTTTTGAGCATTAGAAAATTCCACATGTGGACATGGAATCACTTCCTTGCTTTGAACCTGTCATCAGTGTTCTTCATGATGCTGTCCTGCTGAACTTCTGCTCTGAAATATCTGACTGGAATGAAGAACTCATTCTTCAATTCTATGCTACTTTGCACCTCACTCGAAATGTGCAAGATGTGAATTCATGGGTGCTTGACTGGATGACAGAAAATACTCACTACAAAGCTTCGGCCTCAGAATTGCTTCACGCCGTCCCAGTCAGTCCTCCCACTGAAGGTGCACTGCAACTCTATGAGGAACCTGAACTTCCAAATCATTTGATGCAAGTACTAATGAAGCCTTTGAAGGCTGGCCAAGCTCCAAGGACCACATTCCTCGTGAAGGAATTGTTGTATGTGCCAAGGACAGTTTATCACATATTGAACAAAACCCTCAGTCCAATCAAGGGCCACAACTCAGATGAAGAAGAAGTTGTTGGCATCATGAAGAATCTGCTCTTTAATAGCATGCATGTTATTCCTATCAACTACCACGATTTCTTCATGAGGACTTTGGCCAATGCTGCTCTGTCACCTTTTGAGTTGAAGTCTTACGCTCCCTAGATCATGAAGTTCATCAGATCAAGGTCTTCAATTCATTACAAGGCCGACTTTCAAAATCATCTCAGTTGTTTGCCCCCAATCGAAGTCCTCAAAAGGACTATTTCCTCAGCTGATGAGAAGGGCAAAGCAGCTATCATTAATGAAGGCACTCGTCCTTTGGATGGTCAATTTTGCAAGGCTGCTTCATATTTGACCAATGATGACTCCGCAACACAAGATTCTGCCGCCAAAGCTTCAAAGCAAAATCCTCAAGCCATTGTTCCGTGTGTTATGACTGAGCATGAGCTTCTCCTCAGTCTTCACCAGAAAGTTGATAGAAATCACAAGTGGGTCAAGCATCAGTCTAGTGCTATTCTTCAGAACATGATCGTTGCTCAAAACTCTGTGAAGAAGAATCACCATTATCTGCATCAAGTCTTCGACCGCACCTAGGCTATTCTTTCACATCTATACACTGCTAAAGAACTCAAGGAAATGGACTTCCAACAGGACTTTGACTGGTCTCAGCAACCATCGAAGACATTCAAGAAGGTCAAAGTTCCTCAACTGGTCGCCAATTCATATTCTTCATCGCGCGAGATAGATGAAGCTGAAGATTTGGACGACACTGTGGTAGGCCCTACACCAACGGACGACCCCAACAACGCTGGCACTCCTCCATCGGCATCATGATGATACTCTTCAAGTGCTCTAGTCCTCATTGTTTTCGCCCCTTTTGGTCATTTGATGACAAAGGGGGAGAAATTTGAGTTAGTCTTCAAGCGGGTCTAGGATATGTATGTTTTTTTAAGTTGCAACTCTTGCTCTTCTGAAGTGTTTGCTCTGCCAAGTTGTAAACTAAAGTCCTATGGTCCTCTGATACTTTTGACTGCTTTCTGCATGCTTATTTCCTCAAGTACTTTAATGCACGCATGCTGAATTTCATCAGCCACCATATTTCATCATGCATTTCAAAATCTTCATATATGTCAAATGCGTGTATGAATTACAATATATAGGGGGAGATCTCCACGATATTACTCTACAATATGCATTTGCTATCCAAAGCAAATTCCTCAAATATGCACATCTTCAGGGGAAGTTCTTCTATATCTTGCCATCAAATTCCTCAATATTAGCATTTACACTTCATATGTTTATCCCCGTTGAACACTTAACCTATTTGTCATCAATCACCAAAAGGGGGGGATTGTAAGTGCATCTAGTGCCCCTTAGTGATTTTGGTGTATTGAAGACTTATAGGTTAAGGGACTAATGTGTTTGTGAGTGTACACAGGCTCTATAAGTCGATGAGGAGTTCGATATTTATGATGAAAGTCGACCCCTAAAAATGTATGTCTTCGGCTGAAGATTTTGGTTCTCCTGAAGACTTTGAAAGTGAAGAAATTGGTGTGACCTTTGAAGACTTGGATATTCATGCGAGGACTATGAAGCGTGAAGACTTTTGTTTTTGTAGTTTTATTTTCTCTTTTTTGAGTCATAGGAAACATCGTGCTGTTAAAGGGGGTCGAGGTAAAACTAAGGAAACACTTTCCAAGTGATGATTGTGACGCCCGGATAATTAAGCTACAGTGATCCCCCGCTAATGATGCCACGTCACCTCGGTTACTGTTGATAAACTCTAGATAATTCAAAACCGAAACAAATTCATAATTTAATTACAGGAAAACAATAAAAGTTTTCAAACATTAAAATAAAAATGTTCGGTTTGTACTAAATATTGAATAGATAATTATGGTGTAGAAGACACAGTTTTATAAAATGCATAAACATTTTAAATTGAATTAAAACATAAGAGAAAATAAATAAAAGAAAGAAAATACAAAACAGAAAAAAAAACAAAAGGAAAGAAAGAGAAAAGGCCTCCTCCCCCTCCACTGGGCCACGGCCCAGCAGGCCACCAGGCCCAGCCGGCCATTCCCCCAACTCCCCTTATCCACTCACCCCCGAAACACTAGGGCATCGAACCCCACTCTCCCCACTCCTCCCTCTCCCCGCCCCGTTTCTGGATCGGGGGAGCAACCCCCCGGACCGCGCCATCGCCTGCCGCCTCCAACCGACGCACCGCGCCTGAGGACTGCCGCCTCCGCGTCGCAGCATCGCCACCGCCCCGTGTGCCTCGGCCTCCTCCTCGCCCCATGCCAAGGCCGCCATTCCTGCGCCGCGCCCTCGACCCCGTCGCCCCGCCGCACTCGTCGCCTGCAACCCGGACGCCGCCCCTTCCTCGTCCTCCTCCTCGAGCATGCCTCGCTCAACTACAGGGCTATGTGAGCCTCCCCCTCGATCTCCTTATTTCCCCCCTGTTCTGTTTCTTCGTCGCCGGAGTTCGCCGGACAGCCGCAACGAGAGCTCGCTAGGCACTCGTGCTCACCACCATCGGTCGCGCACACGCACGCTCGCGCCAGGGTGCGCCCCCTGGCCGTGGCCTTCACACGCACGGCCCGCCATGCCCGTCAGCTCCGACCACCGCTGCACGTCGTCACGCACGCACGACACTGCCGCTCGGCCGCACCACCAACCCTTGCCGTCATGCGCCGCCCGTTTCCAAGGCCGCCCTTTGCCGTACTCCGACATCTTCCCCGCCTCCGGCCACCCCTCTGCCGCCCCTGGACTCGCTGCGGCGCGAGCTCCCCAGCACGCCTGCCTGCGTCCCTCGACGCCCGCGCCTCGCCTCTCCTCACCGGGCCGGTCGGAGCTCTGCCGCTCCGCTTGTCGCGGCCACCTGCACGCACGCGTGCCCCTCCGCTGGGGCCCCTCGATGGCTGCCGCACCGCGGCCGTCCGCTGGTGGCCTCGCCCCGCTCCCCCCTGGTCGGGCTCGCCCCCTCCCACTTGGGCGACGCCCATGACCCAGCACCCGACGCCCGTTAAGGCCCCTGGCCAATGACAAACGG
This sequence comes from Triticum dicoccoides, assembly GCF_002162155.2. Lineage (NCBI taxonomy): Eukaryota > Viridiplantae > Streptophyta > Magnoliopsida > Poales > Poaceae > Triticum > Triticum dicoccoides. The sequence goes on along the minus strand of NC_041385.1, from coordinate 354,491,885 downwards.
GGCCCAGCCCCAAAACGTTTTATTGAAAAAAAAGTAGTAATAATAATAATAAATAAAATATTAATTAATTAATTAATTAAAGAATTAATTAACTTAATTAATCATAATTAGATTAATCTAATCATTAATTAACCTAATTAACTGTTAGTTAATTAATCAGTCAATGACACGCGGGGCCCACACGTCAGTTTGACCAGTCAACACCTCTGCTGACTGCTGACGTCATGATGACGTCAGCAAACACTATTCTGGATAATGTTGGATTAAATTAATTAGATAAATTCTAAACAATGATTTTAAAACTTTGGAAAATCATATAAAATAAACCGTAGCTCGGATCAAAAAACTTTGTACATGAAAGTTGCTCAGAACGACGAGACGAATCCGGATACGTAGCCCGTTCATCCGCCACACATCCCTAGCATAGCAAACACGTAACTTTTCCCCTCCGGTTCATATGCCCGAAAACGCGAAACACTTGGGATACTTTCCCGGATGTTTCCCCCCTCATCGGTATCACCTACTACCGCGTTAGGGCACACCGAACACCGCATATTGTCTTGTTACGCTTTGTGATGCTTTGATTGCTCTGTTATTTATTGTGTTCCCCCTCCGTTACTTCTTTCCGGTAGACCCGAGACTGCCGGCGACCCCCAGTTCGACTACGGAGTTGACGACCCCTCCTTGCCAGAGCAACCAGGCAAGCCCCCCCTTCGATCACCAGATATCGCCTATTCTACCTCTACTGCTTGCATTAGAGTAGTGTAGCATGTTACTGTTTCGATTGATCCTATTCTGTTGCATAGCCTGTCATTGTTGCTACAGTCATTGATACCTTACCCGCAATCCTAATGCTTAGTATAGGATGCTAGTTTATCATCATTGGCCCTACATTCTTGTCAGTCTGCCTTGCTATACTATTGGGTCGTGATCACTCGGGAGGTGATCACGGGTATATACTATACATATATACATGCTATATAGATGGTGGCTAAAGTCGGGTCAGCTCATTGAGTACCCGCACGTGATTCTGACGTGGGGGCTGGAAGGACAGGTGGCTCCATCCCGGTAGAGGTGGGCCTGGGTTCCCGACGGCCCCCGACTGTTACTTTGTGGCGGAGCGACAGGGCAGGTTGAGACCACCTAGGAGAGAGGTGGGCCTGGCCCTGGTCGGCGTCCGCGGTTACTTCATAATAACACGTTTAACAAGATCTTGGTATTTGATCTGAGTCTGGCCACTGGCCTATACGCACTAACCAACTACGCGGGAACAGTTATGGGTACTCGACGTCGTGGTATCAGCCGAAGCCTTCGTGACGTCAGCAACTGAGCGGCGCGCGCCGGATTGGAACGTAAGCCTGCTCTTGTATTAAGGGGGCTAGTTCTGCTTCCGGCCGCGTACGCAACGTGCAGGTGTGCTAAGGGCGATGGGCCCAGACCCCTGTGCACTTAGGTTTAGACCAGCGTGCTGACCTCTCTGTTGTGCCTAGGTGGGGCTGCGCCGTGTTGATCTTTCGAGGCCGGGCATGACCCAGGAAAGTGTGTCCGGCCAAATGGGATCGAGCGTGTTGGGTTATGTGGTACACCCCTACAGGGAAGGTAATCTATTCGAATAGCCGTGATCTTCGGTAACAGGACGACTTGGAGTTGTACCTTGACCTTATGACAACTAGAACCAGATACTTAATAAAACACACCCTTCCAAGTGCCAGATACAACCCGGTGATCGCTTTTCCACAGGGCGACGAGGGGAGGATCGCCGGGTAGGATTATGCTATGCGATGCTACTTGGAGGACTTCAATCTACTCTCTTCTACATGCTGCAAGATGGAGGCTGCCAGAAGCGTAGTCTTCGATAGGACTAGCTATCCCCCTCTTATTCTGGCATTCTGCAGTTCAGTCCACTCATATTGCCTCCTTACACATATACCCATGCATATGTAGTGTAGCTCCTTGCTTGCGAGTACTTTGGATGAGTACTCACGGTTGCTTTTCTCCCTCTTTTCCCCTTTTCCCTTCTACCCGGTTGTCGCAACCAGATGCTGGAGCCCTGGAGCCAGACGCCACCGTCGACGACGACTCCTACTACACAGGAGGTGCCTACTACTACGTGCAGGCTGCTGACGACGACCATGAGTAGTTTAGGAGGATCCCAGGCAGGAGGCCTGTGCCTCTTTCGATCTGTATCCCAGTTTGTGCAAGCCTTCTTAAGGCAAACTTGTTTAACTTATGTCTGTACTCAGATATTGTTGCTTCCGCTGACTCGTCTATGATCTAGCACTTGTATTCGAGCCCTTGAGGCCCCTGGCTTGTATTATGATGCTTGTATGACTTATTTATGTTTTAGAGTTGTGTTGTGATATCTTCCCGTGAGTCCCTGATCTTGATCGTACACATTTGCGTGCATGATTAGTGTACGATTGAATCGGGGGCATCACAAGTTGGTATCAGAGCCGACTGCCTGTAGGAATCCCCCTTCCACACTCCTTGGCCGAAGTCGAGTCTAGTCACTACAAAACTTTTACTCACATGGTTGTGTGCCTTACGGGCCCACGTCGCCATTGGGTGGTATTAGGATCTTTTAATCCTCGACCTTTACTCTGGGACTCTGATCTCTCGTCTATTCGGGTTAAATGACTTTAATAACGCCGACTCTAGGTTCTCGTAACTACTTCCTCTCGGAGAGCCCTCACTCCAGATGATTGCTTAGTGCACCAGAAGATGCCGAAGTTACTCTACAATGTTCTCTCAAGTCTTTGTGCCATCGCATTTGCGATTTCCTTCCACCGTCAACCCCTATGAAAACTGCATACACTTGCCATTCATACTATCATTCCCCAGTTGGTCTTGTTATTACAAGATACCCCGAAATACTCGTCGTTGTTTCGATAATCCTTTGAGCTTATTGCCTTGCTGTTCTTTGTCACCTGAATACCCCTGCAAATAATTACTCGCACTTATCGAGTAGTCATCCATCCCCAGTTGTTCATATGTTTCATATCATACTTTGAAATTCTACCCGATCATTCGAGAATCCTCTTTAAAAACTATTGCTCTACATATACTTGTCTGCTTGCATTATAGTTGCTTGCCATAGGTCTAGCAACATTCATTAGTCTCCTTTGACACCGTCATTTTGATCCTATTGATTCAACATGAGTGCGAATGCACACAATCATCGGTCAATTCTTTTAAAATTATCTTTCCGGCTGAGATGTCATTTTGAACATGATTTGTTTATCGACCAATCAAATTGTCGTCGATTGTACCCCTAAGTCTATTCAGCTTACCCATCCTTAATCAGAGTGTTTGCTTCTGATCCCTTGAATCAGAAATCATGATTCTTTACTTTGAGCTTTGAATTAGTCGGTTGCTTCTATAATCCAATGCCTTCGCATTGTTTCTTCCTCTGCTTGTGTACCGATACTCACATCAGCTCCGCTATGGACCGTTGGATCCTTTGTTGTAATATCATCCGACAGTGTCCTTCGTATACAAAAACCTCGAGAAGATTTTTCCCTGATACATAATGCATTCGGTAAATTGTATCCTCTCCTTTTGTCACCCATGCTCTACTATCGAGCTTGTGTTAATTACTATTGAAGTTTGTGGTATATGTTCCTAAGATGCCTTGATGGGTTGAACCTACACGTTTCCTAATCCGTGTGAACCCGAAAGATTTCACAGGTCATACTTATCTGGTATTGCATCAGGTAAAACTTTCAAGAACTAATGTCGTTTTTGAAATATGAGAGGTGAATGGAAGGTTATGCATTGACGAAGTGGGACTCGACCTTGAACCTTTGTGTTCATGCCCATGGACACGATGTAGATCCTATCATGGAAGCTTCTTGCAATAATAACTATTTCCTTGAAAATATCATCTGGATCTGTGAATTGATCCTTTGCAATCGTGGTTCCGACCATAATTTCTTCCTTTGATTTCATTTCCCGGACAAGTAAAAGTGCTTGTCTTCTATAAATCAATACACCCCACTTCAACCTTTAATTTGATATGCCTTCGAGTATTTATCCCTGGTATCTCGAGGATATCATGCCATTGCACTACATCTTATGAATTTGTGCTAGAGTAATACCTTTCCCTATCATAGTCACTCCATGAGTTTTGGGTTGTCGTCAACCGAGAACACCGAATAGTGAATTGAGTCCGCACTGCAATTCGACAACTCTTAGTAATCTTCATTGCTTATGAGTTTAATACTCCATCATGTCATTCCTAGCCTTATCGGCTACATCATTATCGTGCTAAAGTTAACTGTGCTATCTGGTTCTTCCCGGAGCACAAATTTCGACGGTGAGCTAATCTTACGTAGATCTTCCTCATTATATCATTTTTCCTTGAACAACAAAATTGATTTCGAGTTTGTGTCGTACCCATGGTTCCAATAACCTTTCGTTTCATCATTCCTTCAACTTGATGTCATCGCTGATCGATTACATCTTCATGAGATCTCTCGACAAATGTGTCGTGATCATCATCAGCATTCTGAGCTCTTCCAAGATATCTATCGAATTCTTGATGAGAAATACCATCCTTGCCCTCGATGAATTGTGTTGTCATCGACCACTTTATTGCCTTCCCTCAAACACAAACTTGTTCGTGTTCTGTGTTATACCTTGAGATTCTTGCTATCCAGTATTTGTTCTCCTTTACCTTGGAGTATTACCATCTTTTATGTCAAGAATGTTGTGAGAATTTCACCACCTCTTAAGAATTCTTGGTATAGTAATACTTCTTGCCATCTCCGCTCATTCCTGGGTCCCCGTGTTGATTTTAACCGGAATACCAACACGTGAACCGTGCTGCTTGGATTCTGTACTTCTAGCAACCATATTGCTTTGAAGTTAATGGTCGATAGTTTCACTCTAAGTCTATTGCTTATTGAATCATCATTCAAACATTGATTGTGCTTCCAGATTTCCGGGTGCCCCCTTCTATCATTGTTAAATTGTGTATGTTTTCCTCGAGCATACATCATTATATCATTTGATCTGACAAATGTTATCTCCTTGTTCACATAAGTGTGGAAATCCATCTTTTGGGAATCTCAATGAATTGTTGCTGAGTCCATCAGCCACCTCCTAACCCTCTCCTTGATTTAATGATGAACTCTTGTTTCGGAACTTGCTTCCATGGTACATTTCCCAAGAATCTTACGATGTCTTCTCATCAATCGGTGTCGCACCTTTTTCTTCTCAGGCATCCTGAGTCTGAGGTATCCTGACCCCAATCAGATCTGAATCTCGGTCAGATATGATGGTTGGAATATATTTCCAAGAAGTTAAACATTGGTCTTTTATATGACCCGGTAAGATGATCTCATGCCCAACACCCCTGGCCATAGGACCTATTGTTATAGTTTCTTTTTTTGCAAGGTTATCCATTATTCCATGAGCAAATTGTAAGGCTTATTCTATAAGTTGTTCCTGATGAATCCTTTGTATATCCAAGTCCAACCTTTGCTTGAAGACCATGTCAGTGCTATCTCGAAGCATGTCTGTGGTACTCCGATTTTCAATAAGAACATCTGAAGCATCATGCTAAAATTTCTTTATCAAATTATCCAAACACCGTTGTATGGGTAATGTTAGGAAATTTCTCCCCCCCCCTTTCCTAAAGATTTTTCTACATTATATCCTGTTGTGGATATCATGCTCTGTTTGTCCTTGGGAAGGATATACCCCTGAATAATGTGTTTAAACACATTTTCCTTTCCATTGTTCTATTCAATCTGATGATCACCTTTTCCTTTACATTGTTTTGTTTAACCTTCTGGTGATCTATATGATCTAAGCAGTAATATTCTTCTGCTTATGTAAACACCTAGGTGTACAATCGTGCCGGTGAGGCCATGTTACTATTGTTGATGACATTCCGGTAACCACCGATGGACACGAACTCTGCCTATTGGTCCGCCTCGTTCAACGAGCAGGAAAATGGTTCTCTTTGTCCCTCGCCCTTGGTACCGATGTTGTTGTCGACATAACCGACAGACTATCCTCTGACATGCCTTGCTTTCATGATCGTGCAAGACGTCATCGCCTTCCTACTTTTAACCCACATGATGGGCCCATAACCCACAGTTCCATAGGATCGAAACCTGACTCTCCTGTACACCCCCTGTTCCCAAAGTTATTCCTCACGCGTGGCCTCGTGTGTAATTCACAAGCCACCTTTCGATGAGATCATCAATCTGGTATCAGACGCAATACTTATTCCCATTGCTCTGAACCCCTTTCACACTTCGCTTTAGGCAACGAACGATTGCCTATGCACTTGAAACTTCTATTTTGCACCTTCTTACTTTGCTCTCGACATTATCTTAAATTTCAATTCGAGAGTTACTTTCCGCCACCTTCCTCGTTGTTGTCTACCAGATAGTCTACCCTCCAGAGGTCCATTCTTCCGGTATACCCCCTTAATCTTTCGTTAGTATGATGAAGACTCCGAAGGAAGGATGGCCACTTCATCATGATGACCTGGAGTAGAGAAATGAAGACATCACCAAAAAGGGATCAACTACTTCACAAAGAGCAATTAAGACCGAGAACACTCGCTAGAAATTCGTAACTAGAATCTTCTTTCCCCCTTACGCCTCCTAAATCTCGGGACGAGATTTCTTGTAGTGGAGGAGAATTGTGACGCCCGGCTAATTAAGCTACAGTGATCCCCCGCTAATGATGCCACGTCACCTTGATTACTGTTGATAAACTCTAGATAATTCAAAACCGAAACAAATTCATAATTTAATTACAGGAAAACAATAAAAGTTTTCAAACATTAAAATAAAAATGTTCGGTTTGTACTAAATATTGCATAGATAATTATGGTGTAGAAGACATGGTTTTATAAAATGCATAAATATTTTAAATTGAATTAAAACAGAAGAGAAAATAAATAAAAGAAAGAAAATACAAAACAGAAAGAAAAAAAGGAAAGAAAGAGAAAAGGCCTCCTCCCCCCTCCACTGGGCCACGGCCCAGCCGGCTATTCCCCCAACTCCCCCTTATCCACTCACTCCCGAAACCCTAGGGCATCGAACCCCACTCTCCCCACTCCTCCCTCTCCCCGCCCCGTTTCTGGATCGGGGGAGCGACCCCCCAGACCGCGCCGTCGCCTGCCGCCTCCAACCGGCGCACCGCGCCTGAGGACTGCCGCCTCCGCGTCGCAGCATCGCCACCGCCCCGCGTGCCTCGGCCTCCTCCTTGCCCCGTGCCGAGGCTGCCGTTCCTGCACCGCGCCCTCGACCCCGTCGCCCCGCCGCACTCGTCGCCGGCAACCCGGACGCCGCCCCTTCCTCGTCCTCCTCCTCGAGCATGCCTTGCTCAACTACAGGGCTATGTGAGCCTCCCCCTCAATCTCCTTATTTCCCCCCTGTTCCGTTTCTTCGTCGCCGGAGTTCGCCGGACAGCCGCAACGAGAGCTCGCTAGGCACTCGTGCTCACCACCACCGGTCGCGCACACGCATGCTCGCGCCAGGGCGCGCCCCCTGGCCATGGCCTTCACACGCACGGCCCGCCATGCCCGTCAGCTCCGACCACCGCTGCACATCGTCACGGACGCACGACACTGCCGCTCGGCCGCACCACCAACCCCTACCGTCGTGCGCCGCCCATTTCCAAGGCCGCCCTTTGCCGTACTCCGACATCTTCCCCGCCTCCGGCCACCCCTCTGCCGCCCCTGGACTCGCTGCAGCGTGAGCTCCCCAGCACGCCCGCCTGCGTCCCTCGACGCCCGCGCCTCGCCTCTCCTCACCGGGCCGGTCGGAGCTCTGCCGCTCCGCTCGTCGCGGCCACCTGCACACACGCGTGCCCCTCCGCTGGGGCCCCTCGATGGCTGCCGCACCGCGGCCGTCCGCTGGTGGCCTCGCCCCGCTCCCCCCTGGTCGGGCTTGCCCCCTCCCACTCGAGCGACGCCCATGACCCAGCACCCGACGCCCGTTAAGGCCCCTGGCCAATGACAAACGGGACCCAGCCCCAAAATGTTTTATTTAAAAAAAAGTAGTAGTAATAATAATAAATAACATATTAATTAATTAAAGAATTAATTAACTTAATTAATCATTATTAGATTAATCTAATCATTAATTAATCTAATTAACTGTTAGTTAATTAATCAGTCAATGACACGCGGGACCCACACGTCAGTTTGACCAGTCAACACCTCTAAACACTATTCTGGATAATGTTGGATTAAATTAATTAGATAAATTCTAAACAATGATTTTAAAACTTTGGAAAATCATATAAAATAAACCGTAGCTCGGATCAAAAAACTTTGTACATGAAAGTTGCTCAGAACGACGAGACGAATCTGGATACGTAGCCCGTTCATCCGCCACACATCCCTAGCATAGAAAACACATAACTTTTCCCCTCCAGTTCATTTGCCCGAAAACGCGAAACACTTGGGATACTTTCCCGGATGTTTCCCCCTCATCGGTATCACCTACTACCGCGTTAGGGCACACCGAACATCGCGTATTGTCTTGTTACGCTTTGTGATGCTTTGATTGCTCTGTTATTTATTGTGTTCCCCCTCCGTTACTTCTTTTCAGTAGACCCGAGGCTGCCGGCAACCCCCAGTTCGACTACGGAGTTGACGACCCCTCCTTGCCAGAGCAACCAGGCAAGCCCCCCCTTTGATCACCAGATATCGCCTATTCTACCTCTACTGCTTGCATTAGAGTAGTGTAGCATGTTACTGTTTTGATTGATCCTATTCTATTGCATAGCCTGTCATTGTTGCTACAGTCATTGATACCTTACCCGCAATCCTAAATGCTTAGTATAGGATGCTAGTTTATCATCATTGGCCCTACATTCTTGTCAGTCTGCCTTGCTATACTATTGGGTCGTGATCACTCGGGAGGTGATCACGGGTATATACTATACATATGTACATGCTATACAGATGGTGGCTAAAGTCGGGTCAGCTCATTGAGTACCCGCACGTGATTCTGATGTGGGGGCTGGAAGGACAGGTGGCTCCATCCCGGTAGAGGTGGGCCTGGGTTCCCGACGGCCCCCGACTGTTACTTTGTGGCGGAGCGACAGGGCAGGTTGAGACCACCTAGGAGAGAGGTGGGCCTGGCCCTGGTCGGCATCCGCGGTTACTTCATAATAACATGCTTAACGAGATCTTGGTATTTGATCTGAGTCTGGCCACTGGCCTATACGCACTAACCAACTATGCGGGAACAGTTATGGGCACTCGACGTCGTGGTATCAGCCGAAGCCTTCGTGACGTGAGCAACTAAGCGGCGCGCGTCGGATTGGAACGTAAGCCTACTCTTGTATTAAGGGGGCTAGTTCTGCTTCCGGCCGCGTACGCAACGTGCAGGTGTGCTAAGGGCGATGGGCTCAAACCCATGTGCGCTTAGGTTTAGACCGGCGTGCTGACCTCTCTATTGTGCCTAGGTGGGGCTGCGACGTGTTGATCTTCCGAGGCCGGGCATGACCCAGGAAAGTGTGTCCGACCAAATGGGATCGAGCGTGTTGGGTTATGTGGTGCACCCCCGCAGGGAAGTTAATCTATTCGAATAGCCGTGATCTTCGATAAGAGGACGACTTGGAGTTGTACCTTGACCTTATGACAACTAGAACCGGATACTTAATAAAACACACCCTTCCAAGTGCCAGATACAACCCGGTGATCGCTTTTCCACAGGGCGACGAGGGGAGGATGGCCAGGTAGGATTATGCTATGCGATGCTACTTGGAGGACTTCAATCTACTCTCTTCTACATGCTGCAAGATGGAGGCTGCCAGAAGCATAGTCTTCGACAGGACTAGCTATCCCCCTCTTATTCTGGCATTCTGTGGTTCAGTCCACTCATATTGCCTCCTTACACATATACCCATGCATATGTAGTGTAGCTCCTTGCTTGCGAGTACTTTGGATGAGTACTCACGGTTTCTTTTCTCCCTCTTTTCCCCTTTTCCCTTCTACCTGGTTGTCGCAACCAGATGCTGGAGCCCTGGAGCCAGACGCCACCGTCGACGACGACTCCTACTACACAGGAGGTGCCTACTACTACGTGCAGGCTACTGACGACGACCATGAGTAGTTTAGGAGGATCCTAGGCAGGAGGCCTGCGCCTCTTTCGATCTGTATCCTAGTTTGTGCTAGCCTTCTTAAGGCAAACTTGTTTAACTTATGTCTGTACTCAGATATTGTTGCTTCCACTGACTCGTCTATGATCGAGCACTTGTATTCGAGCCCTCGAGGCCCCTGGCTTGTATTATGATGCTTGTATGACTTATTTATGTTTTAGAGTTGTGTTGTGATATCTTCCCATGAGTCCCTGATCTTGATCGTACACATTTGTGTGCATGGTTAGTGTACGATTGAATCGGGGGCGTCACAATGCTCAACTCAAAATCCTACACCTACCCAATCCTTTCGAGTGAAGTCATCGGAAATCTCATACAGTTCAGTCAAGTTCTTCGGTGATAGGGACAACGATCTTTTGTTCGTTGAGGAAATTGTTTTGACTGAGGAGTTAGGAATTTGCCAGTGCGGATTGCCTACATAGTGAGGAACATGATAGCCCTGAGGAATTTGATTCTCAAATATCCGACCGTTGCTATGCTATGCGCCAGCTGTCCAAAATATCTACCCACCTAACGATCATATCATTGAAGGGCATTTATGTCTTATCATGTCGGGTTGCTCCCTAGGCTATAAATAGCCGCCCCCTACAACCACTAGCTGGTTGGCTGCTCCAAGAGAAACTGACACTTGTTATTGAGAGCATCCCATCCTTCGAGGACTTTGAGCGAAAATCATCAAGTGAGGAAAACCCAAACCCAAAACCCAAACACCTATAACCCAAAGTGATTGAGCATCACTGAAGAGATTGTTCCTGTGTGGAACCGATGCTTATTACCTTTAAGGGTTGTGCGTCCTCCAGATGATTAGGCGTCATGGTCTGAGCATCCAAGAGGAATTGTGGATCGCTGAGTGACCAAGTCTGTGAAGGTTTGGAAGTCACCTGAAGACTTGCCACGAGTGATTGGGCGAGGTCTGTGACACTTTAGCTCAAGGAGAATACAGTGAGGACTGTGTGTCCGGGACTGTGTGTCCTTAGGTTTAAATACCCAGCCGCTCTAATCAGACGTACAACTGCCACAGCAGTTGGAACTGGTCTACCAAATCATTGTCTTCGCCAAGCCATTGGTTCTATTTCCTCAACTCTTTCATTTCCTCATTCATGTGTTGATGAACCTGATCATTACTGTTTGAAGACTTTGACTGAAGACTTTCTCTATTTCCTCAACCTTATTTTTTCAGTCACATTGTCTTCAACCTGCTTATCTTGTTTTCACGCTACCTGTACCATGTGCTTGTCTTTCATTTCATCATGATGACTATGCTTTTGCTTTATTAGGTTTATACCTGAGTACTTATTCCGCTGCTAGTGTGTCGTTACTTAGGAATTTCTTCACCTAGAAATCCCTCAGTGACGAAATTGTAAAAATCGCCTATTCACCCCCCCTCTAGTCGATATAACGCACTTTCAATATGAGAAGACCGAGACCGTCAACCCAAAGGATGGAGTACATGAGTTTTGTTGGAACCGTAACCATACTTCTAAGGGTGGTAGCACCCCATACCTTGTGTTGATGACTGGATTTTCCAAGAAGACCTTCCCCCCCCCCCAAAAAAACCCAACTTTCTTTCTAGCCTCTCTGAATCTCGAGGACGAGATTCAATTTAAGGGTGGTAGTTTGTAACATCCCAGAATTCTAAATTTTGGAGTGTTGTATTAAATAAATAATTATGATTTCTTGTTTGATTGTTGTGTGATTGATCGTGTGAAATTGAGCAGAAATTGAAACTTTTTGAAAGTTGAATGAGAGGGAATAAAAGGACTTCCCAAAACTTTCATCTTGCATTTTCATCTCCATTAATTCAAATTCACTTCATTGCAAAACCCTAGAGTGAAGATAATATGACTTCTTCCATTTAAATAAATGAAAAGGGGTTCTGAAAAAAAGATTTGAATTCCATTTGAAAAATAGTCCAACTCGGAAACTTTATGCCACTCAAGGATTTTCATGAGAGGAGATAATAGGACTTCTTCAAAATATATGAAATAGAGTGGGAAGCGATGAGGAGCACTTTTGAATTTCATTTCGTTCACTTTTGAAAAGTTTTCCATTTTGAGTTTCAAAATCATTTCCATGTATTCAAATAAAATAAAGAGAGAAGGAAATATGACTCCTTCAAATATTAGCAAGAAAATATGGAAATGGATTATGAAACCAATAGAAGTTATTTTCAAAACATTTGCATTTTGGAGTTTTCTCAAATATTCAAATACTTTTCCACTCTAGAAAAATAAGAGAGAGAGAGAGGATAAAGTGACTTCCTGGAATATGAAAGAGTTGGAAATTTCATTTGAATATTAGTTAGAGTGTTCAGAGTTTATTTGGTATTTATTTTATTTGCAAAAGGTGCATTAAATGCATTAGGAAAATATTTTCAAAATCTTCTCTGATTGAACTAATGTTCACAGTGGTGTAGATATTCATAAATGAATTTAGGATTTTTGTGCGGTATTTTTATAAATTTATTTGAATTTATTTAGGGCCACTTTTGTTTTCTGTCAAAAAACACGTGTGCACTCGCCTAGACCAAAACCAATTTGGCCCAGGAGCACATGAGCCGGCCTGTTCGCACTTTTGGCCTGCGGCCCGAAGGCTTCGCCTCGCTCACCCGCTTCTCGCTTCTCTCTCGCTCGGACGGTGCCACCACTGACTGGTGGGCCCGGCCCCGTCCATCGTCCCCAACCTCTTGCGCCTCCCTCTCGGGATAGAGCTCGCGAGCTCACCGCCCGCAACAACCGCTCGGCTCTCGCATGATTAAGCATTATCCCGCAGCTCCCAAGCCTCCACTCCACGCCTATAAAAGCCCCTAGACCCCTCTCTCCATTATTCCAATTCGCTCGTCCCCTCGCCCCTTGCAGCCACCGCCTTTGTCATTTGGATCTCGCCGGAGCAGAGGAACCTCGTCGTCGTTTCCATCATCGGTGGTGCACCCGGTCCCTATATTCTCATTCAACCACTTTGCCTCTCCCTTCCGCATCCGTTTGACATATTTGTTTGCCCCTAGGTCTCGCCGGAGCGGCATCCCGCCGACGTCGCGCCCTCGCCGGAGCACCGGAGCACCCCAGCCTCACAGCTCGACCCTGACGTCCCGGGCGCAAGCCGCCACCACCGTCGGGACCCCTCGACGCTCCCGACCTCCCCGACTCCTTTCCCGCCGACGAGGAGCACCGCAGCCGCCGCCCCGTCCACCGCCCGATGCCCGCGCCGCCGTCTCCTTTTCATCATCGTCGCCACCATAAGACGAACCCTCCTGGTCGTTTAGTTTAGTTTTTTTGGATTAGATCGGTTAACCGCGGATTTAGTACACCGATCAGCTTAGTTAAACCGATATTGGTTTATTTTATTTATTTTAGCCACAGTAGTTGTTTTTCTTATTTAGTGGTCATTCGCCGTATAGCTTCCGTAGTGGACGCTGCTCGGGCAGCCACGAGCCGCCACGTGGCCGAGGACCTTTTCACAATTATTCTTCTTTCTCTTTAGACCTTTAAATTAATAGATTAGCGCCTAAACTTAGATTGGCCACAACTTTTTAACCGTAGATCCAAATTCGATGAAACCAGCGGCAAATTCTTCATCATGTTTAGCTCTCTTAAGTAATATCATCTTTGAAAACTTTTGTTAGATTTAAGTTTAAATTTATTCAGATTTGAATTCAAACTTCAATTGGCCATATCTCCTAAACCGTAGCTCGGATTGAGTTGATTCTTTTTTCATTTTGTCACCGTAGCCAAACTCCATGACTTGGACTAATCTCACAATATTTTCACACACTAGGATCTGTACATGAATATTTTACTCGTATGCCAGGTGTGCACTTTAGTTCACATCACATTTTTTTAACCTATGTCATATGTTGTTTTACACTTATAATATAGTTTTTGTGATAGTTAAGTGTGTTGTATTCTCATTTGTTTTCCGAGTCTTTTGTTGTGCATGTTGTTTTGGTTCTCTAAAATGATTGCTTATGTGAATGCAATGTTTGACTTTATAGATTTTTCATCCGAGAGTGACGAATAGTTTTATTAAGTAAATTTCTGAGAGCGATATAATCTTCATCAACTATTACCAGGCAAGTTCACATTTGGCCATTCTTTCAATTACCTATGTTTTATATATGCACTTAGTCCTTTGTGGTAGGATTGCATGGTAGGAATTTTATGCTGGATGGCTATGCTTTACACCCAGTAGTTCACTGAGGTAGGTCTGAACCTTACATCATTGTCGCCACTGTTTTACATTATTTTTTGCTTCGCTAAAGTAGACGTGGATTGGGGAGTGATCCATAATAAAGTATGAGTGACAATGTAGTAAACGGGTCCTAAGTTAATTAATGAACTACCTGGGCGGAAACTGGTTTGAATGGTCGCGAAGTACAGTGGGAGCATGCATGGGAAATCCATGGTGGTGCACCACTAGTGGTCCGTCTGCTCGGGATCAAAGGGGTCAAACATATTTTCATGTCTAGAAGCTTACGTGTGCAGCCACAAGCCAATATGGGCTCTGGCTTAGTTGAGTAGATAGTGTGACCCCTTCTGGGATGGGCTAACTGATGTAGAATATGTAGGTGTACCAGCCTATCCGTGGGTTAAGGGGGGATACTTTTGAAAGACTATGTCTCAATCTTCCGATCGTGGAGGTGGTCGAGTCTTATGGGGAAAAGTGTGCAACCTCTGCAAAGTGTTAAATCTAATAAATTAGCCATGTCCCTAGTTACAGACATCTTGAGCATCTAGTAGTGGAAATGTCGGGAGATCTCATCACTCTTAATTTAAATAGTTGGGTTTAAATGAAACTTTGGGAATGGATTAAGTTGGGGTTGCCATCTCAATCTTATGCTACTCTCTTGTAGAAGTGAGTAAATTATTTTTTGATAGGGAAAAAATAGCTTTATGCAAAGTTAACTTAGAGTCTTTCTACCAGCCAAATTGCATGTACAAATAGGTTCATTATACTCATGATGTGACTTGCCAGTACATTCAATGTACTGACCTACATGGCTGCAACGTCTAATGTTGCAGGAATTTTGTGACGCTCGGATAATCAAGCTACAGTAACCTCTGCTAATGATGCCACGTCACCTCGATTATTGTTGCTAATCTCGCGTTAGTTCAAAACCGATTCAAAATTCAAATTCAAAAATATGGCAAACAACAAAAGTTTTCAAACATTAGAACAAAAATGTTCGGTTAGTGCCAAATATTACATAGGTAATTGCTGTGAAGTAAACACATTTTTACAAAATGCCTAACTACTTTAAAATGAATTAAAACATAAAAGGAAATAAAGAAAATAAATGAAAGAACTAAATCAAAAATAAAAGGGAAACAGCCCCCCCCCTCGGACCCCGGCAAAGCAGGCCACCAGGCCGCCCGACCGGCCCACCTGGCCAACAGCCGGCCCGGCCCCTCCTGCCTCGTCTCCCTTCCCTGTTCCCCCGACCCGGGTCGGAACAGGGGCGTGCTCCCTCCCAACCGCCTCGTCGGCACCGACGTCGGGAGGGGATAAGGCCGCCACACCCTCGCATCCTCGATCCCATCTCCCACTCGCCCCCGCTCTCCCCCTCGGTCCCTGAGCCTCTCCCTCTCCCCTTAGATCCATCCCACCGCATACTAGTGCCGCCATGGCCTCGCCGTCGTAGAACTCGTGGCCACCACAACCTCCGCACCTCTCCGACGTGTCCGCTCGCTTCACCTCCCTCGACTACGCCTCCCCAACGAGCCGCAGGATGTCGGGCGCCCACGAACGCTGCCCCGGCCTCGTCTTCTTCCTTGGATCCCGGCGCGTCTCCGACGAGCGCCGTCGACTCTGCACCTACTAAACTCCCAAGGGCCATCTTGCGTGCCGCACGGTGAGCTCCCCCATCTCCCGCCCCTCTCCATTAGCTTCCTCGCGCGCCGTAGCTAGTTGCCACCGCGCCCATTTCTGTCCGCCGCCGACGGGCTCGTGGCCGTCGCCACAGCCTTCGTCATGCTCGCCTGAGCCCGTCACCGTGTTCCTGGCGCTTCCAGGAACCCAACGCGCACGTGCACATGCCTTCCCGTGCCCCCTAGCGCTGGATCCACTGATGCCCGAACTACGACGTCCACTCCACCGCTCGCCACCGCTGTCTCCGGCTGTTTCCGGCCAAGCCCCCTCCACCGTTCGATGCGCCTCGACGCGCTTGTCTATTCGGTCCCAAACCCGCCTCGTTCGAACGCCCCATAGCGCGATCCCCGTTCGCGCATGAACTGTCGTCCGCCACGCTCGTCGCCGGCGACATTCCGGCCATACCTGATGAGGACATCAATACAATTGTTACACCCACAGCCCCTGCTGCTATACATACTGGACCAATTACTAGAGCTCGTGCACGCCAACTAAATTACCAGGTACTTTCATTTCTTGGTAATGATTCTAATGTTCATGAGAATATGATGCTGCCTAAATTGGATACATTTGTTTTGCTTACAAATGAAGGGCCTAGCTTGGAGAAGGATGAACATTGGAGCAAGAACAAGCATGGAGATGATGGCATGCGCAAGGGGAACAAGAACGGAGTTACAAGTGATGATTTCAGGACTTTGAAGCCACCATAATGGGTGCATGAAGCCTTGGACGAAATATACAAGATGCCACTTCATAAATTTCGTCCCGAGGCTATTTTAGGTGTTGCGTCACCTTATTATTGGGCCAGGCCCATGTAATTTCGAAATACATAAGTATAGGCTATTTTTAGAGTCCGTATGTGTGGGGAAACAAGAGATAGGGATGATTACGGACCCCTCCACCAAGGGCCACGAAATTCCCCCCTCTTCCTCCATATATACAACCCTTAGGGCATCGTTTAGACTTTGGGTTTTGTTTAGATTAAAAGTTCGCCATAGCTGCAACTTCGCGTACTTCATTTGTGTTCAACGACCAGACAAAGGCGTCACAGGACCCCACCTTGATCAATAAAGCTTTCATCTTATATTCGCAATATCCAGATTGCAATCTCAGTTTCTTGCTTGTTCTTCGTTTGCTCGCAGGAAACAGACCCTCGTGGTCAGGTTGATCGTGCTCCGGCGTGGTCAATAACCTCTCGGAGTTGGTTTAGCGATTGCTAAGGCGCGACGTCCTTGCACGTTCGTAGTCGGATCGTCAAAGTCGACTGCCACCAAAACGATATCCATCATCTCATCGAAAGACGGGACACCTTTGCCTCTATCAATACCCACCGTCGTGCTCCCCTCCATCGGACGTGGCGCGAAGAGGCCGTTCCAGAGAGCCTGGCCGCGCCCGATTTGGTGCCCTGTAGGCGAAAACCGACGCTCGGCGGCGTTCGACCGCTCCGTGTGAGCTCGCCGGAGCTACTTTGGCGGCTCCGCTAAGCTGGCACACCGGGGCCACCCCCTGGGTCACTGCCTGTGGGCCTAGAGGCCCCAACTAGCCACGTTGACCGCAGTCAACTGCGTTGATGTGGCAGCTACTGCCACTGACATGCGGGCCCGATTCGTTTAAAACATTTTTGTAAATAAATAAAATGCTGATTATTTCCTTAATTAATTTAGTTAACTAAATAGTCACTCACTACTGGGACCCACCCACTAATTAACCCATTTAGTTAGTCTAAACCCCCTGTTAGTGCCCCTGACAATGACATGTGGGTCCCACTGGACCCACTTGTCTGGTTTGACTGGTCAACCGACCAGTTGACCTGCTGACACCACTTTGATATCATGCATGTGTCATCATGCACTGTTCTAGATAATGTTGGATTTAAATAAATAATTAAAATTAGAAAATGATTAAATCTTTATAAAATTAGTATAAAATAAACCGTAGCTCCGATGAAAATACTTTCTACATGAAAGTTGCTCAGAACAACGAGACGAATCCGGATATGCAGCCCGTTCATCCACCACATACCCCTAGCATAGAGAACACGACACTTTCCCCCTCCGGATCACTTGTCCGAAAACGCAAAACCCCGGGGATACTTTCCCGGTTGTTTCCCCGTCTCGCCGGTATCACCTACTACCGCGTTGGAGCACCCCTAGCAACACTCATAGTCATGTCATGCATCGTCATGCATATATTTGCTTTATATTTATTGTTTCTTCACTCTCTTTTCTTGCTAGACTCCGAGACCGACGCCGCTGCTACCCAGTACGACTACGGTGTTGACGACCCCTCCTTCTTGCCAGAGCAATCAAGCAAGCCCCCCCTGATCACCAGATATCGCCTATTCTTCTCTATATTGCTTGCATTAGAGTAGTGTAGCATGCTACTGTTCGGTTACTCCTATTCTGTTGCATAGCCTGTCATTGTTGCTACAGTCATTGATACCTTACCCGCAATCCTAAATGCTTAGTATAGGATGCTAGTTTATCATCATTGGCCCTACATTCTTGTCAGTCTGCCTTGCTATACTATTGGGCCGTGATCACTCGGGAGGTGATCACGGGTATATACTATACATATATACATACTATACAAATGGTGACTAAAGTCGGGTCGGCTCGTTGAGTGCCCGCGAGTGATTCACGGATTAGGGGCTGAAAGGACCTTTGTCCCGACGGCCCTCTGTGTGGATCTTTGTGGCGGAGCGACAGGGCAGGTTGAGACCACCTAGGCGAGAGGTGGGCCTGGCCCTGGTCGGCGTTCGCGGTTGCTTCATAATAACACGCTTAACGAGATCTTGGTATTTGATCTAAGTCTGGCCACTGGCCTATACGCACTAATCAACTACGCGGGAAAGATATGGGCACTCGACGTCGTGGTATCAGCCGAAGCCTTCTAGATGTCAGCGACTGAGCGGCGTGCGCCGGATTGGACTGGAACGCCTGCTCTTGTATTAGGGAGGCTAGGTCTGCTTCCGGCCACCCACGCAACATGCAGGTGTGCAATGGGCGATGGGCCCAGACCCCTGCACCATAGGAGTTAGACCGGCGTGCTGACTTCTCTGTTAGGCCTAGGTGGGGCTGCGACGTGTTGATCTTTCGAGGCCGGGCATGACCCAGGAAAGTGTGTCCGGCCAAATGGGATCGAGCATGTTGGGTTATGTGGTGCACCCCTGCAGGAAAGTTTATCTATTCGAATAGTCGTGTCCCTCGGTAAAAGGACGACCCGGAGTTGTACCTTGACCTTATGACAACTAGAACCGGATACTTAATAAAACACACCCAGACAAGTTCCACAAACAACCCGGTGATCGCTTTTCCACAGGGCGATGAGGGGAGGATCGCCGGGTAGGATTATGCTATGCGATGCTACTTGGAGGACTTCAATCTACTCTCTTCTACATGCTGCAAGACGGAGGCTGCCAGAACATAGTCTTCAATAGGACTAACTATCCCCCTCTTATTCTGGCATTCTGCAGTTCATTCCACTAATATTGCCTCCTTACACATATACCCATGCATATTTAGTGTAGCTCCTTGCTTGCGAGTACTTTGGATGAGTACTCACGGTTGCTTTGCTCCCTCTTTTCCCCCTCTTTCCTTTTCTTCTTGGATGCCGCAACCAGATGTTGGAGCCCAGGATCCAGACGCCTCCTTCGACGATGACTCCTACTACACCGGAGGTGCCTACTACTACGTGCAGGCTGCTGACGACGACCAAGAGTAGTTTAGGAGGATCCCAGGCAGGAGGCATGCGCCTCTTTCGATCTGTATCCCAGTTTGTGCTAGCCATCTTATGGCAACTTGTTTAACTTATGTCTATACTCAGATATTGTTGCTTCCGCTGACTCGTTTATGTCGAGCACTTGTGTTCGAGCCCTTGAGGCCCCTGGCTTGTAATATGATGCTTGTATGACTTATTTTACTTTTAGAGTTGTGTTGTGATTTCCCGTGAGTCCCTGATCTTGATCGTACACGTTTGCGTGCATGATTAGTGTACGATTGAATCGGGGGCGTCACAAGTTGGTATCGGAGCCGACTGCCTGTAGGAATCCCCCTTCCACACTCCTTGGCCGAAGTCGAGTCTAGACATTACAAAACTTTTACTAACATGGCTGTGTGCCTTACGGGCCCACGTCGCCATTGGGTGGTATTAGGATCTTTTATTCCTCGAGCTATACTCTGGGACTCTGACCTCTCTTCTATTCGGGTGAAATGATTTTACTAACTCTGACTCTAGGTTCTCGTAACTACTTCCTCCCGGAGAGCCCCTCACTCCAGATGTTTGCTTGGTGCACCGAAGGATTTTGAAGATACTCTCCGATGTTCTCGAGACTTTGTGCTCGTTGCTTTTGTAATTCCCTACCACTCATTTATCCCTATGGATAAATACTTACACCCGTCGTTCTTAATTTTATTCCAAGTTGATCTTGTTAATACAAGATGCCCCGAACCGCTCTCCTTGTTCCAAGAATCCTTTGAGCTTACTGCATTACAGTTCTTGCCTCATGAGTACCCCTTGTGGATATTTTCTCGCACTTACCGAGTATCCGTTCTTTCCCCGTTCATATGATTCTCAAGATACATTGAAATAGTACCCGATCTTCCAAAAATCCTCAGCAGCTTATTGCTCTTGAAATTCTTGCTTGCTTGCATTAGGATTAATCCCATAAGTCTGGTAATCTTATCGTCGTCTTTTGTCATTATCATTTTGAGTCTATTGATTCAATGTGTTGCGAATGTGCGCAATCCTCAATCAGATCCTAGAATTCATCCTTCTGGCTCAGACGTCATTTTAAAAACGAGCTGGATCTTGACCAATCAATTGCCATCGGTTGTACCCCTAAGGCTATTCAACTTATCCATCCCTAATCAAAGCATTACTTCTGATCCCTTGTCTTGGGATTCATAATTCCTTTGTAATTGAGCTTTGAATTAGTGAGTTGTTTCTATCATCTGATCTCCTTGCATTTTTTTAATTCTAGTTGATTACCGGTGCTCGCATCATATCCCTTATGGACCACCAGATCCTTTATTGGATTTCATCCGACAACGTCCTTCATATTCAATAACCTTGTGAGCCTTTTCTCAGATACGTAATTCCTTTGGTAAATTGTATCCTCTGCCTGTCAACCATGCTCTACTTTTGAGCTTGTGTTATTTACTCCTGAAGTTCGTGGTATATGTTCTAAGAAGCCCCGATGGCTTGAACCTATGTCTTCCCCTAATCCATGAGAACCCAAAAGTTTCACAAGTCATACTCTTCTGGTGTTCTACCAAATAAAATTCCAACACTACAGTTTTATCAAAACGAGAGGTGAACGAAATGATATGCCTTAAAGAAGTGGGAGTCGACCTTGAACTTTGTGTTCATGCCCATGAAAATGATGTAGACCGTCTCAGAAGCTTCTTACCAAATGATTATCCAGCTGTATGATTCTTTCGGTATTATTGAATGGATTCCTTACAGTTATGGTTCCGGCCATGCTGTCCTAATCTGATATATCTGAAGGGAATTCATTCCAGTGCCTCGTCTATTTTGGGCAAGGTTGAAGTATCTACGGTCACAGGTCAATGACCCGGTTCTATTTCTATCATGTTCTACCTTCGAGTATCACCCCCTGGTATCTCAAAGATGTCTTGCCATTGCACCACATCTTACTAACTTTGTTGAAGTAATGTCTTTCCTTGTCATAATCACTCTACGGGTTCTGGGCTGTTGTCAACCGAGGACACCGACTAGTGAAATTATTCTGCACTAGAAATCAAATACCCCTAGTATTTTTACTTGGAAATTCTAAACCCAATCTGGTCATTTCTAGACTATCAGCTGCATCCTTGTCTTGCTATCTTTGACTGTGCTACCTCGTCCTTCTTTGGTGCACGAATTCTTCAGTGTGTGAGCACGACTTATGTCGAGCTTTCAACATCATGTTGCTTGTCTTGAAAGGCAACTTTGGTTCCGAGCTTGAATCTTATATATTGATCCGGATCCTATAACTTGCCACTTCATCATTCCCTTGCTTGGTGTCGTTGTTGTTTGATTGCATCCTCTTGAAACCTCCCGGCAAATGTGTCGGATCACCTTCAACACTTTGACTTCTTCCGAGATGTTAACTGTGTTCATGATGAGAAATACCCTCCTTGCCCTCGATGATATTTATTATCATCGACAACACCCTTGACTTCCTTTCATTGCGAACTTGTCCACATTATGAATACAACTTGCTCTCCAGCTAGTGTTGTGTTCTGCCTTGAAGTATTACTGTCTTTTCTGTCGAGAATGTTGTGGGGATTGCTCCACCTCTTAGAAATTCTCGGTATGATGATACTTCTCACCATCACCATTCTTCCTTGGTCCCTGTGTTGTTTTTAACAAGGATACCAATATGCTAAAGATGCTGCTTGAGTTCTGGACTTCTAGCAACCCTATTGCTTTGAAGTTAATGATTGACAATTCGCTCTTAGACTGTTGGTTATCGAATCATCACTCTAACATTGATCTTGCTGCCTAAGGTCATATTTTGGGCACACCTTTCAACTAATGATTGATGGTGTATGTTTTTCCTCGAGCATACAACATTATATCATTTGAATTGACAAGTGTCATCTTCTTGTTCACATTATTGTGGAAATCCATCCGTTTGGAAATCTCGAGGAATTGTCGCTGAGTCCATCAGCCACCCCCTCATCCTCTCCTTGGTTTACTGATGAACTCTTGTTTCGGAACTCACTTCCATAGTTCATTTCCCGAGAATCTTATGAAGACTTCTCGTCAATTCCTGTCGCACCTTTTTATCTCGGGATCCCGAGTCTGAGGTATCCTGACACCAATCAGATTTGAATCTCGGTCAGATATGATGGTTGGAACATATTTCCAAGAGTTATAACATTGGTCTTTATATACCCGGTAAGGTGATGTCATGCCTAGCACACCTGGTTGGAGGACTATTGTTATAGTTTACTTTCCAGGAAGGTTATCCATTCTTCCATGAGGAAATTGTAAAGACTTATTCTACAAGTTGTTCCTGATGGATCCTTTGTGCATCCAAATTCTGAACCTTAATTGATGACCTTGTCAATGCTATCTCGAAGCATGTCTGTGGTAATCCGATTTTCAATAAGAGAATTTGCAGCACAATGCTAAATTTTCTTTATCGTTTATCCTAACACCGTTGTATGGGTAATATCATGAGATTCCTCCCCCCTTACCTAAATGGTTTTCTACTTTCTATCCTGTCATGGATATCATGCTCCGCTTGTCCTTGGGAAGGATATACCCCCGAAATATGTGTGTATACACATTTTCATTTCCATTGTTCTGTTTAACCCTGATAATTGCATTTTTCCTTTCCATTGTCTTGTTTAAGCTTTCTTGTAATCTAACTTAACTGAGTAGTGATAATTCCCTGCTTAGTAAGCACCTCGTTGTACGACTCTGTCAGTAAGACCCTGTTACCATTGTTGATAGCATCCCGGTAACCACCGATGGACGAGAACTTTGCCTATTGGTCCGCCTCGTTCAACGACCAGGAAAATGGTTCTCTTCATCCCTCGCCCTTGGTATCGATGTTGTTGCCGACATAACTAACAGGCTAGCCTCTGACATGCCTTGCTACCGTGACTGTGCAAGATGTCTGCCCCCCCCCCTTCTATTTTAACCGCATGGTGGGCCCATAACCCAGAGTTCCACAGGATCGAAACCTGACTCTCATGTACAACCCTATTTCTATTGGTTATTCCTCACGCTTGGCTTCATATTTAATTCACGGGCCACCTTCCTAGTGCGCAATTCTGGTATCATATGCAATACTTACTCTCGTTGCTCTGAACCCCTTTCTCACTCTGGTTCAGACTTCGAGCAACTATCTATCCACTTGGAACCTCTTATTGTACCTTCGTACCTTACTCTCGTTGTATTCTATATGTTTAACTTGAGAGATAATCTTATGCTCATTCATGGGTTAACCCCCAGATGGTTTCCCTCATAAGCATACTATCGTAGCCGAGCTGCCCCTTACCTATTCGTAAGTACGTTGGAAGTCCCGAAGAAAAGGACGACTTCACCATGATGAACTAAAGCAGAGAAATGAAGACGTCAAGGT
Organism: Triticum dicoccoides; assembly: GCF_002162155.2. Taxonomy (NCBI): domain Eukaryota; kingdom Viridiplantae; phylum Streptophyta; class Magnoliopsida; order Poales; family Poaceae; genus Triticum; species Triticum dicoccoides. The sequence continues at coordinate 354,467,782 of NC_041385.1, read as the reverse complement.
AATGGATCGATCTCTTCGAGAAGAGCAGCCAAGATTGAGAAGATCCGTTAAAGTTTCGTAACCAGGCCTTTCCCCCCTTAGACCCCTCTTAAATCTCGGGACAAGATTTCTTGTAGTGGAGGAGAATTGTGACGCCCGGATAATCAAGCTACAGTAACCTCTACTAATGATGCCACGTCACCTCGATTACTGTTGCTAATCTCGCGTTAGTTTGAAACCGATTCAAAATTCAAATTCAAAAATATGGCAAACAACAAAAGTTTTCAAACATTAGAACAAATATGTTCGGTTAGTGCCAAATGTTACATAGGTAATTGTTGTGAAGTAAACACATTTTTAGAAAATGCCTAACTACTTTAAAATGAATTAAAACAAAAAAGGAAATAAAGAAAATAAATGAAAGAACTAAATCAAAAATAAAAGGGAAA
>NC_041385.1:354465093-354466983 GCF_002162155.2 Triticum dicoccoides | reverse complement strand
CAGGCCGCCCGACCGGCCCACCTGGCCAACAGTCGGCCCGGCCCCTCCTGCCTCGTCTCCCTTCCCTGTTCCCCCGACCCGGGTCGGAACAGGGGCGTGCTCCCGCCCAACCACCTCGCCGGCACCGACGCCGGGAGGGGATAAGGCCGCCATGCCCTCGCCTCCTTGATCCCATCTCCCACTCGCCCCTGTTGTCCCCCTCGGTCCCTGAGCCTCTCCTTCTCCCCTCAGATCCATCCCACCGCATCCGAGCACTACCATGGCCTCGCTGCTGTAGAACTCGCGGCCACCGCGACCTCCGCACCTCTCCGACGTGTCCGCTCGCTTCACCTCCCTCGAATACGCCTCCCCGACGAGCCACAGGACACCGGGCGCCCACGAACGCTGCCTCGACCTCGTCTTCTTCCTCGGATCCTCGGCGCGTCTCCGACGAGCGCCGTCGACTCTGCAGCTACTAAACTCCCAAGGGCCATCTTGCGTGCCGCACGGTGAGCTCCCCCATCTCCCGCCCCTCTCCGTAGCTTCCTCGCGCGCCGTAGCTAGTTGCCACCGCACCCGTTTCTGTCCGCCGCCGGCGGGCTCATGGTCGTCGCCACAGCCGTCGTCATGCTCGCTTGAGCCCGTCACCGTATTCCTGGCGCTTCCAGGAACCCAACACGCATGCGCACACGCCTTCCCGTGCCCCCTAGCGCTGGATCCACTAATGCCCGAACTCCAGCATCCGCTTCGCCGTTCGCCACCGCTGTCTCCGGCTGTTTCCGGCCAAGCCCCCTCCACCGTTCGACGCGCCTCGACGCGCTCGGCTGTTCGGTCCCAAACCCGCCTCGTTCGAACGCCCCGTAGCGCGATCCCCGTCTGTGCCCGAACTGCCGTCTGCCGCGCTCGTCGCCGGTGACCATTCCGGCCACCCCCGTCGTCGTGCTCCCCTCCATCGGACGCGGCTCGAAGAGGCCGTTCCAGAGAGCCTGGCCGCGCCCGATTTGGTGCCCCGTAGGCGAAACCCGACGCTCGCCGGCGTTCGGCCGCTGCGTGCGAGCTCACCGGAGCTACTCCGGCGGCTCCACTGAGCTGGCACACCGGGGCCCACCCCCTGGGTCATTGCCTGTGGGCCTAGGGGCCCTAACTAGCCATGTTGACCGAAGTCAACTGCGATGATGTGGCAGCTACTGCCACTGACATGCGGGCCCGCGTCGTTTAAAACATTTTTGTAAAAAAATAAAATGCTAACTATTTCCTTAATTGATTTATTTAACTAAATAGTCACTGACTGCTAGGACCCACCCACTAATTAACCCATTTAGTTAGTCTAAACCCCGTGTTAGTGCCCCTGACAATGACATGTGGGTCCCACTGGACCCACCTGTCTGGTTTGACTGGTCAACCGACCAGTTGACCTGCTGACATCACTGTGATGTCATGCCTGCGTCATCATGCACTGTTCTGGATAATGTTGGATTTAAATAAATAATTAAAATCAAAAAATGATTAAATCTTTAGAAAATTAGTATAAAATAAACCGTAGCTCAGATGAAAATACTTTCTACATGAAAGTTGCTCAAAACGACGAGACGAATCCGGATATGCAGCCCGTTCGTCCACCACACACCCCTAGCATAGAGAACACGCAACTTTGCCCCTCCAGATGACTTGTCCGAAAATGCGAAACCTCGGGGATACTTTCTCGGTTGTTTCCCCCTCTCGCCGGTATCACCTACTACCGCGTTGGAGCACCCCTAGCAACGCTCATAGTCATGTCATGCATCATCATGCATATGTTTGCTTTATATTTATTGTTTCTTCCCCCTCTTCTCTCGCTAGACTCTGAGACCGACGCCGCTGCTACCCAGTACGACTACGGTGTTGATGACCCCTCCTTGCCAGAGCAATCAG
>NC_041385.1:354451243-354464923 GCF_002162155.2 Triticum dicoccoides | reverse complement strand
CTATTCTTCTCTATACTGCTTGCATTAGAGTAGTGTAGCATGTTACTGTTTGGTTACTCCTATTCTGTTGCATAGCCTGTCATTGTTGCTACAGTCATTGATACCTTACCCGCAATCCTAAATGCTTAGTATAGGATGCTAGTTTATCATCATTGGCCCTACATTCTTGTCAGTCTGCCTTGCTATACTATTGGGTCGTGATCACTCGGGAGGTGATCATGGGTATATACTATACATATATACATACTATACAGATGGTGACTAAAGTCGGGTCGGCTCATTGAGTGCCCGCGAGTGATTCACGGATTAGGGGCTGAAAGGACCTTTGTCCCGACGGCCCTCTGTGTGGATCTTTGTGGCGAAGTGACAGGGCAGGTTGAGACCACCTAGGCGAGAGGTGGGCCTGGCCCTGGTCGGCGTTTGTGGTATGTTCATAATAACAAGCTTAACGAGATCTTGGTATTTGATCTGAGTCTGGCCACTGGCCTATACGCACTAACCAACTACACGGGAAAGATATGGGCACTCGACGTCGTGGTATCAGCCGAAGCCTTCTAGACGTCAGCGACTGAGCGGCGCGCGCCGGATTGGACTGGAACGCCTACTCTTGTATTGGGGAGGCTAGGTCTGCTTCCGGCTGCCCACACAACATGCAGGTGTGCAATGGGCGATGGGCCCAAACCCCTGCGCCATAGGAGTTAGACCGGCGTGCTGACCTCTCTGTTAGGCCTAGGTGGGGCTGCGACGTGTTGATCTTTCGAGGCCGGGCATGACCCAGGAAAGTGTGTTCGGCCAAATGGGATCGAGCGTGTTGGGTTATGTGGTGCACCCCTGTAGGAGTTTATCTATTCGAATAGTCGTGTCCCTCGGTAAAAGGACGACCCAGAGTTGTACCTTGACCTTATGACAACTAGAACCGGATACTTAATAAAACACACCTAGACAAGTTCCACAGACAACCCGGTGATCGCTTTTCCACAGGGCGACGAGTGGAGGATCGCCGGGTAGGATTATGCTATGTGATGCTACTTGGAGGACTTCAATCTACTCTCTTCTACATGCTGCAAGATGGAGGCTGCCAGAAGCGTAGTCTTCGATAGGACTAGCTATCCCCCTCTTATTCTGGCATTCTGCAGTTCAGTCCACTGATATTGCCTCCTTACACATATACCCATGCATATTTAGTGTAGCTCCTTGCTTGCGAGTACTTTGGATGAGTACTCACGGTTGCTTTGCTCCCTCTTTTCTCCCTCTTTCCTTTTCTTCTTGGATGCCGCAACCAGACGTTGGAGCCCAGGATCCAGACGCCACCTTCGACGACGACTCCTACTACACCGGAGGTGCCTACTACTATGTGCAGGCTGCTGACGACGACCATGAGTAGTTTAGGAGGATCCCAAGAAGGAGGCGCGCCTCTTTCGATCTGTATCCCAGTTTGTGCTAGCCATCTTATGGCAACTTGTTTAACTTATGTCTGTACTCAGATATTTTTGCTTCCACTGACTCGTTTATGTCGAGCACTTGTATTCGATCCCTCGAGGCCCCTGGCTTGTAATATGATGCTTGTATGACTTATTTTACTTTTAGAGTTGTGTTGTGATATCTTCCCGTGAGTCCCTGATCTTGATCGTACACGTTTGCATGCATGATTAGTGTATGATTGAATCGGGGGCGTCACAAATTTCTATGACGAGTAAGAGTTACGTTGTAGGTTTACGGTCTACACTCAACTTGCCGTTGGCGTTGATGGGACTCCACACCTGTTTGATTGTTTCCGCTGAGACTTATATATATATATATATATATATATATAGGGAAAATCCATCCTACCACCCGGTGGTAGTTACCCCACAAGTCTCATATACTACCATGTGGTACTATATATACTATTTTATTATTTTAAATATGTTCATATACTATATCTAAGATATTTCAAAGCAAGTTACATTGACCGTTTGAGGTCGGATCGCTACAGTGGAAGTACGATATTTGACGGATCATGGAGGACATGGCCTTGTTGAATGGCATGGTGGCCTTGAGGAACTTGTGCTTGATCCAACTATCATCTGTATGCTTGTTCCATGATCTAGGAGTGAGACCGCAAGAGTTGTCAACCTCCGGTAGAGCTCACGAGGATCCTCATCTTCATTCATCACAAACGCATCGGCCTCATCAAGGATCACCTCGAAGTTTGCGCATTGAATGCTCAAGCTTCCCTTGTACAAAGAGGTAATGTGTTCCCATGCATCTTTGCAAGAGTGAATGGGCGCAAGTGAGCGAGCTCTTCAGGAGGCATAGCGGCTTGAAGAATGAACAAAGTGGAGTGGTTGTATTGATTGTCCACTTCTTCTCTTGGAGTGAAGTTGTTTGGATCATGTGGGTAGTAGCCTTGCTCAATGATTCTCCAAAGATGTGTTGAGATGTGATTCAAATGAGACTTGATACAAAAAACACAATTAGGAAAATCATTTAGCACAAGCTTAGGAGGAGGACCAAGGTGGTTGATATGAGATGCATGGACCAGTCCTCCATAGACCGGGGGAGGGGTAATCGTGGCATGGGTGCCCGTCCCATTCTTACCTTGAGGGGTGGTAAGTTTATCACTATTAGCCGCCTCCTTGCCAGAGTCGGCATCCGAATTTGAAGTAGTGGGTTTAACCACTTGCAATGGATCGCTGGGAAGTTTAAGACCCTCAAGTAATTCCGTAAACGAGGATTTGACCTCGGTCGTCATACAGGTACTAAGTGAAGCCATAGCCTCATTTAGGTCCTCTCGTGTGACCATGGCCACCACCTCGACCGCGGGTACACCTCCACCGCTTGACACATCATCAACCATACTCTTTAGGTGGTTAAGCCCTTAAAAGAGACGAGGGTCTGATAGCAATTGAAACGATCGATATGGTTGACTAGAGGGGGGTGGATAGGCAACTACCATTTTTTAGCTTTTCTTAACAAATTAGGTTTAGCAACAAAAGGTTGCACAAAGGAGAAAATGCAAGCAGTACTGGCAACGGTAGTAGGAGCGGCAGTACCGCTTGCTACTGTGCTACTACCGTGAATTAGGAGCTGGCAACAGAGAGTTGCACTCGCAGGAACCCCCTAAGCGGCGCACGCGCGGTAGTGCCCAGCGGTAGTTACCGGCGGTGCTACCGCTTGTGTGCTACCTCAAGCTTCTCAGTAAAGCAGCAAGATAGCTCCTAGGTTGCTACAAGGAAATGTGGGTGCATACGAGGTTCTGTACATGTTGATTCCACCCGTACCTTTCCAACGCGGACCCCCTCTTAATAGTACGGATTCCCTATGACTCAAATCACTAAAAATAAATCGTCGGAAAATAACCGTCTTCACTCTTAAGCACTGAGGGGAAATAAATTGTCTCGTGCCATCTAGGATATTCTTTGAAATACTCAATGCACACAGTTAGTCCGCAAAACGCATTGTCATCAACCAAAATCACTAAGGAAGAAATATGCCCTAACAACTCTTTTGGTCAAGAAATATTCGGGTACCATGCAAACAAGGGGAAGAATCTTAATGAAAGATCTTTTGGAAGAAGAAAGTGTTGCAATTGTGATAGCCCAAGACACTTTGTGCATGATTGCCCATATGGTAGACGTGAAGACAAGTCTGAGAAGCTTGTGCTCAAGAAGAAGAAATTATCCAAGTTCACCAAGAGAAAAGATGATAAGACGCATGTTCATGAGGAGTACATGTCCAGAGATGAAGATGATGGTGATGATGATCATGTGGGTACGGCCGCCATTGTCGTACACACCACTACCCTCTCCCCCACCACCGATCTTTGAATCCCCCAATGAGAACAAGCCCATCACTCATTGTTGTCTCATGGCCAAAGAGGTAATAACAAAGTCCAACTCTCCTAAGCCCTCCTTCCACACTCCCAATGCATCATGTGATGAGTTGGGGGATGAGTGTGATGAATGTGTGGATAATGATGATGAAGCCTTTATGGCCTTCATGAAAACTCTTCATGGTGAGGCTCGTGCTCATTTTGGCGATCTCCTTAAGTCACTCGCCGAACGCGATGACTTTACTGAGAATGTTGAAAACCTCCCTATAGAGGAAAACGGGAGAGTAGAACTCCTCGAGCACGAACTCAATGAGGAGCAAGCCATGAGGGCTTCACTTGAGGAAGCCAAGCAACTTACCAAATTGACTTTGTTAAAACCAATGATGCCTTGGAAATTGCTCTTGATAACAAAGATGTCCTTACAGGTAAAAATGAAAATTTCATAGTTGATCACACAAGACTTGTTGAGGAATATGAGCTCCATGAAAAGTTCCAAGGTATTCAAAGGTGGCCTCATTGCCCACACCGAATCTTATGCTCAACTTAAAACTATTACCGTTAAGGCTCTTACTTCCGTCCCTCATATTGATTTGAATGATGATTCTTGTACGACTAACTTTGTTCATGATTGCACCTCTCTAAGAGGAGAATAAGTCTCCTCATAGTAGGAGCAACATAAGTAGTAAAATGCATGCCACGTAGGCAAAAAGTTGATGTGACAAGTAACTAATGACATATGCATATGAAGTAACATAATATGTTACCATCACACAGCGGTTCACAATGTAAAATGACTCTACAAAGTAATAAATAAGGGGAGTACTAGGCATCAGACTACTGATACAATGCAATCCACCAGACTAGTAGCACGTCGTTGGATCGGAAGCAAGATATCCGTAGGATTTGATGCATCCGAGTGATTAATGTTGCCCATATATAATAGCAAAATGAGCGCCGAGTTGGCTTCGATTCCATTGAACTGTGATTTGTTTCCGTAACAAATCCCGTTAATCACGTCTGGATTAACTCAGGAGATTTAGGCTCTCCAACCATGATTTCCATGTCATGAGGTTTGTTTCCTTGGGAAGTAAATATTGTTTCCATTAGTATTTAACTTGCTTCCTTTATCGAAATTGGTTTCCAATGTTATCAAATATCTTACTTCCATCTATCAGTGAATTGGCCTCCGTGGTCAATTAAACTTGCTATATTTTATAGGAATTTGTACTTAAGTGCGGATTTGTTTCGCTTTAGGATCATTAAAAATATTGTTTCCATCCACTAAATAGTTGCTTCTAACCAAACACAATTCCATAGAAAAGAACAAATATCATGAATACACATGCTTAAAACACATTAGAGATATGTTTCCATAAAATATGAATGTGTTTAATTGGGTTCCATGGACAAAAGATTCTGCTTCCATAATTCCATGGACAAAATATTCTGCGTCCATCATTCTGCTTCCAAAAAAACAGTTAAATCGAATCCATGCTTGCAGATTGCCAATTGCTTGTACTAGAATCATATTTGCTTCTGTATGGGATGTGACAGCGCGACCATCAAGTTGGCCTATGGGGCATCCTAGTTGCTTATGTATGCATTATCTTGGCGTTGGTGACGTACTAGAAGCATCAATTAGGTTTGCTTCAGCTGGCTTGAAGAAATAACCTATCAGCTCGGTGGTGCTTCAAACAATGCTTCCAACACTTTCAAATCGCCAACGAATTGTTGGAAGCAAAAGATCATTGTAATTGAAGCAATAAAAAGTTTCATAGGAAGCATGCAAGCAAGGTATGTATTATGAACTAGTGTGGAAGAATAGATGTATGACCAAAGCATACAATTTTGCATTTGAAGCAACAATATTTAAGATGGAAGCATACAGATACAATTACATACACTAGCAAATGGCTTGGCAATCGTGGCGTCTTAATTTTGTTATGCATAGAAGCGCAAACTTAAAAACGGCGATGGAGAGTGCGAGGACGTATATGGAATGAAATATAAATATGCTACAATGACATAATGTAGCATCAACGGTGGAATATATACTCATAGTTACTAGAATGAAAAGGATAATTACATAACCTGAAGAGACCATGTATGAAAAAGAAATCATACAGGTGACGAGAAATATAATGAAACATGTTTGTTTTAAAACAATGAAAACTCCATTTTAAAACATATATACAAATCAAGACACATGATTGTAGTTCTATATGTACGCGCAAGAATCATGGATGCTCTAAAGCAATGAACTTTAAATCTATACAGCTAGAGACTAGAAACATGGCAAGACATTGAAATTCCCTCCGTCCATAGGAAGCACGACTGAAGCAATAGTTTTTTGCTATCACTACCTAATTAAGATACATTGGAAGCACATAAATTTGAAAATGCAAAATAGCTTGTCGGCCACTAACATCCGGGTGCAGAAATTTACGATCTACAAACGGGTCTCATCTACCCTAATTAGAGGTTTTATAAGCTTCCAGTAATTCTACAAGTACAGGAAATCAACACAGATCACACTGATCCCAACGTTGGTGTCACACCCTAACTAGTTCATGCATTAGAGTGTTGCATCATGTCTATTTTTCTCAACAGAAACTTGAAATGGGGATGACAGAACTCCTAGCCCCCTCTGAAACCAACTAGGGTTTACTAAAAATATTTTCAATGAACCTGAAATGCCCTTCTAAAATGTCCATCATTTTTGCCTTGGTTCAGAACCTCTGCCAAAAGTGGTGCACAATTTTCTAGGTCATCTTAAGGTCTTTGAATTAAATCATAAGTATTTGAGTTTGGGCATTTAAATTATATAAATTATTTTAAATGCTCAAATAATCCCAAACTAAAATGTTCCATGCTGGATATATTCCAGTTAATGGCCATGAGCAGTTTGGTGAATTTTGGAGTTGTTTAGGTATTTTTACTAAGTCCACAAAGTTACAGAATAAATAAAAAGATAAATAAAGAGAGAGAGGCGGGGAACTAAACTGGCAGCCCAACTAGCCAGCCCACCTAGCCGGCCCAGCCCAGCAGCCGCTCCAGCGAGCTGCTTGCCTTCGCCAGGCAGGCAGGCACGTGCTCGACGGCTGCACCAGCGCGCGCCACGCAGCTGCCCATCGCCCTGCTTCTTCCCCTCGCCTCTCTGCTGGCCTCGACGACCTCCACGTCGCGCCTCGAACCCCGTGGACACATCCATTCTCCCACTGCCTCTCTCCCTCGCTCTCCCGCACCATGGTCGACGCCACCGTAGCCGCACCGTCGTCGTAGTTGCGCTCTCTGTCGTCCTTGCGCCGTGCCGTCATGTCCAGGAGCTCCGCCGCCCTCCTCTTCATCGAGCTAGCCGAGCCCCGAGCGCTCGCTTGCCCCGAGGCCTCTGCACCGACCTCGCCCGACTCCGCCATCGCCGGAGATCCCCTTCGCCGTCGCCGCCGCACCAGCTCGTCCCCGACCGCGCCGTCTGCTCCCTCGAGACCGCCGTGAGCCTAGCTACCTCTCCCCCCTTTCCTTTCTCGCTCTCGAGCCCCGTAGCGACTGCACGTAGCTCACCTGCACGCGCCGCCGCGGAGCTCGTCGCCGACGTGACTCCGGCCACCCACTGGCCACACCACCATGTCCAACGCACCCACCGCACTCGTAGGAACCCGTAGCACCTCACCACGAGCCTCACCGTGCTCCGTAGCCTCGGGTTCATCATCATCCGGACTCCGGCGACCGCCAAGGTCGTCGCCGGCGCCGTTTCCGGCCACCCCGAGCTCAACCACCACCACCAAGAGCTGCGGCTTGCTCCTAGCTACACGTAGATGCCCTCCGCGGCTCTTTTGGTCGCCGGAATGCACAAAACCACTCTCGCCGCCGCGTTCGGCCTCGTCGGCGGCTAAACGCCGGTGAGTTGACCCCGCTGACCCCTCGTTTGACCACGGGTGGGCCCAGTTTGACCCCCCTGGGTCAATGACACACGGGACCCACTAGTCAGGGTTGACCTGGACTGTTCCGTTGACCGCTGATGTCATTCTGACGTAATGCTGACGCAGTAATTTATTTACTAGAATTATTTTTATACAGGAAATTCCAGTAAATACCACAAACTTCAAAAAATCATAGAAATTAATCTGTAACTCCAAATGCAAAGTTTTATATATGAAAAATGATCAGAAAAATCCAATCTATCCATCTGTATTTGTTTCATGCATGTTTAAACAATTTAACCTGTTGTTTAGTACAGAACAAGATAAAGCACTTATAAGGGCCATTTATGAGTTTGAAACTTGAATCTTTGATTCAAAATGGTTCAAACCCATCTGGTCTTACTTGCATTAGCCCAATACATTCATTTTGCCATGTTTCATGCATGCATCATTTTGTTGCATATTGTTTGGTGATGTTTGTGTATCGGTGCTCTATGCGGCAGGTTCTGCCCCCGAGGAGTACCACGATTACCCTAACGAAGAACAAAACCAGTGCACCACCCATCAGGCAAGCAACCAACCATTTGATCATATCGATACAATCCCATGTTCTCGCTTCTGCTCTCTTTTACTGCATTAAGACAACGCGTTTCAAACTGCTGTGTGCTACGGTAGTTGAACCCATTTCCTCTGCATGACCTGTCATTGCCACAGTAACTAGATGAAACCCACTAGCATGTGTAGGAGTTGATTGAGCCATATGTATGTGTTGTTCCTACCTTGCTATGCCTGCTATGCTTAGAGTCGTGTCAGGTCTGGTTCATCTGGGTGATGGGCTAGAGTGAAATGATCATGTCGGTAATGAGAGTGATGTGTTGAACACGATTTGGTAAAGGTATCGATGAGAGGCCATGTAGGAGCACATGGTGGGTTGTTTCATTGAAGCCGACCTTAAGCACTAAGATCTGTATGTGTGATTTAAGATTCAGCTACTACCATGCATTGGGCCCTGAAATATGACCCCGCTCGACTTCTTATTCACCCTAGTCCTCTGTCCAGGAGTTGCAAGTAGTTTCTGGTGTTTGTAGCTTACTGGAGGCCGTGAACAGCGCTGACCGCGGGGTGGGCTGTGATGCGGTAGGTACGTGGCACGGTGTACCGGATACCCGTTAGGTATCTCGGGAACCCTGTACACATCGTTCGGGACCGTATGTGGAAACCTCGGCCGGACTCCCTGCGGATGGAACCTGGATAGGCGATAAACCTGGACTAGAGACTTAGGTGTTTAGGTAGGTCGTGGTCTACACCCACGTCGGCTTTCGCTTGAAGTCTGCCGAGCACATGTCGTGTGCAGACGCTAAGTGGTGGAAACATGTATGAAGAAATACACCCCTGCAGGGTTAATATTATCTATTCGAATAGCCGCGTCCGCGGTAAAGGACTACTTGGTTGCCTATACAGTTCATAGACAAGTAAATGGATACTACTAAAAATCTCAAGATAAGCGTGAGTGCCGAGGATGGCTCTTCCGTAGGATGACGGAGGTGGATCCTCGGTGGTGTATTGAAGTGGTGAGTAGTGGACTCGAGTGCGCAAAACCATTTCAAGTTGGTGTCTCGTAGGATAGCTTAGCCAAGAGTCAAAGCTTGCTTGCTGCAATAACCCCACCAACCCTTGTTGATAATGTGCATGTATGTAGGATCTGATGTAAGTCTTGCTGAGTACCTTTGTACTCATGTTGCTTTAATTTACATTTTTCAGAAGACGCCGCAACCCCTTCTGATGGGTTCTTCGTAGACGTTGACATCGATGAGTAGACTGAGGCCCAGGTGGTGATCCTGAGCTTGTGAAGGACCATGTAGTATAGCCAGGCTTCCCCAAGCCTCTTTTATTTTACTAGTTGTCTGTACTCAGACAAGTTACTTCCGTTGTTGGCTTGTATGTCTGTATGACTTGAATGCTGGGTCGTGTGACCCGTACTTGTGTGTATGCTATGTATGGCTCTCTGAGCCTTTAAATAAAGTACTTGTGTCGTAGAGTCATGTTGTGATGCCTTGTTGTATTTGCACATATCGAGCATATTGTGTGTATGATTGAAATGCTGGGTATGTGTGGGATCTGACTATCTAGTTGTTTATCCTTAGTAGCCTCTCTTTTACCGGGAAATGTCTCCTAGTGTTTCCACTGAGCCTTGGTAGCTTGCTACTGCTCCGGAACACTTAGGCTGGCCAGCATGTGTCCTTCTTCATTCCTGTGTCTGTCTCTTCGGGGAAATGTCACGCGATGGATACCGGAGTCCTGTTAGCCCGCTACAGCCCGGTTTACCGGAGTCCTGCTAGCCCAGTGCTACAGCCCGGATTCACTTGCTGATGACCGACACGTTCGATGCTGGGTCATGGATGCCTGTCCCTGTAAGTTTGTGCCACTTTGGGTTTACGACTAGCCATGTCAGCCCGGCCTCCTTACCATATGGATGCTAGCGACACTATCATATACGTGTGCCAAAAGACGCAAACGGTCCCGGGCAAAGGTAAGGCGACACCCGTAGGAATACCGTGCGTGAGGCCGCAAAGTGATATGAGGTGTTACATGCTAGATCGATGTGGCATTGAGTCGGGGTCCTGACAGTTGGTGAGACTCACCACCACCTGTTGCGTCCTTGACGAAGACATATATAGATGCCTAGGCCTGTGACGTGAGGTGGGGATAGAGGAGACAAATCTGCGCAAGATGGCTACCTGTGATGATCGACGACGAGTTGAGAGGAAGGCAGGGGATGAGTGTCGAGGTCGGGGAAGCAGGGAACGAGCATCGAGGTCAGGGAGGTAGGGGTGGTGCGATTGGCGGCGGCCGAGGTCGTTGACTGCAAGGCGAGGGGAGAAGGGAAACGGGATGCACGCGAGTGATTAGGGAGGACGTCGTGCGCGGATGGTTAGCTCCCCTAGGCCCGGTCGACGGGATCCCAAATTAAGGGGCATCTATGACGGTAAGATTCTACTACTAGAATCGATGGCAATGTAGCGGTCTGATGATGGCCTTTTATCAGACTATAGACACGAAGTGTTTCCCAATAAATGAAGCTTTCCATGTTATTACACATATGACACTGCCCACTACGAAGATAGTAACATAGACTAATAACATATGCATATTACTAGTCTAAGTTACTCCTCACTATGACTAATCTAAAAGTTTGAGAGCCTAAATAGAGAAGGGGCTTGTGTCTTGCATTCAAGGCCTCCTCTTAAAGCTACTACCACATGCGTGCATGGAAGATGTCTTCTTCGCAGAAAAGCATCAAGACTATTTGAAGAATGCGCTGTTTCATAACAAGTTTAAGCTATTTAATGAGCCATGTTATCTAGGAGTGGGACATGTCATGATGAAGAGGGACGACGTGATCCTCCTCTTCCAAAAGACATCTGGGACATGTCATGGTGTTGGACATGTTATCTAGCGCGGACTATGTGATTTTGGACATGTATGGAGGTTTTGGACAAATAGGCTGTTTCATAATCACATCTATGCTATTCAACGCGGGCTGTGATTTGGGAGATGTCAGAGTTTTTGGACCAATAGGTTGTTCCATAAACTCGTCTAAGCTATTTTATTTGGCACACGTCATGCAGTTTTTGGAGAAGGGTAATATGTATATGTATTAAAAAAGAAGGGTATATGTATAAAATTTTAATTATACGTGCAGAATATTACTACCAAATCCTTTTGTTCTCTTTATTTAGTTATGTCTCTTCAGATTGTACCAACACTCTAATCATACGGACTGAAGATATGACTACAAAGTCAATTTGCTCTCTTTTTACAACGATCTCGACACTCCCATGCCTACGTTACCAAATAACCAACCTTCATACAGAAGTCTTTTCAGTCACCGCTACAGTGGAAACAAACAAGTTCTCACACGAGTACACACCTTGCTTTGTATCCGACCCATAGATATTTTTTATCTTGTTGCTATAGATGATTTACCAATAATCCTAGACGTATATATGAGGATGTTAAAGCAGGGTGGCCCCTCCTCCCCTTTAATCTCCAAATATGAAACAGACACGTAACTAGAATCCGTAGAATACATAGAAGGGGGTTCTAACTCTAGCATTACTCATGCTTTATACACCAGTACAACTGAAACACTATAAAAGTAAAACCCATGGCTTGTGTGGCAATGCAGCAGGAAAGTTCAGATTTACATAAGATGCAATGACACTGACAAAATACGAGCTGGAAATTGGACAACAGTTATACTAGACGTTTCCAAATGATCAAAGGATGTTTAATATAATACAGGATTGCATAAAATACATGCAGTAAATATGACTTAAATCATTGCCCCTCCAGCACCCCTAAGAAATGCCTGTTCAGAAGTAAAGCAGAAATGTGTTAGAAGCTAATAACAGAATGTTAGCTGCCAAATGGACAGCGTACGAGTGTTCTAAAGAGTAGTTTACCAACTTGGTCGCTTTGACGCACTGAATCTGCCTTTCTCTCTTTTCACGCTGGCACTCACCGCACCAGCTAGAAAAACCCATCTGGTATTTCTTCATCTCCCTGAACACGGAGCTGAACAAAAGAAGCAATAATTCAGCTGTGCAGGCTCCTGTTAGTAACATTAAATTGTAATAACTAAGGATGTGTTTGGTTGGGAAAAGGTAATGTAAACGTAAAGGTAATCAGATTACAATGGCACTGTTAACTGTATTGGTAAAAACTGAAATCTGTTTGGTTCGACACATGTATTTTTTTTGAAACAAGGCAAAAGATTTGCCATTTTCATTAATTAAGAAGAGGTTTCGTTACAAGCAGACCGCCAAGCGGTCAAAAGGCAAAACAATTACTCTCGCGGCATTACATCACGCAAATGTTTGGCGCCCGCAATGGCCCAAATGGACACTTCTTCTTTGATGCATCGCATGATGATCGCCAGCGGCGCCGCCTTGTTCCTGAAGACGCGCGCATTCCTTTCCTTCCAAAGTTCCTATCCCACAAGAAGAAGGGAAGATAGAGCTTTCGTGGGTTGACCATTGTTAGTGAGTAGCGCATCCCACCAAGATTTGACCGTGTTAAACCGGAGCCAAGGAGTAGTGGGGATATTTAGACCAAGCCAGGCAAACACCTCATTCCAAACTCTAGTAGAGAACCTGCACTTGAAGAGGAGGTGAGCCACAGATTCTTGCATCTGATTACAGAGTGGACATCGGTCACGATTAGGCCATCCTCGCTGTTGGAGCCTATCGGCAGTCCAAATTCTGTTTTGAGTGACAAGCCAGGCAAAAAATTTACACTTGGGACACCCAAGCCTTCCAGACTGTGGCATGCAAGCTTGAGCGAGTAAGGCCAACAAACTGCGCCATATAAGCAGACCTAGCTGAGTACTGGCCATCGTTGGTTAACTTCCAAAGGATGGTATCCTTGACACCAGGCTGAATGATGACATTCAGAAGCTTCTCCCATAATGCCAAGAATTGTTGGAGGTGCTCAAGCGTGAGGCCGTTATGGTAGTCAATTTGGTTTATCCAGTGCCCATCCCTCAAGGCTGTGGCAACAGATGCCCCCGTCTTGCGTGAAATCTCAAAAATCTTTGGAGCAATGACTTTTGGCCTAAAACCCTCCAGCCAAGGCGACTCCCAGAAGGAAGCCTTCTGTCCATCGCCACATGTATCGGTAATGGCGCATGGAAGGCCCATGGCGCTGCGGGGAACAGGCGGACGCTGGTTGGTCCTCGCATGGCTGGGTTGCTCGCAACAAGCACTTCGAGTGACAAAAACGGAGAACAGTGTGGGTGCTCGTGCTGCTCCTCGTCGGAGGAGGGTCGACGGAGAAGATCGGCGGCAGAGGGGATCCATGGAGTAAGAGATTGCAAAGGAGATTCGGGTGGAAGAAGACATTGCTGCTCGCCACAGGAGGGTAGGAGGGTCGACGGAGAAGATC
>NC_041385.1:354447252-354450778 GCF_002162155.2 Triticum dicoccoides | reverse complement strand
GGGGGGAGGAGGGGGGGAAGGGGGGGTGCTTGGGCGGAATAGCCTGTAAATAGCGCCGGATCAATTTACGGGGTATTGTTTACAAGACAATGTTTACCAAACAGATGTATCGGTATGCATTGACGCTGTAGTCAGATGACGGATGAAAAACTCCGAAGTAACTGCAATGTTAAAATACTTCATGCATACATGGAAAGCTGTTGGGTTCTCATTTCAACAACCATCTGAGCATGCGGTAGTCATGCAACAGTTATACGACATGCCACAGGGTCAAATGGAACCAATTTTGTTTTACATCTTATTAATGACCTAAAAGCATCTGCGTCCCTTATTATCTAAATTTGGTGCTACTTCACTTCTGCTTTGTATATACTCAGATGATTTTTCTCGCCATGTATGTGTGTGTGTTCATGTCTTCCCTAGTGAGATATTATCTATCTACAGGAGTTCTGCCACAATGATCCGTACACGATTAAAAATTGCCACTATTCCTGCTTTTCTTGTTGATTCTGGAGGATACAATTTACGTAGACCACTTTGTCACTGTCATTCTGTGCAGGGCACCCTTTCTCAGTTCCTTGCCCTGGTCCTCATGCTCAGGTACGCGTCATCTTCTTGCTCTAATGGTTGCTTCTGCTGTTCCACCTCATTTTCAGACTGGGGCTTGGGCCATTTCTACTGCCAACTTAACTAGTATTCAGCCTTTTCCTGCTCTTAGAATCTTTGTAGCAGCGTACCTGTTTAGTCTAGGCTTCAGCTCTTTGATTGTGTGTGCTATGCATGTGATTGTAGCACCCTGTGAGCACACTATGCTGACCACTCAGTATGTTGAGAGTGTTTGTATACGCTACAGTACTGAGCATAAGGAATATCATTGTTATTGTCATGTTGGCCTACAGATGTCGGTTTCTGAGGTTATATTCTTGATGAACCATGTCCCTTCTATGTTCGGTCTTTCCCTGGAGCTTCTCCAGATTTTTTTGTCTATCCACTTTTTCAACATTAGTTTCAGTTGAAGGTGTTAGAGAGATAGCTGTAGTCTTGTATGATCTCTTATGTATTTCCTATTCAATACGGATTCCTATCTTACTACTTCTCATGTACATGCTATATTGGCTAGAGCCCATGGAATATGTTAAGTTGCTACTTCAATATTAAGCTTGTTAAAGAGGCTTGAGATTAGCGCACAAATCCTATAATGAAATTGCTTTAACCAAATAAATGCTCAAGTCTTACGGCTATAAACTCTTGGCAACAACGGAAAGTTGCATAACTAAAATACAAGCAACATAAATACAAAAAGGAATCAAAAATATAAGTAACCCACAAAACCATTAAGATATGAACATTAAAAAAATATCATAGTGGGGAAGTATGATAATAACACAGTATATAAATGCATGTATGGCAAATTATTTAACTATGGCGATGAAGGCTAGAGAGAGTGGACATGTCCAGATGCAAAAATAGGCCACTGAGAAATCTTGTGACAAAATTGAAATTGCAAGAAGAGATCTGAATACCTTCTGCACCACAAAAGCAGATTCATTCTGAGCCCTGATGATGTCGGTCTAGCACCATGTCTATGACGGCCACGGTGAAGTACAGCTCGTCCAGGAACATGAGAGTAATCATACATTTCCTGCAGCCAAGATCAGGCATGGGAATACTTGGTTGAAATTGCTTCCTCCTATACTTGATAATTATTTCTTTGAAAAAAAAGGTAAAGTATGAACTATATTGATTTGCAGGTGCTGTATAACTGATGTGAACAGCTCAACATCCCTATCTTGCCAACAGCTGATGTCAAATTCCATGCGCGAGAATTTTAGAAGTAATGCATTCAAGTTAATCAGTATCAACAAAGATGGCAAAACCCAGCATGCATGGGCACATGGACAAACAAATGAGAACCATATAAATCTTAAAAGAAGAAATACAATAATTGTGTTAGTTCACAGTAGTTACCAAACACTATGTACCTCGTGCTGTGTTTCTGAGTTCACATGATTCTCGCAACGGATGCCACGAAAGTATAATTCACCACCTGAGAATTGCTTGCCAAGGCAAACATTTAATGTGACCTCAGAATCATCAACATGGAAACCTGCAAGTCCGAATATTTGACTTGCTTAGATGGTATCTCTAGGCACTAAAGAGGTGGCAAAGCAGATGGACTTGTCTTGCAGAAAGTGTCATACGAGAAGTGACCAAAAAAATGTAAGTAAAGAAAAATAGAAGGAATGAAAGTTCTGGTAATTACAGCTCTCCTTTCCAAAAATCAGGGCATATTTTCTCTTGCGCATAAACCAAGAGAACATTGAAAGTGACCCAATACCCCTAATTATTATATCTTAAGTGTTATATTTGATGATGCATGTAGGAAATATAGTGGGGTATAGAGGGACCAACGCACTTATTTTGCGCTAGAATATCAGATACGCCCTATGCAATTATGCAGGCAGCTACGCTTGTGAACCAAAAGTACATCATATATTTTTCAAAGAAACGAGCACAGAATAACAGAGCATACTAATTGATTTGAAAATTATCAAACAAAAAAGGTCATCTTGCCATAATGCTGGATTACAAGGCATACTACAAGGTAAAATTGTGTGTATCAATGTTGTCTGCAGAACCCGTTAAGGCTAGAACATCACCATTATGATATAAGATGACCCAACTGAGTGATTGGGAAAATATGACTTTATGTGACCTCGGCAAAAATTACAATCATTTCAGCTCAGTTCGACATATATATGAACTCAACTATTTGGTTTTTTTTTTCTGTCCAGATCACAGGAAGTCGTGTTTTTTCAATCAATCCATTAGATCATCTTACATTATAGTCCTAGTGTCATAGTATTTTTGTCATGATTTTGGGAACTTCTACAATGTTGAAATCTTAAACAGGTTATGTGGTAACTATTGATAGAAAATCCTCCTATATAGGTACAATTGTGTGTATCAATGTTGTCTGGAAACCCCGTTAAGGCTTGATAAAGTTTCGACAGTTCAAAAGTTCTCAAAAGATATGAAACAAATACTAGAACATCACCACTATAATATAAGAGAGGGAGATGAAAAAAGACACACCTAGGGTGTGGAATATCGAGTTGACATGAAAACGAGCTTCTATTCTGAGACAAATGAGGCCAAGGCCCATAACATAACAATCACTACGAATCATCAGCTGACAAGTGACAAGGAAATGAAAGTCACTGACACACTAGGCAGGAAACATAAAATCACAAGACAGCTATGGCCAGTTTAAGAGCACCAGTTTTTATAGTGGATATATACACTTCTTGCAGACCATGATCATCACGATGGTAAAACTAAAAATCAATAGTACCACAGCAATATTGTATCAGTCCACATTAACCAAATGAGCTATGTCCTTCGCGTTTGGTAGAAAGAGCCACTATGAGTATCTTCCACATATAGATCTAATATGTGGCTTTACTTTGTTCAAACAGATATATGAGTTGAAAGAAGGCCCAAGAGGTTGTCTCATGTGCTATCC
>NC_041385.1:354389627-354447160 GCF_002162155.2 Triticum dicoccoides | reverse complement strand
GCGGGGGCGGGCACAGACAGTAACCCTACTTATTTTACAGCATGAGTATCCCTCTAAAAGGCACCCATCCAGACATGCACAATTCAAGAACAGAGGACTTCAAAAATTTCTGGCGGCATCCTTGGAAAAAAACAATGGTAACTTTACCTAGTTCAACATCTCTGTCTTTCCCATATTCAACAACAAAAGCATGATGAGAGTCCAATGTTCCTCCACCAACCTCAGGGTAAAAAACTGAAGGTTGACACAAAGAACATAATATTAATGTGGAAGGAAAGATATGCTGAAACAATTAAACCAATAGTGATTCTTCCTATCTACAACAGTACAGCAATAAATCAAATAACCTTTAGAAATTGGAGCTATGAACTCCTCCATGAACTGATTCAGCATAGCCTCCAGGCCAAAATCATCAAGGACAGCACCATACTTATTCATTGTATTTGGCCTCATTATCTTAAATTTCATTGCATGAACCCACTTTTCAAAGTTCTCTACCTACAAAGATGTAAATAATTGCTTTCACATTGTAGAAAAAGCCTTCATAAGAGCTAAGTTGGGTGTTAATTACTTTACCATACCTCCTCCAATAGCATGTCACAAAAGTTGGGCTGTAACATAGCAAATGAAAAAACACCAGCAATTGGTTCAGTCATTATACTTGCAATGCTTTCTTCTGTATTGGTTCTTACTGCTTCAAGGAATGTTGGTAAGAAGAAAGCCGAAGGATGCATGCTGTACAATTCTTGATGAAGTGGCTGTAAGTAGGCAAAAATTTGAATTACAAGCAAGCAAACAGGAAAGAAATAGTCCTCCAAAAAATAAAACCATGGCCAGTTACTAGCCACACTTCTATCTAAAATATTTTAAAAGATCTGACAAAATGGTGATGTTGAGTCGTGACTCCTGTGGCACATGGTAGCCAATACTTTTAGAATTATATCATGCTCAGCCTGTATATTTTCCCCATTGTAAGGGCTTCCTGCATATTTACCACCTATCCATGTGTGTCTCCCTCTCTCTCTCTCTCTCTCTCTATGTATATATATATATACAATTGTATGTAGTCAGTGCCGTAGCTAGGATTTCCCCACCACCCAGGCCAGCTTCGTTGGTACAGCGAACACTGTAGCTACAGTATGGTACTGTTGTCAACGAAGGGCTGGCTCTCTACGTTCCCAGGCCACGGCCAGGGCAGCCCGGGGCCTGCCTACGCCCCTGTATGTAGTATCTGTCAAAACCAAGTATATACGTGTAGTATGTAGTATATAACAATGTTTAGGTAGTATATATACTACTTTTTAGGTAGTATGTACCATATTTTGAGCATACTCTTTTTCACGTACAAATATGTACGTATTTCACAAATATAACAGAACCTATGAGCTCATATGCAATTTTTTCGTGTAACTTGCTTTGAAATATCTTAGATATAGTGTATTAATATATGTAGAATGATAAAGTAGTATATATACTACTACATGATAGTATATGAGACATGTGGGGTAACTACCACCGGGTGGTAGGATGTATTTTCCCTATATATACATATATATATATATAAACATCCGAAAACATATCTTGTGGACGGTCTAAAGCACTCATGGTATCATTATGAAAGTACAGGCTAAAACTGTGAAAACCTAGAAATATACCTAACCACTATCCTACTGCAATAATTCTCTCTAAGAAGAATGCCCATGTCGTGGAAATTCTACCCGTAAGGTAACGGGTTACTCCTACAGCACATCCTTGTATAATGCTCAAGGCTCTAGGCTAAGTAGCAGGAGCAAATTTTAATTTTGGCGGAAAAAGGGGAGAGCTCCCCGTTCCTGGTTCTATTGTAACCGGATTCCCGGAACCACAAGAATCCTTAGAATGGGAATCCAAGTCGGCACCTTTTTCTTGAGATTTTGAGAAGAGTTGCTCTTTGGAGAGAAGAGTACGATGAAAGTTGTTGGCCCCCAGGAAATACAAGTTACACATTTCCTAACATGGTATTAGAGCCTACGTTAATATTTTTGCACGCACAACTCATGCTTGAATCCTCCATCACGCCGTCGTCATCTCTTGCCGATCGTCGCTCCTTCCACTTCCCATCATTGCGGTTACGGCTGTTGTTGCCCACTTCACCCACCACGTCTCCCCACCGCCGTTTCCCGTGAAGGCTGCCGTATCTCGACCTTCAACCGCCGCCCATCAACACGACTGCCGCATGGCACCCACTAGATAGGCTTGCGGTCAACACCCGCCCAACTTGCTTAGCTCGCCCACGTCTTCTTGCTGGATCAGCTGAAGCACGTCAACGCCCGCTGGATTACCCACCCGGCTCCCTTCCCTACCTCGATTCGTTGACGCAGGCAACCGGCCTGCTCGACCCGATCGCGTTGCCGCCCGATTGGTCCGCCCGCCTGCCAACATCCTGCGCTGACCCACTAGTCTGGACCCTACCCGAGTTGGTCCGACGCCGGATCAAGCGGTTGATTCGGGACACGGTTTGGGTGCCTATATTGACTTGGGCGTCGGCTCTCCGTGAAAAGAAGAAATAAGAAAAAAAAAGATCCAATGTCTTCATCGTCGGGCTATGTCGCCATTCCTTGATGCTCGGTGATTTTTTTATGGTACTAATTACACCGAGTCCATTGCCTTTATGCGCATTCATATGCGTGGCATTCGTTTTTGGGGCATTCTGTCCGGCGAGGTCCCCTAGCCGCCACAGCCAGTTCCTCCTGTTGCTGCTACCCCGCCGACACCACCAGCTCTTGTTGCAGATGCTTCTCAGGCTACTAATAAGGATGCAGCTAAGGTTGTTGATGATGCTGCAACTCATGCTTATGAACAGCAAGTCTTGGCCTATTAGGAGGCTCTTCCCACTTGGTAGGATGCTTCGTCTTCTTACACAGTTACTCAAGATGATGATGCTCGTGCTGCGGATGTTCTCACATCTACGACGCGTTTGGTTGGAGACATGTAACGTTTTCAGTATTGTAATTAGAATACGTTGTATTAGCTCACGAACTGAGCGATTACACGATGTGTTTGGTTCAAGCAACGGAAAAGGAAACCGTGGTCTGCCGCCGCCAGCCTTGTAGAAGATGCTCGGCTGCTGGGATGGCTTGCGGCCAAATAAGAGAGCGCTAGTTGTTCATGGTGGCGCCGCTGCTCACGGTAGACAAAGGAAATCGACCATGCTGCTGCCCATGGTGGAGATCGGCGGCGCTTCTGATCACGGCGGAGGGGGATCGCCGGCGCCGCCGCTGCTTACGGCGGCGACTCACGGCAGCGAAGGGAGACCCAGTGTTGCTTCCCACGAAGGGGAGGAAGATCTCCGGTGCTGCAGGCTGCTACTGGGTGCTCGTGGTAAAGAAAAGATCGGGCGGGCGAAGAATTGAGAGAGGGGAGCGATAACGGACGAACAGGGTTATTCCATACCACTCCATATGTGCTGTTTTTGGTTTTACGAAGAACCGTTTCCGATTACAGGGGACCCAAAACCAGTCTGACTCAAACAAACACAGGTAACGTAATCCTAAGCCGCTGTAATCAGAAGACGGCGGAAAAATCGTCAACCAAATGAGTCGCTAGTGTGTTGCCTCAATTTGCCTCTGATTTTATGGGCCTTATTACGTCTTTGAAATGTGGACTCTCTTCGCCAGCGCTATAAGCCTTTTGGTGATGCCTTATACATGTTTGTGGTTCGCCAAGAGCATGCTCCTCAGCAGGGTGACTCCACTATTGATGAGTTCTACACACAAAGCTTTGCTATCTGGCCCCAGCTTGACTCTCTTTGCACTACTGGTTGTGGTTTTTGCCAGTGTGGCATTGGCATCTTCTCCTAGGCCTTCAACCACGATGACTCAAAATCATGCATCTTCGTCGGTTTCGACCTTGGGGATCCTCACCAAGGAAAGCTGGTACCTCTCCATCGAGCAAAGCAACCAACAAGCTCACCAACGACTTCGACCATCCATACTTTTGACACCAACAATGGAAGCAAGGTCGGTTAACCTCAAACCTTGACAAAGGTATTGCGCTCACAAAGGTATCCATTTTAACACACTTATCTTCCCCTGCCATTACCCTTGATAGCCCCACCATTAGTTGAGCATACCTTTACACCCATTGAGACTAGGCGACTAGCTATCCAAGTGTTATCAAGCCTCGTGAACTTGAGCACCTTAGTGACTCTCATGAATCATATTGTGATACTTGTCATGCATATTTGGTGAAGGCTCAATGGAAGTGGTGGAAGGAAGAAAAGGAGCCAAAAAAGAGAGCAAGAGTCACAAAAGAGCTTATAAGCAAAAGAGTTGAGCAACAAAGATACTTGTACCAAGGATACATTTGGTAGGCAAACGTTACACTTGTATTGTAGGATTGGTGCCAAGTTCTATCGCACAACCAAGCTATCGTCTCCTTGTGTTTGTCCAACACGAGTTTAATCTTTGTTAGGTAAATCTTGTATGCTCATTTCTTTGGCTACACAAGCCCCATTATCTTGGCGTGTGAGTTTCCTTTTGCCTCTATATCTTTTGTGAAAACTTGCATAGCATTTTGAGTTCATTGTGGTTTTCTTCCAACTTTTACATATCTTGGACTTCAAATTGCTTGATTTCGTGCCACTAATCCCTACCAAGCTCCACTATAAGCCTATTGTGTAGGCGTGAGATTGGACAAGGTCCATTACCAAGTGCACTCATTTCATATTGTCAATTGTGAGATCCCTTGATCCATATACAACATCGAAAAGAGGTAATTTTGGTATTGTTCATTTTTTTCATTCGTACCTAGCTAGAGTGTTAACATGGATAGGGAAGGCACATCACCTCCAATCTACACCAACAAGAACCACTTCGATGCCATGTGGGACTACATCGACGCCAAGATGGACGCGCAAATTGAGCTCATCAAAAACATGCTCAACAAATGCAAGTCGTCCACATCTTCAACATCATCTTCATGACGATGCTCAAGTGTGCATGCTTCTGAGCTACCATCTTCTTCAAGATCACACCGACATCGACACAATCACCCACAAGAAGCTCCGACAACTACAGCACGTCGACCACCAACTACGAGGGTGACCATTCCATCTTCGGAAGTGCCCAGATGGCCGACCATGGGATATTCCCTTTGGTCATGGAGGCAAATGATGATGAGCCACACCACATGGCCTTCATCTATGGTGACAGTGATGAGATGGTTGAGCATCGGAATTTCCCTTCAACCAAGGCGGTGTATGATGACTATGGAGACGTGTGCACCAATGCTACTCCAAGTTCTACAAGATGGACCAAATCCCATGTGAGGATGAGAGCCATTCCACCATATGTGAGATTGAGTGCATTCCACTTTGAGAGAGCGATAGAGTTCACTACTACCCCTATGTTTGATTAGATGCTCCAGTTTCCATGTGAGAGCTACCACCATCACATGAGTTAGATGTGTGACTCCACTATATGTGACTGAGTGCACCAACCTTGAGGGAGGGAGGGAGCCACCATATTGAGAGAGTGAAGTAGTTGATAGGTCATGTGAGGCCATCCCTCATTCTAACAACTTAGCCTCTACCTTTATTGTGTCTTCTAATGGTAGGTCTCATGGACGATGACGCCCCAATCCTCAACAACTTCGCTCCTCCTTTGGACAAGACGATGGCCATGGTGAAAGAAGACCCCCCCCCCCCAACACACACACACACATGGTTCCATCAAGATGATGTAGATGACCACAAGATAGTCCTTTCCACCACACATACACCACATGAGTGGACCTTCAAAGGTAACACTACAAGTAATGATGATGCTCTTGTCCCACTAGTGGACTATCATGATACTGATTGCTTGCATTATGATGATCTCCCTATTGTCATGCCTCATGCTAGTTTGACTTTCTCATGTGATGACTTGTTACCCAGTTATGATCAGTATGATAATTTCATGTGGAGTATATTAGTTGTTATCCTATGTTGCATAGGATATCTTATGAGAATTCATTAGGTCACATCATGTTTGATAATCCTCTTGCTTTACCATATGCTATGGATAAGATTGTTGACTTACATCATTGACATCTTATCGTCATAACTATGCCTATCCCATAAAATGCAATTTAATTTGCAAATATGGCATGGATGACAAATTTGTGGTTAATGGCATTTGCATGACTTGTGAAGTGTGAACATACTGCATGCTTTGCATCCTACAAATACTATTTGTCATATGCCATACCATGACCACTTCGCTTTGACCATGCATTACTTTATATGTCAATCCAATTTCTCCACGTGTTTGCTTCTAGCACTTGTCTTGCTTGCAACATGCTTACACTTACTCATGAAGAAGCCCCCATAGTTTCCTCATACATGTTAGGAGAATTTGACTGATTTTATGTGTTGCATGATTCCCATCATTGTGTGCACGATATGCTTATCATGAATACAAATACCCGTGTTGATATTGATGCACTATGGTTGAATCCCCATTGTGCTATGCATAACAACAATCATTTCATGATGGATGTCGTATTTCTATATCATGCATCAAACTTACTTGAGCATTGCATATCTTGTGCTAACACCCAACGTACACATACACAACATGATAGATGATGCGTACATATATCACACGCACACATTGTTTCTTTTTCAATGTTGTGTGGGCACCCACGCTTATTCGTCAACCTCGCAAGCACACGAGTTAGACGAAACAAGCTCTTGAGAGCAACCAAGATGTGCTCTACCATGGAGCATTTATCCTCCATTCCTTTCTGCAACACGACTTCGGGACCTTATTCTACATGGCACTCACATGGTTATGGGGTATTGTTCATTTCACACTTTGTGCCCACCTTACCATGTTCATTTTGCATGTCATGATCATTCCTATATCACATGGACATGCACTTGTGACCCATGCTTTGCATTATACAATACCCATCCTTATATTTCTTCTATGTATGTTTGCAAGCTTGGTGGAGACATTTATTATTGCCATGTTCCATGTTTGTTACTACCTCCGTCCGGGTTTATCGGGCCCGAAAGCCATGAAGCCCCGTTCATAATTACTAGGCCGCTTACGTTAGTCTCGCTTGTTCGCATTTGTCCATGCCTTGGGCAGTTAATTCCAGCCGAGACATGCAGCGGCCGTTCCTACTTTCGAGCCACATCAAGCAGCCATGGTCAAAAGGCAGTCAATGCATGGGTAACCTTTTGCCATGCAGCGGTGAGGTACACGAGAAAATGTTTTGCATGCTTACCAAATTTCAGCATGATGATGGTAGCATGGGCAGTCAAGGCAATCAATGCATCGAGCATGATGGTTGACTTCCACGAATCTCATTTCGTGCTGAAATTTTGCAAGCATACAAAACATTTGTCGAAGTTTACCAAAAAAACTCAGAATTTTTTGAATTTTTTACTATTTTTTTTAATTTGTTCATCAAGGAGCATTTGAGCTTAGGAGCAGATACTCCATGTTCGATAGTTCTCTTCTACTTAGTTAGCAAATTGAGGCCTTAACTACAATTAGAAAGTGTTTGTGCCCATCTACATGCATGGCGATTCTAATAGCTACGCCTTGTCAAGATATTGTACTAAAATAAATAATATTGTCAACTTAATGCTTACACTGAAATACTTACATCTGTGACTAAGTTGCATGTAATTCAACTCATCTTTACTTCCATATTCATGTGCCTAACTAAAAGGATCTCCACATATATGGCATGCTCGATAAGAACATTTATAAGTATGAAATTCACATGGCATGATGGATTGTAACTTTTTAACTATGAAAATTCAAACACCCTACGCACTAGACAGGCTTCTATCCAATCCAGCCCACAAAACAAACAACAAACTTTGCAAAACACGTGTCGATTCTAACATACGGCTGGTTGTACAAGACAAACACGTTGCGCCATACACATTTGTTGTCGCACAATTCATAAAAAAAATCAAAAGTTGTAAACCAAATGGTATACTTATATGCATGTTGGATATTTCTAATTGCAAATGTATGTGCACGCGAGAATAAAATTGGCAGTTATCCATCTCAAAATATTTAGAATGTAAGTCCATGCTAAATTGCAAACCTTATAGAGGTGGACTATCTTCTGCCTGTATTCTTTGTGCCTATGAACCTACACCAAAAATAATACATCATATGAGTAAGCTCACTTAAGTAACAGGGCACAACAAGAAGCAAGGTTGAAGTGTTGGAAGCAAGCCAAAGCTAAATTCAACTACAATGGGAGCGTTTAGATCCTTGGCAAGAGTACTTATAGCCTTGCCGGGCAAGGTTGAGTGTTAGGGACTATTTAAATATCTTAGCTTTTGTGGGCCAGCTGACTTAGGTGGGCTAGGAAAACCTTGCTTGCTCAGGAGAGCCAAATCGGCTCGCTTCCAATGGCGAACTTCTCGCGGAGACCAATTCCTGACAGTAGTTTTCAGGATAAGGCTGGTAAAGTAAAAGAACCAAATATCTTGACCAAGCAAGGTTATCAAAGTGAAAGCTGCTAGATGAGCTAGCCGAGCTATTGCCCAACTAAGCAATGGAACCAAACACTCCCTACACTGTTTTGCTTTGACATTTTCATAATCCAGTTGTGAATATACAAAGCTCACTTCCAGTGTAACAATCAGACTTTGTAATGAAAACTGAGCTCGAGTATGAAGGATGCAATATTGCTGTTCTAATCTAGTATCTCTATGCAACAACTCCGTCTAAATTGCCTAAATATGTACTAACAAATCCTACTGCTGCTAAGTAATAAATATAGCCCCACATTTCTACAGCTTAGTTGATTAAATATTGGACCTGGCAAACAAAACCGTCGCTGTATGGCTAGCTGCGTTGCCACTTGCCAGTCCATACTGATATTGCAGGTGCAAGTAATATCACAAGTTAAAAGGACATTATTTTTACCTGCAACTTCTACTCCTACTACCCAAGTGTTCAGAATGACGTTCCATTAAAGGGCAGCCCGATGCACGTAGCTCCCGCTTGCGCAGGGTCCGGGGAAGGGTCCGACTACTTTGGGTCTATAGTACGCAGCCTTTCCCTACATTTCTGCAAGAGGTTGTTTCCAGGACTCGAACCCGTGACCTCATGGTCACAAGGTGGTCACAAGGTAACAGCTTTACCGCTGCACCAAGGCTCCCCTTCTCGGAATTACGTTTCATTCCCAAAAAAAATATTCCCAAGTACCCTACCTAATCAAATCGCTAAATCTAAGAAAACATAGATTTAAAAAAAAACTGATGTTACAACTTACAAGTGAAGGAAAATAGTAGTATGTCCGTGATAACTAAAAATAAAAATTGTAGTAAAAACTTGAATTACTTCTCTTTTGTACTTGTGCTTATTGCTATGCTAGATAAGTATATATCACACGCATCATAATATACATTGCTTAGGAATAATATATACTCCCTCTGTCCCAAAATTAGTGTCTCAAGTTTCGTACAACTTTGTACTAAAGTTACCTTCACTTATTTTGAAACGGAGGGAGTATATATATAAGGAAAATACATACTACTACCAGGTGTAGTTACCTTCACTTCCGCCACCATCCGATTGCGGCAAGATCGGAGGTTACCTTAACGGGCCATGGGTGGAGAAAAGGTCGATTTATTTGCACCCTCTTTGGTGGTTTGTTGAGCTTCCGATTTTCTTGGCTCAACCAACCGGTTAGGTTGTCTCTTATCTTATACGTAGTATTTAAAGAAGATTGGATCTAGATGACGCATGCAATCCAAACAACTCCTCTCTTCCAACCAGATCAAAACGACATCAACAGAAAAAAGGTATGCACCATGGTCTTCCATTTAGAGGCATCTATATGACATGTAGATTGATTTTCTATATCGCTCTTGTTGAATCAGGCTGTACCTGTGCAGTGTCGAAGCTACAGTCACTTCTCTGGGCGGGCCAATACGGGCCAGGTTAAGAAATACCATTGAAAATTTGCTTTCTGGGCCCAGATGACAATACATATACTCCCATTGTGTTTGGAGAATTGAAGTATGGAGTATATACCAAGATATGTTCTGGAGAATATGGAGTATGTAGACATTGATTGGCTAATTGAGTTAGTATGGAGGATATTAGGATTCTACAGAGAGCTTAGATAATATAGTACAACCTTAGTATTCGGAAGTGTGGAGTATATATATACTGGAACTTTTAGAGAGTATAAGCTTGTCACGCTAGCTTGCCCTATATATGATACCCGGCAGGTTGTTTAGATTTCTTTTCTGAACGAATAAATAAGATATCCGGTCAGTTGCACGTGTAATAACTCTATTGGATTTTCCACCTATCCTCTAACCCGTTTGGGTGGAGGAATATGGGTCACATGGCAAGCAAATAGGTAGGGGGTAACTACACCCGGTTGTAGCTAAAATGTCTTGGACAAAACAATGTAGCTAATTATGCGTGTGGGACAAAACAATGTTAGCATGTCAAACTAACCCCAATAAATCCTAGTGATGTTGCTTTTAAAAAAGAGCTTACCAGTATATAATCTTAAATCTACCAAAGCTTGTTGATATCATGAACATAATTTTCCATAAGGTTTGATCAATCAGTTATAAAACCACATCACCACACAGCTAAATTACTCAGCTTAAAAAGCTTGAATGTGATAGATGCATTCGGGAGAAAAATATTATGTCTTCACATGCATGTGTTGACTCATGAAAGAGTGTCAATCGACTGGGTAAAAACTGAACAGCAGTCATACTAGATCCATGTATGAACGTGACTTATTTATGACAGATGGAACAATAAATAAAGTATAAAGCACTCGATTACACAACTCAAACAAAAATTACCACAAGTTATTCATGGATGCATGTAAATTATATGTGCACCAGAATTCATGGCTTATGAGAATGGCGTTTGCAATAACTCTCATTAAACAAAGTCAGTTGCCACTAGTAGATGAGAGACTGTTACTCGGATAAGAGACAGCCTTATCACATTCAGTTGCCACTGGTAGATGACAGACTATCACTCCCTTAAAATCAAGCAAAACCAATAGCCAAACAAACATTGTGCAAAATTTAATTTATAACATGCAAAAGGAAACAAAGGATTGTCTGGACCACATATAACCTTTCTACAAAACAAGTCATGTAATTTTCTAGCCACTAGACTGCTTCCATGTTAGTACCCACTCGTAGGGCTGCCAAATGGATACAAAATACCTGTAATATTCAACTACCCTTTTGATAGAATACAAATATGGTTGTTATTTTCCCATCCGATTAACGATTTTTTCCAGGTTTATAGTTGTGTTTGAAATTGCATAAAATTATGAATGGAAATATAGTACAATGCAAGATCTGAACATTCCTAATCTTTTTAAAACTATTCATGTCCATCTTCAAATTTGATAAAACAATATACATATTTGGATGGTATCTTTTAGCTCAATGTTATGTCATATTCCTTTAGGTGATAGAAATAAATTGTACGCAAGGTGAGCTATAAGGAACGTATTGCATGTCATCGCCTAAGTTATAGGGGTATCTAAATAGTACTCCCTCTGTAAACATGTATAAAACATTTTAGATCACTACTTTGGTGATCTAAAACATCTTATATTATTGTACTTGCTATAACATCCTATTCAAATTCATGAGTGCCCCTTGACAAATATGCATCCAATTCATCAGTTGACACTCCTACCAACCGCAATTTTTTTTCCTCACCAAGTACCAGCTGCCCCATCACCCAAATATGCCATTAGCGGGACTGCTATCTTCCACCGCATCTGCTTGCTTTCTGCTCTGCAAGTTGCAGCAGTTAGGGCACCTCGAACGCTATCCCCAAAAACGGACACACTATCCGTCTGTGGACCGCGTCCGGATGCTTCCACGGAGGACACGATACGGGAGCCTGCCATCCAACCCTATACCTCAAATGTCCGACACTTAACTTAAAAAAGAATATGCCTAATGTTGATTCGAGTGGAGTAATGGTCATTTTCTAATGCGTACGAGTAGATTACATGCTAACTAATCACCTTTTTTAGCAATGCTTCCGCCAAATGTCCGGAATCCCGCAAAGCCCCTGGTTTGCTTCCGGTTTGCAGACGGACAAATACGGATCCGCCTTGGATAGCAAAGTGCGTCCGGGCAGCACAGTCCGGATGTATGCAGGCGTTTCGAGGATCCGTGTTGGAGATACCCTTAGTTCGCCCACCACCTCCAGCGACCAGTGGTGCCAATATTACCCCAGACTTCCTCTCATAGCCAACTCTCCTCCACAAGGCCCCACTGCCGAATGATACTGTCGACCGCTGCTAAAGAGTATGTCCATATGTCCCATATACACATAAATCAGTAGCTAAAGAGGGATCGAGAGCTCGACCTTGTTTCGCTCGCCATGGGGCCAATAGCGCGCGAGTATGTCCCGCATGAAGTGTAGCTTGACATCACGGTCGGCCTCGAGGAGGCTAGGCGGGAGGTGCCGCTCCAGGGCGCTGTACACGGCTGGCGCGTACTCGCCGCGCACGTCGGTGTAGTCCTGCGGCTTGTGCTCCGTGTTCGGATTGAGGCGCAGCCGCCTGTCAGAGTACGCAGCCGCCCCCAACGGCCGGCCGGCCATGCGCGACGGCGGCGGAGCCACGCCATTCCCGTTCGCCATCCCTCCCTGCTGGCCCTCGTCCCGTCGCTCCGCGGGCCCCTCTAGAGCCATGGCAAACGCGGCGGGATTACAACATCGAGCGTATTAGGGTTAGGGTTTGGAAGGGCCGAACTGGGTGAAAATTAGGGTTTTGCCGAGTCCCTCGCTCTCACGCGTCCCAAGGGCCGGGGAGAAAGAGCAGCAGTTTGGGTAGAGTCCTATGCCCGGCTCCACGCCTGGGAAAAAGTACAGCCTGTCTTGTGCCCGAAAAATAGAAAACTAATTTTGGCTTTTCACGTGATGAAATGAAAGAGGGTGTTTTATTCAAACCTCAAATGTAAGAATTACTCGTCTACTCCCTCTGTTCATAAGTCATTCTAAAAATGTCAATATAGACTACCTACAAAGAGGGAGCATAATCTATAATCTATAATACCTAAATAGTTCGTTCCCACTATCTTATTTCTATTGACATGCAACCTATGCACATCAGCAGGTCAGCCACATCATCTTTCTACAACCGGCTTATAGGTGGGACCAACCAAAATTCAGTAGCGCAGAGAACAACCACCTTAGTGATCGGTTACCAACAGAGGGACTGACCACAACGAGACCAGCGTACAGGGCGGATGTCTCCCTCCCTCGATTCAATTGAACTCATCAAATTCCCTTTTCCCCTCTATACAGCCAGGCTCGACGGTTGAGATCTCATCTCACGCCACTCCGGCAGCCTCCCACTGCAGCAGCCTCCTCGTTGACAACCCCCCAAGCATGCCAATCCACCGCATACACAGCAGAAAGACAGGGCCGGTGGCGAGGCTCGTAGTTGTTGACGTCCTGCTTCAGCACGTCGCCACAAATCCAGGCCATGAATCTTCCACTATTGTCCTCTCTCTTCATCTGCTTGGTACCACTCACGTAAAGAAATTCTGATAATTCGATGGATTTCCTTCTGTCAGAAGTCATGTGTCGTCCTCCTATGGTTTCCTTAATCTTCCCTCAATCAAGCCATGACAATGCGATGGAACTACCATTGCATCAGCCGCTACAAAGAATAGCAAAAAAACACCTCATTGTCGGTGGCGATGGTGCTAATGGCGTCACAGCAGAAGAAGATTGTGTTTCTTGCTCTCAATATTGTGCCATCGACAGCCAAGCCTTCACGGGCCCTCGCCACCAAAGACGCGGACTGTTGCTGATCCAGGCCCCGCGGTAACCACCATGAGGGGCTCGGATGGGCCAAGCCCCACATCCCGGCATCAAATCAGGCTCCTGACGATCCACAGTTCCACACTTGCCACTGCCAACATCCTCCTGCAACATTACCTACGCCTGAGGTGGGGGCTCACCTTCCCTTCTATCTCCTTGGATATGAACGAGTTTTTTTATTTAGTAGATTGTTTGGAATATCAGATTTATGGGTTGCGACAAAGCTACTTTTAGTAGTACGAAGCTTTGTTCTATCTAAAGCCAGTCTATCTACCATTCAGGTTAGTTGTCTACGAATAACTACAGTCATGTTCAGTACCAATAACTATGCACAAGTACAATCCTAAATCTCTCCTCTCTCATGTTAATTTAGTATGGCTTTTTCTAAAATTATTTGCTAGAATAAGAGCATATGGCATATTCAAGTTCTTTTTCAGGTGTGTTGTTCCCTAGCAGTTTATTCTGCTATGATTGTTATGGGGTCGATCTGATACCTGAGTATACAATTATGTGATTTATATTGTTTGTTCTTCCCCTGCTGCACGCTAAAAATGAATTATGGTGAGAAATGCAAGCTAATTCCTATTTTGATGCATTAACACCGCAAAAAGCTCTCAGATTAGCATGAAGTCTCTTTATTTCTTGCTCTGATGCACTTCTAATAGATAACCAAATTATATTATCTTGAATTATTATAAGTTCCTTTTTATGTTAGCGATGCATTCTAATTACACAAACATGGAGATACTCTTCAATGTGCTTTTTTAAAATTTCAATATCATTCCACCAAAGGTTCAAATAAACCTATATTTATATTATTTCGACGGTTTCATCATGTCGTGCTTCATAAAACCACCTTCTATTTGATGCTACAAATTCTCGCAGCAAAGCACGGGGTATCATCTAATATAAATGATGTTGCAGTACATGTCGTCTCAGTGCTTCGCGGGCGAGAGTACCCTCCGCTTCGCCCATTTCCTGGTGGCGTGTCACGGGGCCTCTCGAGGACTCTTAGCGCCACCCGATCTACCCAGACAACGCGCATTGTTACTCCTGCAGGAGTTGTTGGGTTTCCCAACGAGGAATGGTGATGTAGATAGCAGCAAAGTTTTCCCTCGGTTAAAAACCAAGGTTTATCGAACTAGTAGGAGCTTCTAGACTACCAAGATAAGCAGCACCTCCACACACAAAAAAACTTGCACCCAACACGACAAGAGGGTTCTCATTCCCCTTATACTCGCTAGTTACAAGGTTAAAAACAAGTAGATAGATAGTGATAAAGTGATACGATAAATAAAATAAAAGAGACATTTTAGTAGTAGAAAGTATTTATGAAGAAGGGACCCGGGGGGTGCATAGATTCACTAGAGGTATCTCTCTCGAAAGCAACAAATGGCAGGTGGATAAATTATTATTGGACAATTGACAGAAAAGTAGTATTTATAACTATGACCATTCATGGCATGGGGTCAGTTCTTTTGGCAGCTTAAAAAATAAGCCGCCTCCACCCCAGCCTCTCCTATAAACCTCCCTTCTTATTCGTTGGGGCTTCTAAACTAGTTATGGGATAACTAATGTAGAAGTCTTAACAAATTTATGGAGCGACTTCTTTTTTAAGTTGGGAAGAGGCAACTTGTTTTTTTAAGCCGCCCGAAAGAACTGGCCCTATAGACATTCATCCGCGATAAGTAGAGCGTTATCCAACTGCATGTACTACTACTCCATCCCGAAACTGCTAACCAGCATGCATCTCAAGGTATTAAGTTTACTAGAAACAGAGCAACGCAACAAGCAAGATGACATAATGTAGACACAAAGAAATCTAGCAATAAGATTAAACTTTGTCATTTTATCCTTAGTGGCAACAATACAAATGCGCGTCTTGTCTCCATTCTGTCACTGGGATATAGAACACCGCAAGATTAAACCCGCTACTATGCACCATTTCCTCTGAAGAACTGCCTATCCATCTTGGCCAGAGAAGACAAAATAGATCGAAAAGTATACATAGTTACTCAATTATACAACAAAGAAACTTCAAAATATTCGATAATATTCAATGAACCATATGGTCATAAATCCACAATTCACCGGATCCAGACAAACACACCATAGAAATTACATCAGATTGAGCCCAATCACACAAGGGAGTGGGGAACTGGTATTGAAGATCCAAATGGGAGAGAGAGAACCATCCCCCTACTACTATGGACCCGTAGGTCCTAAAGTTGTGTAGGGTGGAACCCTAGTTCATAGTCTTTTCACACTTGGAGGTGGGGAAAGGAGCAAATCAAGAGAAGAACACAAGATGAACACTCAATTGACAAAGATCCAATCACACATGTGGTGCATCCACATACACATAAAGAGATACAAGGGTCCAAATCCAACAAAGCATGCAAAAGAGGAACTAGTTCATACCAATCATTAGAGGAACCGAGGGCTTGATATCCAAGAGGATCTTGCCTAGGAGGGGTCTTGATTCCACTAGGGGAGCTTCTCATATGGAGGTCTTGATCTCCACGAGAGAGGTAGTGGATGACCAAAACTCAATCTCCAGGTGTGACTATGAGCTATCACTTTGCTAACCCTAAAACGGAGATAGGGGACGAGTATATATAGTCTGGTGAGGGAAGGGATACATGGGCCTCGGCCCGAGTCATGCATGCAGGCAAAGGCCAGATGATCCGGGAGTTGGCCCAGATGATCCGGGTGGTCACCCGGATGGTCCGACTATGTCGATGATGTTGTGTCTGGTCTGGATGTTAGGGACCTCGTTCGGTTATCCGCGCTTCGTCCGGATGATCTGGGAGGAGTCCTAGATGATCCGACTTCATCTGGATAATCCGGCTTCATGGAGAGGTTGTTATTGCCTTCAAGCGATTTAGCCAGATCGTCCGGGCATCGTCCGGGTCATCCGGGAGGAGGTCCAGATCATCGGGTAGGTGTTGTCTTGCACCGCTTGCTTTGTATCTTCATGATCATCTTCCTCCATCATCCGGCCTTGGTCCTTAGCTTATCCATGGTTGGTTCCTTGGTACCTGAGTATGCAAAGTGTCTCCGCTTGAGGTAGTGGTCATGTGATTCGAAAGGAAGTTGAGCGAGAAGGGAGTTCACCTTGGTTTCAACAGCTCTTGCACAAGCCCTTGTCATCGGTCCATCTGTTGCCTTGGGTGATGATGACATGTCCATGGGGATGACCGAAGGATGCTCCACGTCATAAAGGAACTACTCACACATCATCATGGAGGCAACAAGGTTGATGAATATGGCCCCTCTAATGGCCTCCCCCTCCGGTAGAGCTCCGGAAGGGCTCTAGATGAGGCATCTTAGGAACAGAGGCTTGTGGCGGCAATAAAACTCTTTTGGAGGTACGACGAATGGTTTTGGGATTTATAGGATTTCATGGCGATGGAATCAGGTTAAGTCGGTTTCGTGGGACCCAAAAGCTCAGGGGTGCACTCACCCTCATGGTCGCGCCACATGCCCTTGTGGGGCCCTCGTGGCTCTTCTCAATCTCTCTTGAAGCTTCCTATGTTTCTCATTGCCCATAATAATCGTGTTAAATCGACAACGTATCTTGACCTCCATAGATATTGATTTCCTACGAAACAAAAAATAAGCAGAAAAAGGAACTGGCATTGGGCACTAAATTAATAGGTTAGTCGAGAAAAATAATATGAAATGATAATAAAAGTATATAAAATGATAATATAATAGCACAAAACAATCAAACAATATAGATACGTTTGAGACATATCGTGTACCCAGGCGACCAGCCTCGAGGGTCTATGACTGGTGGACCGCGGGCGCGCATGGGCCACTGTCATGCGACAGTTTCGGTGGTGCCTGCATGTGGTGCCTCGTGAGGTCGCTCACGTGTGAAGGGGATGTTGGACCACATGTCGACTTTGCTTGCTCTGCATCGCATCTATCGAGCTGGTTTGGTTGCGACAAGAGGGACGGGCTCCACGCTTAGTTGCACCGCCACAGGCGTGGGTCCGGCCTCTTAGGATCATTTACCCTTTGTCGAGCTGGTTCGCTCGCACCAGTCGGGTCCTTCATCGTGCCCCCAGTGTGGGCTCGTGTGTGGTGTAGCCAGTAAGGGCCATTTGCCTTGTGGTGGCCTGTTTCGGGTTGTTTTGTTGGGCCCAACCGGGTACACGAAGGCAATGCATGTGGTGTGAGCTCAACGACCCAAGTTCTATAGCAAAACAGCGAACAATTGACAGACACACACGGCCGCACCTGGATGGCGCGACTAAACCAGCCACTCGAGGGGCGAAGACGTTGACAGACTGATCTGATTCCATGGACTTTTCTATCTTTCTTAAGGTGGTTGTGTCGCTTTGGTGGCTGCATAAAAGGATGCACTCCCGATGCCCGGCAACCCTAATTTCTTTTCCCATCTCCCTAACCCAATCCCTATGCGTGGGATGTATTGCTGGTGATCATATTAAATGTTCATGTTTTTCTTATCACCAGTAGAGGACGGCGTTGCCAACGACCAAGTTGTTCCTTGTGCAGTTGAGGTTTGCATTTGTTTGGCTCTTCTCTTCACGCTCACAGTTCTTTTATCCCATTGTGGTCATATGTCTCATGTCCGTGTCACCAAAGAGGGGTCGCCCAGACAAGTTGTTGACGGCTCGTCGGGCAATGAGGAGGCATAGGGTGGCACACCAAAGGCTATGTTTAAGCCATTGTCAAGGGTGGAGTCGGCTAGGATTATTTGGAAGCAATCGTGTTGGTCACATGGGGAAGATGGTAACCATTATCGATTAGGTGAATGAACTGAGTCACTCTTCAAAGTTTTGAGGATGACGGCCCAATGCTCATGGCGAATAACCATTTATGCTTCGACCTGAGGTAGTGCCATATGCAGGATAATCATGAATGGATCAAATAAGCATCGCACACAGATTGAAATGTTTTGGCATGCATACATCCATCGTTTCCACACCATCCCACAACTTTTGCATATATGTTATTGGTGGTTGTATAAATATATGGAAATCCTTTCCTGGTGAGTATTTTCTAGGAATCAGCAATGCGATCATGAAATTGGATTAGTCCATGCACATCCAGAGTGGGAAGTTGAATGGAATGACAAAAATAGGCCACATATTGTATGCACTGCTCATGTATCCAAAGGGATTGAACCCATCAGTTGCAAATCCTAACCTCAATTTACGGGGATCTGCAGCAAAGCTTTTATGTTTTACGTCGAATGATTTTCTTGCATTTCCATCAACCAATGCTATGTGAGTTGCATTGGGATTTCCCCGAAGAGGAGATGATGGTGCAGTACAGTAGAGATAAGTATTTCCCTCAGTTAAGAACCAAGGTTATCAATCCGGTAGGAGAATCGCGCAAAGCCTCGTGAACAACACCTGCACACACAAAAGCAAATACTTGCACCCAACACAAACAAGGGCATTGTCAGTCCCCTCGACGGTTATTTGCAAGGATTAAAGCTCGTAGTTGTAGATAGATAAATTATAAAGATAAAATAAAATAGAAAATTGCAGCAGAGTATTTTTATGTTTTTATATATGATAAAAGTAGACCCATTGGCTATTGTTTTCACTAGAGACTTCTCTCTCGAACACATATCATACCATGGGTGAACAAATTATTGTTGGGCAATTGATAGAAAAGCGCATAGTTATGACGATATTCAAGGCAATGATCATGTATACATGCATCACGTCCGAGACAAGTAGACCGACTCCTGCCTGCATCTACTACTATTATTCCACCCATCAATCGGTATCCCACATGCATCTAGGGTATTAAGTATAAAACAGAGTAACACTTGACATGACGTAGACAAAGTAAACCCAATCAATATGAATAAACCCCGCCATTTTACCCTTAGTGGCAACAATAGAATTATGTGTCTTGTCCCTTTCTGTCACTGGGATATAGAGCACCGCAAGATTGAACCCATTACAAAGCACCTCTCACTGGGATATGGAGCACCGCAATATGAATCAATTTAGTTGGCTAAACCAAATAGATAGATCGGAGAGAAATACAAAGCTACAACAATCATGCATAATAAATTTTAGAAAACACTCCATTAATATTCATAAATATTCAGATCATAAACCCCTATTTCTTTGGATCCCAACAAACACATCGCAAAAGAAGATTACATCGAATAGAACTCCAAGAACATCGACGAGAACATTGTATTGAAGATCAAAGAGAGATAAGAAGCCATCTAGCAACTAGCTATGGACCCGTAGGTCTGTGGTGAACTACTCACGCATCA
Organism: Triticum dicoccoides; assembly: GCF_002162155.2. NCBI lineage: Eukaryota > Viridiplantae > Streptophyta > Magnoliopsida > Poales > Poaceae > Triticum > Triticum dicoccoides. The sequence goes on along the minus strand of NC_041385.1, from coordinate 354,427,039 downwards.
TTGGAGGGTAGCAAGGATGATGTAGAAGCCCTCCATGATTGATTCCCCCTCCGGTAAGGTGCCAGAAAAGGCCTCCAAATGGGGCAAGGAAGAACAGAAACTTGGGGTGGCAAAAAAAGTGTTTTGGGTGGCTCTCTGTTGGTTTCCCGATTTTAGAGAATTTATAGAGGTGGAATTAGGTCAGACCTATGGGGCCCACTAGATAACAGGGCGCGCCTACCCCCTTAGTGCGCCCCGTTGCCTTGTCGTCTCCTCGGTTACCGTTTGGTCTCCCCCCTAAGCTTCTAGGGTCTCTCTTGTACAAGAAAAAACCGTCAAAAAGTTTCATAGCGTTTGGACTCCGTTTGGTACTGATTTCCCGAAAAAACGAAAACATACAAAAAAACAGCAACTGGCACTAGGCACCGGGTTAATAGGTTAGTCCCAAAAAATGATATAAAATAACATATAATTGCATATAAAACATCCAAGATTGATACTATATTAGCATGGAACGATAAAAAATTATAGATATGTTGGAGATGTGTCAAGCATCCCCAAGCTTGATTCCTGCTTGTCCTCGAGTAGGTAAATGATAAAAATAGAATTTTTGACGTGGAATGCTACCTAACATGTTCATCATGTAATCTTTCTTTTACGGTATGAATATTAAGATCCGAATGATCCAAAGCAATAGTCTATATTTGATATGAAGACATCAATACTCAGGCATACCAACAAACAATCATGCCTTTCAAAATAAAAATGCTAAAGAACGCTATCCCTACAAAATCATATAACCTTGTCAAGCTCCATCCTCTTAACACAAATATAAATCATGTACAACCCCGATCAATCGAGTAATTGGTTCATACTTATTAACGTGCTTCAGCTTTTTCAACCCCCGCGCAATACATGAGCGTAAGCCATGGACAAAGCACTATGGGTGGAAAAGTTTGCGGTGATAGAGGTTAACATGGGGAAGGCAAAAAACGAAGATAGTTTCACATCGATGCAGCTAATCAACGGGCTATGGAGATGCCCATCAATTGATGTCAATGCGGGGAATAGGGATTGCCATGCAACGAATGCACTAAGAGCTACAAGTGTATGAGAGCTCGAATTGAAAACTAAGTGGGTGTGCATCCAACTTGCTTGCTCATGAAGACCTCGGGCATTTGAGGAAACCCATCATCGGAATATACAAGCCAAGTTATATAATGAAAAATTCCCACTAGTATATGAAAGTGACAACATAGGAGACTCTTTATATGAAAAACATGGTTCTACTTTGAAGCACAAGTGTGGAAAATGATAGTCACATTGCCCCTTCTCTCTTTTCTCTCATTTTTTGTAGGGACCTTCTTGGCCTCTTTCTTTTCTTCTTCTTTTTTAAAATTTATTTTATTTCCTCATTGGGACAGTGCTCTAATAATGATGATCATCACACTTATATTTACTTACAACTCAAATATTACAACTTGATAAAGCTGAAACATATGACTCTATATGGATGCCTCTGGCAGTGTACCAGGATGTACAATGATACTAGCATAACATGTATGATAGTGATTATCATGGGGTTAACACGACAGATGCCCTCGTAAAAGGACTTAGGTGCGAGGCCATGGCCACGGTGATTAGCTTAAAGGGGTTGAGCGGGACGAGAGACATGAGTTTACCCAGGTTTGGCCCCTCACGGTGGAGGTAAAAGCCTACTCCTGTTCTTGTTGCTATTGCTTGAGTATTGATTACAAGGGAGCGGATTCGCTTGACCTAGCTATTGATTGATTGTCACTTAAGTCTAACCCGCCGCAGGGACTCGCCTTTATATACACAGGTCGAGGCCCTGGGCTTACAAGAGTCCGGGTCGGGTTATACTTCATAACCGACCTGTCGGATTCTAGGCTCCTCATACCCAAAAAGGTTTGAACTCTGGGGCATGTGTGAAGAACTCAACCTCTCAAGCCTCCCGATACGTGGCTCTCACGACCTAGCTCGATGAACACTATTGAGAAAGAGACAACAGTTTACCTAGCTTTGGGCCACCTTGTGGTGTAATATCCTACTCCTGCTTGGTGGTGGATTGGCCTCGCAATGGGCTGAGGATGAACTAGTACCAGTGGACGAACAACCCCAGGAGGCGTGTTCTTGTGATGAGCTCTCGGTGGTTCTACGAGCTGATCACCTGGTGAGTTGATCGATCGACCGCCCTCTCTCTACGGTGGTGGCTAGGCCCTATTTATAGTGGCCTTGTTCCTATTCCTCCAAAACTTAGGCGGGAAGGGATCCCACAACGGGCAAATTTGAAGGGGAACAAGAAGTACATCTAATCGTGATGAAAGGTGGTCTTCGCCTGCAAAGCCTCTGAGCGTGACGTCATGTGGGCTCGGTGATGACATCCATCCTGCCGTTCTGGCGGTCTTGGTCTCGTTGCACGCAAATGGCAACTTTTGGCTAATTTCTTGGGAGTCCACACCTGCGCTTGCCTCCTTTGCACCAAAGAGGAAACCTGTTGTACTGCGCCCGCTTGGCCTTGGTCGTCATGGCTGATGTCATTTTAGCCTCGTGAGGCCGGGTCTTTCATATAAATCTCTGCTCTGCTCAGGAGGCAGCCTAAGGAGGCTGCTCCCTCGGGAGGTCTTGATGTCACCCGCCTCGAGAGGCTTGGCCCCTTGCGAGGGTCTTATCTTGTCGTAGTCGAAGCCAGGCCGTACCAAGTCGTCGATGAAGCCACGTCGTGGTCCGCAGGCAGGCAGGGCTAGGTACCCTAGTTCCCAGAACGCCGACAGAAGCCCCCGGGCCCAAGGCGCGCTCGCACTTGGCTTCGAGGCGAAGCCAAAGGGCAAGTGCGAAACACTGCAGGCCCCAATCGCCTGCGGACCGAGCCGATGCGTGGCGCTTGATGGGACGTGGGCGTCTCCACTTCTCCACGCAGCCTCGAACAACTGGCGCGCCCTAACAAAAAGGCCAACTGCCGCAACCGATCTTTCATTGTCTTCCCTTCGCCTTGCTCCAGATCTCATCCATCTCCCGCCGAGGGCGCCTCCAAATCTACCAAATCCTTGCTCCCAAGCTCCTTGCCGATGGGGAAGAAGACGAAGTCTGCCGGCGTGGTTGCGGCCACCACTCATGTCCTTGACGAGGCCCTCAGCCCGTCGATCATTACCGAAGTCGAGCACCTCGCCACCATGTTCCCGCTACTGGTGGGCCCGGAGAATGAGAGGGGTGAGACCGAGATCCGAGTCGACTCTGCTCAACGGGGAGCCCTGAAGGGCACGTTCTTCCCTTTCTTCCTCCACAATCTCTTCGCATGGCTCATCCCACCTTTCTTTAGGTTCTTTTTCACCATCCTTGACCATTACCAGATCCACGCACTTCATCTTCAACCCAACTCCATCCTCCTCCTGTCGGTCTTTGCTTTCTACTGCGAAGCCTTCGTGGGGGTGAAGCCCTCCGTCGCGCTGTTCCACCATTTCTTCTCCCTCCGGACGCACAGCTCGAGCGAGCTCTTCGGATGCGTCTCCTTTGTCACGCTCAACGATAACAACGAGCTCATGAAGGCTGCAAAGAAGGTGGATGACTTTCGGTGCAAGTGGGTCTACCTGGACACCCAGAGCCAACATGCTCGGCTGGAGCTGTCGACTGAGCGACCGGAGAAGCTGCCACAGTGGTCCCATGAGAAGCTCACCGACTCCAGGGCAGCACCGGTCTTGAAGAAGATCAAGGCGGACATGAGCTCCGGGGCGCTGACGGGGCCCATGATTGTCCGCGAGTTCTTGCTGCAGCGCCTAACACCTCTCCAATCCACTCACAGCCCATGTGGGACCTCAAGGGCGCAGAAGATGACCTCCGGTTGCGCCCTGGGAACCTGTCGGCCGACGAGCTATTCATGGTTGTGCGGGCCTTGGTGGGGAAGGATCCAGGCGGCCCTCCGGCAACCCATCTTCCGCTATACCGTCGTGGCGACGGGGAGGAGTTGGTCGCCTCCATGCCAGACTTCAATGAGCGGGGGATCGTGTCGTCCGGGCCCCCGCAACTCCCCAGTGGCGCTGTCCTCCGGCGAGGGCTCCGTCGAGGGCGAAGAGGTCGAGGAGGGAGACTCGGAGGCAACTAAGGAAGGGATGAGGGATATCTCTCCTCCGCGGCAGAGCGAGCTCCTCCAGAGTCTTCCTGACGATGGCAACATCGGGGAAGGCCTGGTCGGGGAGTCCTCTCGTCTCGCTGGGGTCGTCACGAGGTCCGGGGGGACCCCGCAGCGAAGGTCGAACCATAGAGACCTGAAGAGGGGGACATCGCCGATACCACCTCAAGGCAACGCCCTCGCCTTGTCGCCTGCTGCTGCTACTTCAGAGTCTCCCATCGTGCATCCGGCCGAGGCTCTGGCCGTGGTGAGGCCCTTGCTGTAGAAGCTCGGGGGCATCGTCGTCCTGGGCAAGAGAAGAGCATAAGTCGCCGCAGACGAGTAAGTGCTTCACTTTTATTCTTACCTTCCGTCGTGATACCGTGCTCATGATGCCGCTCTCCTGATGACTAGGCTGGCCCTCGAGGTGAAGCGGAAGAAGGAGGACGTTGCTCCCAAGGTACGGCGGTCCCCGGAAGTGCCAGTTCCTGACGCGTCCGCAGGAGACGTGACGCCTCCGGAGCCCCTTGCCCTAGACGATGTCGTGATAGGGCCAACCTAGGTGCCAGCGCCACCTCCCTCTCAAGCCCTCACGCCAATGGGCCATGGCTCCTCCACCAGGCCCACCGCTTTGGAGGAAGCCTACGCCATGCTGGACCGACTCCCAGACGACCTTCAGGGCGCTGACGGGCGTGCAACGGCAGGGCGCCTGGAGCTGATCTCGGGGTGGCTTCGAGTTGACTCGTTTGTCAGGATGGCTTGGAGCCACGCCGTAGCCGTTGCCGCGTGTGCCCAGGATTAGGCCACGACAGCTACAGCGGCTCGTGATGTTGTGTTGGCCGATGTCGCGTCCGCCAAAAGCCGCTGCCACGAGGTGGAGGCCGAGTTGGAGAAGCTTCGCGAGGAGCAGGCCTCGCAGGCGCGCGGGCTCCAGGCACGGGAGGAGGAGCTCAGGACCTGGGAGTCCGCGGTTACCGGCCGCAAGGCTGAGCTGGAGCAAGCAGGTCAGGAGCAGGGCACAGAGTGGAGCCGGCTGGAGAAACTAAAGGAGGAGGTAGATGTGGTTCAGTCGTCCCACGCCAAGCATGTCTTATAGGAGAAGGCCAAGCTGGAGGCCAGGGAGAAGATGCTTGCCGCGGCTGAGAAGGCCGGGCGCGACGCCTTCACCTCCTTTGAGTTGAAGTGCCGCGAGGTGCTCCACTCCCTTTACAGGGAAGGGCACGACAAGTCGCTGGCCACCCCGGATGGTGGCCTCCCTGGTCTTCTCACCAAGCTTGTCGAGGAGCTGGGGAACATCTCCACTGTGCTGGGCTCCATGGTGGAAGGGAAGTGCCGCGCACTCTTCACTGCGGCCGCGACGTGCGTCTATAGCCATCTTCATCTCATGTACCCCAGTCTGGATCTTGGCACCTTGCTGGAGCCGGTGGTGTCGTGGTACTAAGTCTGACAGTAAGTATAGGGGGTACGTATGGAGAGGCAAGGTCCTAGCTACGGCAAGGTTGTACGCAAGTGTTTACGAGTTCAGGCCCCTCTCGAAGGAGGTAAAAGCCCTACGTCTCGGAGCCTAGAGGTGTCGACTGGAATGTATGAATGTGTGTGTGTTACAGGGGGTGTGAACCCTTGTCCTAGAGGAGGGGGTGGCTTATATAGAGTTCGCCAGGACCCCAGCCATCCCCCGTTACAGAGGGTTGAATGTACATAAAGATTGAGGCGTTACTGGTAACGCCAGCCTTAAGTACCTTTATAACCTTAAAGACTACGGAGTGAATGCTCGCCCGTTGCTGTTCTGAGTGACTTCTAGTCTTCAATAGTCCGAGTGGTTCATTGTATGGCCGAGTGGTTGACTGGTCGTGTGAGGGAAGGGGTACCCAAGTGGTTCATTGGTCGAGTGGATTGCACTCGACACCTTTACGGGGTACCCTCTGTTGTCTCTTGAGCTTCTTTGCTTCTAGGGTAGTGACCTTAGGTAGGGTGTATAGGTCAGGCCTGTGACCCTACCCTAGGTATGTATCCTCATCATTAGCCCCCGAATGGATTAAGGTCCGAGTGGAAAGAAGGTTGAAGTTGATTTTGCTCTGACCCTTGCGCTTCACGAGTATTTTACGCAGGACAGAAGACTCATGTTAGAACTTCAGCTTCGATTCAGTCGCCTTGATCGATTCATAAAGTTGCCGAGTGAATTTGTAACATCATCTGTCGAGTGTTGTTTTGGGGTGCAGAATCTTTGGCGCGATTGGTTGTAGTGTATCCCGGATCTCACGGGATTCGAAATTTCGGGGAAGTGCGCGGGACGGACTGATATACGAGCAGTGGTGATGGTGCAACGGCCTCCTGACTTGGACACAGCGTGCGCTCTCGCCCTACTTCAGGAGGAAGTGGCCGACGGCACGCGCGCAGCTCCAGTACGACCTCCGGAGTTGCCGCAGCGCGCCGCAGTGCCGCTGCCATTACCAGCACCTCCGATGCGTCACCCACCAGCCACAGTCGCCACCGATCGCCATGGTACCGATGCAGCTCGAGCTGAAACATCCAAGCTCAAGACGCTGCGAGAATATCGGCGCGCCCGGGGACTCTGCTTCAAGTGCAGCGAGAAGTGGGGGCACGATCATGTGTGTCCCACCTCGGTGCAATTACACGTCGTCGAGGAGTTACTAGACGTGTTCGGCATCGACAATTTCTCCAACACCCAACTACAAGAACCTGGGGAGACAAGTGATACTGTTATGGCACTATCTCTGTCTGCAGTGACTGGAGGTGTCTCGGCCAAGGCATTCCAGCTACGCGCTTGGATTCAAGGGCGGGAAGTTCTGATGCTAGTTGACTCTGGCAGCTCCAATTCCTTCGTCGACACTCAACTGGCAAGATCTCTCTCAGGTGTTCAGAGTCTTCCGAAGCCGGGGCGTGTTCGTGTGGCCGACGGAGGGGAACTAATCTGCACTGCCATGGTACCAAGTTGTGCCTGGTACTCGCATGGGCACGAATTCTTCACAGATCTGAAAGTGCTCACGCTTGGGAATTACGATGCAATTTTGGGGATGGACTGGCTCGAAGAGCATAGTCCTATGGTTGTCGACTGGCGTGCTCGGTTCATTGAGATATCCACACCAGCAGGACCTCTCCGTCTCAAGGGCCAGGATGCCTCATCCACTCGCTGCGAATCCATCAATTTCGTACAGTTGCAAGGGCTGTGTAGTCAAGGTTCAGTTTCTCATATCATCCATTTGTGCGTGGTTGCTCCTGATGCTGAAGCTACCGCTCCTGTTCCCGACTGCATTCAAAAAGTCATTGAAGAATTCTTTGACGTGTTCGCTGAACCTACCGGCCTTCCTCCCAGGCGTGCGTGCGATCACAGAATTCCTCTGATTCCTGGTGCACAACCTGTGATTGTGCGCCCTTACAGACACAAGCCTGAACTAAAATCTGAGATCGAGAAACAAGTAGAAGAACTGCTCAGATCAGGAGTCATTCAGAGAAGTAACAGCCCTTTTTCCTCACCAGTGATCTTGGTCAAGAAGAAAGACGGGACTTGGAGGTTATGCATTGACTACAGGCACCTCAACGCACTTACTGTAGTCGCCAAACATCCCGTGCCCATCATAGAAGAGCTTTTGGACGAACTCCACGGCGCAGCCTGGTTTTCCAAGCTGGATCTTCGAGCGGGATACCACCAAATACGACTGGCTCCAAGGGAAGAATACAAGACCGCGTTCCAAACGCACCAAGGGCACTTCGAATTCAAAGTGGTGTCATTTGGATTGGCAGGAGCGCCAGCCACGTTCATCGGGGCAGTCACAACTACCCTCCAACCAGTCAACTGTGTCTGCGTAATTTCGTTCTTCGACGACATATTGGTGTTCAGTGCTACTCTGCAAGCACACGTTGCTCACTTGCGCCAAGTCCTGACATTGCTTCAGCGAGACAGCCGGTATGTTAAACTTAGTAAATGCGCGTTCGGGCAGCAACAAGTTTCTTACCTCGGGCACACCATCAGCGCCCAGGGTGTTTCCACGGACCCGTCCAAGATCACAGCAGTTGCCAACTGGACCACACCGTCAGATGTCAAAGGGGTACGCAGTTTCCTGGGGCTCGCGGGCTACTATCGCCATTTTGTTCAGGATTTTGGGGTGATCGCTAGGCCATTATTCAACCTGCTCAAGAAGGGCACGCCTTTCCTCTGGACTTCTACCACTGACACAGCCTTTCAAGTACTCAAGGATCAGCTGGTGTCAGCTCCGATGCTCGCGCTGCCCAACTTTCAGCAGCTGTTCACAGTGGAAACTGATGCAAGCGACCATGGCATTGGCGCTATCCTGCAACAGCAAGGGCACCCAATCGCCTTCATGAGCAAGGCTTTGAGCCCGCGCTACCAAGGGCTGTCGACATATGAAAAGGAGTACCTGGCAATTATAGTGGCTGTAGATCAATGGCGCCCGTACCTGCAGCACGCAGAGTTTGTCATCCTCACTGACTAGAAAAGCTTAGTTCATCTGGAAGAATAGAGGCTGACCACACCCTGGCAACAAAAGGCTTTCACAAAACTTTTGGGCCTTCGTTACCGCATTCGTTATAAAAAAGGGGCTGAGAATATCGGCGCTGACGCACTATCCAGAGCAAATCCAACTGAAATCCTGACCAGCATCACGTCCTGCTGCCCAGCCTGGCTCGAGGACGTAACCACCAGCTACATCAACAACCCACAAGCATCGCGGTTGCTCGAACAATTGGCACTCCGGGATGATCCCAAACAGCGTTTCTCTTTGCAACAAGGAATCATTCGTTTCCGCGGCAGAATCTGGCTCGGAGGCAGCACACAAATACAGAAAAGGATCATTTCAGCGTTTCATGACAGCGCTGTGGGAGGGCACTCAGGATTCCCAGTCACTTACAGGCGCGTTCGCCGGCTGTTTGCTTGGCCAAAGATGAAAGCACACATACTGCAATATGTGCGTTGCTGTCAGGTATGCCAGCAAGCCAAACCTGACCGCGCCGCTTCACCAGGATTGCTCCTACCTCTGCCAGTTCCCAAGCAACCATGGGATATGATCTCCATGGATTTCGTCGATGGCCTCCCTCAGTCCAGTAAGTTCAATTGCCTGTTAGTTGTTGTGGACAAGCGTACAAAGTTTGCATACTTCCTTCCCTTGGCGCATCCTTACACAGCAGCGACAATGGCTCAACTCTATTTACACCAAATTTACAAAATCCATGGACTTCCTGGCGCAATCGTGTCCAATAGGGACCCAGTCTTCACAAGTCATTTCTGGCAGGAACTGTTTCGAGGGGCAGGAACAGAGCTTCGTCTCAGCACAGCAAACCACCCACAAACCGATGGGCAAACAGAGCGCGTCAATCAATGTGTCGAAACCTTTCTGCGCTGTTTCACTCAGGCCTGCCCGCGGCGATGGAGTTTCTGGATTCCATTAGCGCAGTTCTGGTACAACAATAGTCATCATTCAGCAATCGACATGACACCGTTCAAGGCTATGTTTGGTTATGAACCGCGTCAATGGGGAATCACTGCTGACAGCACTTGTTCTGTCCCTGCCCTCCAGTCCTGGCTGGACGAACGCGCCATGGTGCAAGAATTGCTGCAACAACACCTCAACAGAGCACGCCAGCTGATGAAAGTACATGCTGACAAGAAACGATCATTCCGCTCCGCACCTTCCAAGTGGGCGATCGGGTTTTCCTCAAGCTTCAACCCTACATTCAATCATCGATCGCCCCAAGAGCTAATCACAAGCTCGCTTACAAGTACTATGGACCATTCCCAATGATTGCCAAGATCAACGATGTGGCATATAAGCTGCAACTCCCAAAACAAGCAACAGTCCACCCGGTCTTCCACGTTTCGCTTCTGCGGCAAGCGCTGCTTCCAGGTACTGCAGTCGAACCTCAACTTCCGCATTGCTCTGACGAGTTGGCTGTTCCTGTGGCTATACTACAAACCCGATGGCGTGCGCGAACAAGTCAAGGTGCAATGGTCCAATTCGTCGCACCTGGGAACCACTTGGAGGACAAGAACAGTCTCCAGGCCCGGTTCCCTCATGCGGAGGCTTGGGGGCAAGCCTCGACACAAGGAGGAGGGGATGTCAGCATGCCTGAAGCGTCGGACCCACTGGGCAGCGACTACACCAACAACAACACTGCCCAGCGGCCCACAAGACCAAGACGGCCCAACCCACGAGTCGCTGGGCCGGAGTGGACCAACTGAGGCCTGCCTGCTACATAAGGGCGAGACGGAAGAGAACAGCGCATCCAGTGGATCAACGAACCGGCAGCGGCTACCTACCCTTCCCCGAACCCTAGTTCTTTGTGTTCATCCCCATTCGAGCACCGCTCCTCCTGTACTCAATCTGTAATAATCCGCTACCTCAGAGAGCCATAGATCGATCTTGTACTGTTACCCTATCACACGTTGCACTTGGAGACGGAGGCTCACCGGAGTAGCACCGCCGTGAGCAACCGCCGGACCCAGCGGCTAGCGCTCACATCCGCGGGCATCAACGGTGCCTTAATAGGTGGCGACGTGCAGGCAGCGGTGGTGGGAGCTTCCTAGGGAAGAAAGGAGGCCGAGTGTGGGCAGGTGGCCTCGCGTCCGAGGAGGCGGGGGCGGCGGCGTCCCGGAGGAGGGGGTGGCCTCACGCTGGAGGAGGCGGGGGCGGCGGCGCACCGGAGAAGGAGAGGATGGCCTCACGCTAGAGGAGGCGGGGGCGGCGGCATGCGGGTGGGTTGTCGGTGGCGACCTCCTGGTGGAATCGTGCAGGTCGAGGTGGGTGGGCTGTGAGGTTGAAGACGCGGGGTTGGTTTATTTTTCTTTTCTTTTTTGCTATACCGGTTCCGTGGGTTTTTAGTTCGGGAACACCCCCATCGGGCTTATGTAGGGCCGCTATATGTGATTGCACTTTGATATATACATTGATGTACTGTGTGTGTTAGCATACTGATCCAGAGATGGCATAGATACACATGGGCTTGACCGTTTGAGGTCGGGTTGCTACATGCACATCTTGTCCTCAAGCGATGTGTTAGATGAGTTTATTGCCATGAACATCTTGAACAAGACCGCCGACAACGCTCTAGCTCATGTCCAACGGTCAAAGAAAGCCTCACACAACCTAGATTTGAAGTCCAAGGCAATTCCGGAAGAAGAAGAAGAAGAAGAAGAAGAAGAAGAAGAAGAAGAGAGTTGCCCCAAAGACACGAAATATGCTTACCACGAGCACATGTCTCTTGCGTGAAGGCGATTTTGGGGCAACAGGAGAAACTCAAGGCCAACTTCTCCAAGAACAACTCAAGTGGCTCCAAGGGCAAGCAACACATGAGAACGTGCTATAATTGTGGAAATGTGAGTCACTTTGTGGTGGATTGCCCCTACAAGAAGAGGGAAGACAATGGTGGCAAGCTTAGTCACAAAGACAAGGCCAAGTCCTTCCCCAACAAGAACAACTTCATCAAGAAGGTGACACAAAAGGGGTTGGTTGCACATGAAGAGTACATCTCCGATGATGATGATGATGCAAGTGGCGAAGGAATGGCGACGACCTCCGTGGCCATTGCCACGACTTCCCCAACCAAGGTGTCACTCTTCGATGCTCCCAACAAGAACCTCATCCCCAAGTGCCTCATGGATAAATGCATCAACAAGGTAACCTCCAACATCAAAACTTACATCACTAGTAATCCTTCTTTGTTGGATTGTGTGGATGAATATGAGGAACAACTTTGACAAGTTCGTGGGTAAGCTCAAAGGTGAGACCAAGAAGCACTTTGTTTGCTCTCTTGGAACACCTAGGTGTGGCCAATCATATCACTGAGACTCATGAGGAAACCATCACTAAGATGGAGGGGCATAGCCGTGACTATGCCGCTGAGAGAGCGGATCTTTGCATTGCTCTTGAGGAAGAGCGAGGTCTTCATTTGGCTCTTGTGGAGTCACACAATGACGACCTTGCTAAATTACATAAAGGTCATGATCATGCTCTTGTTCTTGTTCGTGTGCTTAAATGTGAGAAGGTTGAACTTGGGGTTGGCCATGATAGACTCAAGGAAGAGTTTGAAGCACTTGACAAGGCTCACATGGCCTTGAAGAGTGATCGTGCTTCCCTCAAGGAGTCTCATGATCAACTCCAAGTGAAGCTCGTCAAGGAGATAGCCACTTGCCCTCCGTTCATATTAATTGATAATGCTCATGCTACTAACCCTTGTTGTGAGCATGTGCACCTCGTGGAGGAGAATGCCAAGTTGAAAGAGCAACTTGAGAAAGGCCTTGCGACTTGCATATAAGGTTTGAGCAATCAAAAGGAAGTTGCGGCGAAGGAAGGGCTTGGATTTGTACCCAAGTCAAAGAAGAAGAACAAGACCAAACAACCTCTCCCGCTCAAGGAAGTATTCTTCAAAGTGGGAGAGGGTGCTCATGAGAAGAAGAAAGAGAAGGGCGTGGCCATCAAATTTTGTAGCCACGAAGGGCAAGCCCACTCCTCCTAACAAAGCCGACGACTTTAACCCCTCTTATGTATTATGTCGTGCTAGCGATGGGCATGTTTATGCCAAATTTGTTGGTTTCTCTTATGAGTATATTGAATGGTCTATTTTGGTTCCTAATACCCTTTTTGCTAACATCAAAGGACCCATTCAAAAATGGGTAACTAAATCCAAGCATTAATCTCTTGTAGGAGTTTGCTTCCGGTGGGGTTTCATGCACTAGTACATCGGGGTGCTATACAAACGGTTTTTAACCCCTTTCCGTGACAGCATTCTGAACTGTCGCCAAGTGAGTGTGTGCGATACGGGGGTCCTTCCCACACGACCTAGAAACCATCGGGGATAGGCGCACCGGTTACACACGCTGGGCAAAATGAGACCGCGTGCGACGGGCGAGCGATCAAATACAATTATACATGCCCAATCGGTTCCGGTCGTAAGTACATCCCACACAGTCAGTCCTAGACAAAAGTTTCTGTTTGTTATGTACATTCCACACAGTCAATTCAAGGAATACGTTTCCGTTCTTATGTACATCCCACGCAGTCAATCCAAGAAGTATGTTTCCGTTCGTATGTACATCCCATACAGTCAATCCAGGGAAAACATTTCCGTTCGTATATACATACCACACAGTTTTATGTGTACCCTTTGTTGGGGAACGTAGTAATTTAAAAAAAAATCCTACGCACACGCAAGGATCATGGTGATGCATAGCAACGAGAGGGGAGAGTGTTGTCCACGTACCCTCGTAGACCGAAAGCGGAAGCGTTAGAACAACGCAGTTGATGTAGTCGTACGTCTTCACGATCCGACTGATCCAAGTACCGGACGTACGACACCTCCGAGTTCAGCACACGTTCAGCTCGATGACGATCCTCGGACTCCGATCCAGCAGGGTGTCGGGGATGAGTTCCGTCAACACGACGGCGTGGTGATGATGATGATGTTCTACCGACGCAGGGCTTCGCCTAAGCACCGCAACGATATGACCGAGGTGGAATATGGTGGAGGGGGGCACCGCACACGGCTAAGGAATGGTCACGAAGATCAACTTGTGTGTCTATGGGGTGCCCCCTGCCCCCGTATATAAAGGAGCAAGGGGGAGGCCGGCCGGCCTTTGGGGCGCGCCAAGGAGGGGGAGTCCTCCTCCTAGTAGGAGTAGGACTCCCCTTTCCTAGTCCAACTAGGAAGAGGGAAGGGGGAAGGAAAGAGAGGAAGAGGGAGAGGGAAAGAGGGGCCGCACCCCCTCCCCTAGTCCAATTCGGACTCCTCATGGGAGGGGGCGCGCCACCTCCTGGGCTGCTGCCCTCTCTCTCCCCTCAGGCCCACTAAGGCCCAATACTTCCCCGGGGGGGTTCCGGTAACCCCTCCGGCACTCCGGTTTTCTCCAAAATCACCCGGAACACTTCCAGTGTCCGAATATAGTCGTCCAATATATCAATCTTTATGTCTCGACCATTTCGAGACTCCTCGTCATGTCCGTGATCACATCCGGGACTCCGAACAAACTTCGGTACATCAAAACTTATAAACTCATAATAAAACTTTCATCATAACGTTAAGCGTGCGGACCCTACGGGTTCGAGAACTATGTAGACATGACCTAGAACTGTTTCCGGTCAATAACCAATAGCGGAACCTGGATGCTCATATTGGCTCCTACATATTCTAAGAAGATCTTTATCGGTCAAACCGCATAACAACATACGTTGTTCCCTTTGTCATCGGTATGTTACTTGCCCGAGATTCGATCATCGGTATCCAATACCTAGTTCAATCTCGTTACGGGCAAGTCTCTTTACTTGTTACGTAATGCATCATTCCGTAACCAACTCATTGGCCACATTACTTGCAAGGCTTATAGTGATGTGCATTACCAAGAGGGCCCAGAGATACCTCTCCGACAATCGGAGTGACAAAACCTAATCTCGAAATACGCCAACTCAACATGTACCATTGGAGACACCTGTAGAGCTCCTTTATAATCACCCAGTTACGTTGTGATGTTTGGTAGCACACAAAGTGTTCCTCCGGTAAACGGGAGTTGCATAATCTCATAGTTGTAGGAACTTTGTATAAGTCATGAAGAAAGCAATAGCAACATACTAAACGATCAAGTGCTAAGCTAACGAAATGGGTCAAGTCAATCACATCATTCTCCTAGTGATGTGATCCCTTTAATCAAATGACAACACATGTCTATGGTTAGGAAACACAACCATCTTTGATTAATGAGCTAGTCAAGTAGAGGCATACTAGTGACGTTAAGTTTGTCTATGTATTCACACATGTATTATGTTTCCGGTTAATACAATTCTAGCATGAATAATAAACATTTATCATGATATGAGGAAATAAATAATAACTTTATTATTGCCTCTAGGGCATATTTCCTTCAGTCTCCCACTTGCACTAGAGTCAATAATCTAGATTACACAGTAATGATTCTAACACCCATGTAGTCTTGGTGCTGATCATGTTTTGCTCGTGGAAGAGGCTTAGTCAACGGGTGTGCAACATTCAGATCCGTATGTATCTTGCAAATCTCTATGTCTCCCACCTGGACTTGGTCCCGGATGGAATTGAAGCGTCTCTTGATGTGCCGGGTCCTCTTGTGAAATCTGGATTCCTTTGCTAAGGCAATTGCACCAGTATTGTCACAGAAGATCTTCATTGGTCCCGATGCACTAGGTATGACACCTAGATCGGAAATGAACTCCTTCATCCAGACTTCTTCATTTGCTGCTTCCGAAGCAGCTATGTACTCCGCTTCGCATGCAGATCCCGCCACGACACTTTGTTTAGAACTGCACCAACTTACAGCTCCACCGTTTAATAAAAACACGTATCCGGTTTGCGATTTAGAATCGTCCGGATCAGTGTCAAAGCTTGCTTCGACATAACCATTTACGGCTAGCTCTTTGTCACCTCCATAAACGAGAAACATATTCTTAGTCCTTTTAAGGTATTTCAGGATGTTCTTGACTGCTGTCCAGTGATCCACTCCTGGATTACTTTGGTACCTACCTACCAAGCTTATTGCTAAGCATACGTCAGGTCTGGTACACATCATTGCATACATGATAGAGCCTATGGCTGAAGCATAGGGAACATCTTTCAGTTTCTCTCTATCTTCTGCTGTGGTCGGGCATTGAGTCTGACTCAACTTCACACCTTGTAATACAAGCAAGAACCCTTTCTTTGCCTGATCCATTTTGAACTTTTTCAAAACTTTATCAAGGTATGTGCTTTGTGAAATTCCAATTAAGCGTCTTAATCTATCCCTATAGATCTTGATACCCAATATGTAAGCAGCTTCACCGAGGTCTTTCATTGAAAAACTTTTATTCAAGTATCCCTTTATGCTATCCAGAAATTCTATATCATTTCCAATTAACAATATGTCATCTACATATAATATCAGAAATGCTACAGAGCTCCCACTCACTTTCTTGTAAATACAGGCTTCTCCAAAAGTCTGTATAAAACCATATGCTTTGATCACACTATCAAAGCGTTTATTCCAACTCCGAGATGCTTGCACCAGTCCATAAATGGATCGCTGGAGCTTGCACACTTTGTTAGCACCTTTTGGATCGACAAAACCTTCTGGTTGCATCATATACAACTCTTCTTCCAGAAATCCATTCAGTAATGCAGTTTTAACATCCATTTGCCAAATTTCATAATCATAAAATGCGGCAATTGCTAACATGATTCGGACAGACTTAAGCATCGCTACGGGTGAGAAAGTCTCATCGTAGTCAACCCCTTGAACTTGTCGAAAACCTTTTGCAACAAGTCGAGCTTTGTAGACAGTTACATTACCACCAGCATCAGTCTTCTTCTTGAAGATCCATTTATTCTCGATGGCTTGCCGATCAACAGGCAAGTCAACCAAAGTCCATACTTTGTTCTCATACATGGATCCCATCTCGGATTTCATGGCCTCAAGCCATTTCGCGGAATCTGGGCTCATCATCGCTTCCTCATAGTTCGTAGGTTCGCCATGGTCAAGTAACATGACTTCCAGAATAGGATTACCATACCACTCTGGTGCGGATCTTACTCTGGTAGACCTACGAGGTTCAGTAGTAACTTGATCTGAAGTTTCATGATCAATATCATTAGCTTCCTCACTGATTGGTGTAGTTGTCACAGGAACCAGTTCTTGTGATGAACTACTTTCCAACAAGGGAGCAGGTACAGTTACCTCATCAAGTTCTACCTTCCTCCCACTCACTTCTTTCGAGAGAAACTCCTTCTTTAGAAAGGATCCAAATTTAGCAACGAAAGTCTTGCCTTCATATCTGTGATAGAAGGTGTACCCAATAGTCTCTTTTGGGTATCCTATGAAGACACATTTTTCCGATTTGGGTTCGAGCTTATCTGGTTGAAGTTTCTTCACATAAGCATCGCAACCCCAAACTTTAAGAAACGACAACTTTGGTTTCTTGCTAAACCACAGTTCATAAGGTGTCGTCTCAGCGGATTTTGATGGTGCCCTATTTAACGTGAATGCGACCGTCTCTAAAGCATAACCCCAAAATGATAGCGGTAAATCAGTAAGAGACATCATAGATCGCACCATATCTAGTAAAGTACGATTACGATGTTCAGACACACCATTTTGTTGTGGTGTTCCGGGTGGCGCGAGTTGCGAAACTATTCCGCATTGTTTCAAATGTGGACCAAACTCGTAACTCAAATATTCTCCTCCACGATCAGATCGTAGAAATTTTATTTTCTTGTTACGATGATTTTCCACTTCACTTTGAAATTCTTTGAACTTTTCAAATGTTTCAGACTTGTGTTTCATCAAGTAGATATACCCATATCTGCTCAAATCATCTGTGAAGGTGAGAAAATAATGATACCCGCCACGAGCTTCAATATTCATTGGACCACATACATCAGTATGTATGATTTCTAGTAAATCAGTTGCTCGCTCCATAGTTCCGGAGAACGGCGTTTTAGTCATCTTGCCCATGAGGCACGGTTCGCAAGTACCAAGTAATTCATAATCAAGTGATTCCAAAAGTCCATCAGTATGGAGTTTCTTCATGCGCTTTACACCGATATGACCTAAACGGCAGTGCCACAAATAAGTTGCACTATCATTATCAACTCTGCATCTTTTGGCTGTAACATTATGAATATGTGTATCTCTACTTTCGAGATTCAATAAAAATAGACCACTCTCCAAGGGTGCATGACCATAAAAGATATTACTCATATAAATAGAACAACCATTATTCTCTGATTTAAATGAATAACTGTCTCGCATCAAACAAGATCCAGATATAATGTTCATGCTCAACGCTGGCACCAAATAACAATTATTCAGGTCTAAAACTAATCTCGATGGTAGATGTAGAGGTAGCGTGCCGACTGCGATCACATCAACTTTGGAACCATTTCCCACACGCATCGTCACCTCGTCCTTAGCCAATCTTCTCTTAATCCGTAGTCCCTGTTTCGAGTTGCAAATATTAGCAACAGAACCAGTATCAAATATCCAGGTGCTACTGCGAGCATTAGTAAGGTACACATCAATAACATGTATATCACATATACCTTTGTTCACTTTGCCATCCTTTTTATCCGCCAAATACTTGGGGCAGTTCAGCTTCCATTGACCAGTCTGCTTGCAGTAGAAGCACTCAGTCTCAGGCTTAGGTCCAGACTTGGGTTTCTTCTCTTGAGCAGCAACTTGTTTGCTGTTCTTCTTGAAGTTCCCCTTCTTCTTCCCTTTGCCCTTTTTCTTGAAACTGGTGGTCTTATTGACCATCAACACTTGATGCTCCTTCTTGATTTCTACCTCCGCAGTCTTTAGCATTGCGAAGAGCTCGGGAATAGTCTTGTCCATCCCTTGCATATTATAGTTCATCACGAAGCTCTTGTAGCTTGGTGGCAGTGATTGAAGAATTCTGTCAATGACACTATCATCAGGAAGATTAACTCCCAGTTGAATCAACTGATTATTATACCCAGACATTTTGAGTATGTGTTCACTGACAGAACTATTATCCTCCATCTTACAACTATAGTACTTATTGGAGACTTCATATCTCTCAATCCGGGCATTTGCTTGAAATATTAACTTCAACTCCTGGAACATCTCATATGCTCCATGACGTTCAAAACGTCGTTGAAGACCCGGTTCCAAGCCGTAAAGCATGGCACACTGAACTATCGAGTAGTCATCAGCTTTGCTCTGCCAGACGTTCTTAACGTCGTTAGTTGCATCTGCAGCAGGCCTGGCACCCAGTGGTGCTTCCAGGACGTAATTCTTCTGTGCAGCAATGAGGATAATCCTCAGGTTACGGACCCAGTCCGTGTAATTGCTACCATCATCTTTCAACTTAGCTTTCTCAAGGAACGCATTAAAATTCAACGGAACAACAGCACGAGCCATCTATCTACAACAAACATAGACAAGCAAAATACTATCAGGTACTAAGTTCATGATAAATTTAAGTTCAATTAATCATATTACTTAAGTACTCCCACTTAGACAGACATCTCTCTAATCATCTAAGTGATCACGTGATCCAAATCAACTAAACCATGTCTGATCATCACGTGAGATGGAGTAGTTTCAATGGTGAATATCACTATGTTGATCATATCTACTATATGATTCACGTTCGACCTTTCGGTCTCCGTGTTCCGAGGCCATATCTGTATATGATAGGCTCGTCAAGTTTAACCTGAGTATTCCGCGTGTGCAACTATTTTGCACCCGTTGTATTTGAACGTAGAGCCTATCACACCCGATCATCACGTGGTGTCTCAACACGAAGAACTTTTGCAACGGTGCATACTCAGGGAGTCTTGATAATTTAGTGAGAGATCATCTTAAAATGCTACCGTCAATCAAAGCAAGATAAGATGCATAAAGGATAAACATCACATGCAATCAATATAAGTGATATGATATGGCCATCATCATCTTGTGCTTGTGATCTCCATCTCCGAAGCACCGTCGTGATCACCATCGTCACCGGCGCGACACCTTGATCTCCATCATAGCATCGTTGTCGTTCACGCCATCTATTGCTTCTACGACTATCGCTACCGCTTACTAATAAAGTAAAGCAATTACAGGGCGTTTGCATTTCATACAATAAAGCGACAACCATATGGCTCCTGCTAGTTGCCGATAACTTCGGTTACAAAACATGATCATCTCATACAATAAAATATAGCATCACATCTTGACCATATCACATCACAACATGCCCTGCAAAAACAAGTTAGACGTCCTCTACTTTGTTGTTGCAAATTTTACGTGGCTGCTACGGGCTGAGCAAGAACCGTTCTTACTTACGCATCAAAACCACAACGATAGTTCGTCAAGTTAGTGTTGTTTTAACCTTCGCAAGGACCAGGCGTAGCCACACTCGGTTCAACTAAAGTGAGAGAGACAGACACCCGCCAGTCACCTTTAAGCACGAGTGCTCGCAACGGTGAAACCAGTCTCACGTAAGCGTACGCGTAATGTCGGTTCGGGCCGCTTCATCTCACAATACCGCTGAACCAAAGTATGACATGCTGGTAAGCAGTATGACTTGTATCGCCCACAACTCACTTGTGTTCTACTCGTGCATATGACATCTACGCATAAAACCAGGCTCGGATGCCACTGTTGGGGAACGTAGTAATTTCAAAAAAATTCCTACACACACGCAAGGATCATGGTGATGCATAGCAACGAGAGGGGAGAGTGTTGTCCATGTACCCTCGTAGACCGAAAGCGGAAGCGTTAGAACAACGCGGTTGATGTAGTCGTATGTCTTCACGATCCGACCGATCCAAGTACCGAACGTACGGCACCTCCGAGTTCAGCACACGTTCAGCTCGATGACGATCCCCGGACTCTGATCCAGCAGGGTGTCGGGGATGAGTTCCGTCAGCACGACGGCGTGGTGACGATGATGATGTTCTACCGACGCAGGGCTTCGCCTAAGCACCGCAATGATATGACCGAGGTGGAATATGGTGGAGGGGGGCACCACACACGGCTAAGTAACGATCACGAAGATCAACTTGTGTGTCTATGGGGTGCCCCCTGCCCCCGTATATAAAGGAGCAAGGGGGAGGCCGCCCGGCCCTTGGGGCGCGCCAAGGAGGGGGAGTCCTCCTCCTAGTAGGAGTAGGACTCCCCTTTCATAGTCCAACTAGGAAGAGGGAAGGGGGAAGGAAAGAGAGGGAGAGGGAGAGGGAAAGAGGCGCCGCGCCCCCCTCCCCTAGTCCAATTCGGACTCCTCATGGGAGGAGGCGCCCCACCTCCTGGGCTGCTGCCCTCTCTCTCCCCTCAGGCCCACTAAGGCCCAATACTTCCCCGGGGGGTTCCGGTAACCCCTTCGGCACTCCGGTTTTCTCCGAAATCACCCGGAACACTTCCGGTGTCCGAATATAGTCATCCAATATATCAATCTTTATCTCTCGACCATTTCGAGACTCCTCGTCATGTCCGTGATCACATCCGGGGCTCCGAACAAACTTCAGTACATCAAAACTTATAAACTCATAATAAAACTGTCATCGTAACGTTAAGCATGCGGACCCTACGGGTTCGAGAACTATGTAGACATAACCTAGAACTGTTTCCGGTCAATAACCAATAGCAGAACCTGGATGCTCATATTGGCTCCTACATATTCTACGAAGATCTTTATCGGTCAAACCGCATAACAACATACGTTGTTCCCTTTGTCATCGGTGTTACTTGCCCGAGATTCGATCGTCGGTATCTAATACCTAGTTCAATCTCGTTACGGGCAAGTCTCTTTACTCGTTACGTAATGCATCATTCTGTGACCAACTCATTGGACACATTGCTTGCAAGGCTTAGAGTGATGTGCATTACCGAGAGGGCCCAGAGATACCTCTCCGACAATCGGAGTGACAAAACCTAATCCCAAAATACGCCAACTCAACATGTACCATTGGAGACAGCTATAGAGCTCCTTTATAATCACCCAATTACGTTGTGACGTTTGGTAGCACACAAAGTGTTCCTCCGGTAAACAGGAGTTGCATAATCTCATAGTTGTAGGAACTTTGTATAAGTCATGAAGAAAGCAATAGCAACATACTAAACGATCAAGTGCTAAGCTAACGAAATGGGTCAAGTAAATCACATCATTCTCCTAATGATGTGATCCCGTTAATCAAATGACAACACATGTCTATGGTTAGGAAACACAACCATCTTTGATTAATGAGCTAGTCAAGTAGAGGCATACTAGTGACGTTAAGTTTGTCTATGTATTCACACATGTATTATGTTTCCGGTTAATACAATTCTAGCATGAATAATAAACATTTATCATGATATGAGGAAATAAATAATAACTTTATTATTGCCTCTAGGGCATATTTCCTTCACCCTTTGCAAAGTTCTAGCATGGACTATCCATCACAACCGCTTTTACTGCTAGACCCATTTGCAAAGTTCCATGACCCATTTAGCAGGTTTATTATTTTAAAAATAATAATACCAGTATTACGCAAATTCACATTTCATATCGAATAACTGTTTGCCAATTTCATATCAGGCACATAAATATATTTTAACACCACATTACGATAGCTACCTGAAAACAACACAGTACACACATATAGCTAGTTCACCTTCATAAGAACAATATTAGAACAGTATATTCATTTCCCTAATCGAGATCATCCAGGTTTGTCTTATCCGCCTTTGCTTTCAGTTCAGTAAGAACCTGTTTTGCACTGACCAACTAGGAAAGTGCCTCCTCCTTCGCCAACACCATTTTAGCAAAGTCTAATTTAAAAAATCTGAGCTCATTCTCCATCTTCCTCTTTTTCCCCACATCTTGAAATATTCTTCAACATCGACAACACTTTCTCTAAGCCTACCCCTGTTCTCTTCCTCATACATGCTCCAGAGCTTTGATAGGCACATCTTCAAAGACTGTGGCCACTCTTGATCAACCCACTCCAGGTAAGAACACTTCCGTTCATCCTATAATATTTAAAAATAGACCAGTAACAATTGTAGGGGAAATGGATTTCTAGCAACATAGAAAATCACAAAATACATATTTTGAAAAACTGAAGAAACAAGTTAATTATGACACATCTTCTCAAAAAGGTTAATGTGCAAATTAATTAATTGCTACTAAGACAACAACCAAATTCTGGAACAGCAAAAGCTATAATTAGCTACAACAACACTACAAGTTCTTAGTCATGTACTATAAGTAACAAATTGAACATTTTATGAGGAAGCTAAATATAACTGCAACAGCATAGCGACATTGTTTGGATGACATCAAATTGATACTAACAGGTGTTTACATGCACAAATTTAGTAACATAGAACTAATAGCACTAAGTTCATCCACTATGTATGTCAAAACCGGTGTCAAAACAATTGTTGCTACATTTGGCACCGGTGCCCTGCACTGGCAAGCCGATGCAGCGGAAAAATATCAGGGAACCGGACTCCGAAGCACCTAGTTGCTCTGATGCCAAGTTCCTTCATGCCATAAAGATTTAGTATTTTACTACTTGGCTGCTCGGATGTGTGGACCAAAGTTGGCCGCACAAACTGCTAAAGTGATGCCAAATAATTTTCTAATGGCACCGCAGATGAGATGGCAACATTTCAAATACTAGGTACAAACTGTGACACTGTTTTAACATCCAGAATAACATAGCACCGTGACAATGTTTAAAAATGATTTGTAACAATGGGAGTGGGGCTAACCTTCTCTGCACATGCCAGAAACTTTCTCCCACTATCCAAAGACTCACATGCAACTAACTTCATGCATGGAGATTGATGGTGACAACGAGCAGGCAGATCTTCAGCCACCCCGCTCCATTCGTTGCAACTGATGGTCCTAGGGAGCTACAAGAGGAAGAAATGACTCGAATCAACCGCCGAGTTAAAATCCTTCATTCCAAGTCATAACCCAAGAGAGAGAAGAGAGGCATACCCGGGTGGTGAAAGAGTCGTCATCGTCGAAGGAACCGCTGGAGAGGTCATTGAAGAAGACCATGGTGACCCCGTTGGTAGGATAGAGACAACGAGAGTGAGGAAGCAAGCGAGGAAGCGGCTACAACTTCAGAAGGAAGGAAGGAGGAAACAGGGGAAATGGGACTTGTGGTCAGGGAAAAAATGGGGTGGGGAGGGGGGGGTAGATATTTCGGTGGTAGGCCAAAAATTTTGCAATGTGGAGGGAAACTTTGCGCGCGCCGCCGCCGGACACCATTCACTTTGAACGATAGTGTGCATCACAAATGATTCTTTTGCTTTACGCGCATGGGATGAGT
This sequence comes from Triticum dicoccoides, assembly GCF_002162155.2. Lineage (NCBI taxonomy): Eukaryota > Viridiplantae > Streptophyta > Magnoliopsida > Poales > Poaceae > Triticum > Triticum dicoccoides. The sequence continues at coordinate 354,403,134 of NC_041385.1, read as the reverse complement.
TTGATAATCCAAATTTTGGTGGAAATTTCCCTGGGTACTGTCCTCATCCACGTCATTGCATAATTTAACATCGCTTGCTAATTTGGGCACACAAAAGAGCGTACAGCACACTGACCACACTTACTGAATCGAGGAAGTTTAGTAATTAAACAGAGCCAGTTGACCTAAACAATTCTCTAACAAAAGACCATCATTAAAAGCAAAGCCTAAGTACACATAATTTTAAGAAAGCCGCCGCCACGCCGGCCTATGCATCGCCGGTGTGAGGTGAGACATTGATGCCTTGTGCTGGCGACATACTGCCGTTGGTGGACTCCGTGTCCCCCTGCTGAAGTCGATCGCGTCCTCGTCCTTGTCCTTGTCCTTGACGCCACCGTCAAGGTTGTAGTACTTGTAGTAGTGGCTGCGCCAGAGCTTGCATTAGTACTCCACCGCCGATTCCTCAACGGATAGACTCTTCTCTACCTCGACCTCGGCCACGCGCAACTCCTCCTCGTGGCGCTCCTCGATGTCCACCGCCTCCTGCATCTCCATCTCTCACTCGGCGATCTCATGAGGAAGCAGGTGCTCCATGGCCACTGCCGCCTTTTCAGACGTGGGTTGCATGCTGGATTCCGAGGTGGCCTGGAATATCTTGGCGTGTGCGTCCTTCATCTTGGCATGGATGGCCTCGACCCGGGACATGGAGACATCGGCGGCACGGATGGTAGCTCGAGCGCTCTCGGCGTTTGTCGCCACCATAGCAGCAGCGGCTGCAGCCGTCTTAGCTGCTGCAGCCGTCTTAGCTGCTGCAGCTGCGCTATCGGCTGCCGTAGACGCCCTCTCGGTGGACGCGACTGTTCTCAATGCGGATGCGGTGCCACTTTTAGCGTAGGCGGTCATGCTCTCGGCGTAGGCGGCGGTGCTCGGGGAGGACGCGGCCACCATGCAGGCCCTCCTGAAGCGTTTCCACAATGTCATCTTTGAAACAAGGGGTTGCGGGAATGGGGATTGGGATTCATGGATTCAGGGGTTGCCGGCACTGGAGCAGACGAGCCGACGAAGCTTAAGGAGGAAGACTTAAATAGACCCATGAATTTTCATCGCAAACGGTTCCTACAAAAAACTATGTGTGATGTTGTTGATATTTTTTATTAGTTGTGAAAGATGAATTTGGAGTAAAGTGGCGACGTATGGTGTTTTAAATGTATGAGAAAATTTGTAGTACCAATATAACAGTCATGTCAAAATTTTGAAAATTTCAGGGGTCATTGACCTTTTAAGACATTTAAGTAAATTTCTAGCCATTTAATGACCGTAATTCAAATTTGAACTACAACTAACCATGATGGTTCAAAAAGTCATATTTCTGTACTTATGTGCGAGTTAATTCCATGTGCAGTAAATTGGAAGGAATTTTCAAACATATTGGTCTCACGGCTATGACCCAAATCATGGAGTGCCATGGCATTTAAATTCCAAAAAATTAAAAAAAGATCAGAAACACGTGGAACCTTGCTTGATGTATTGTCATGCCACCAAGATGATGTGGTAATTTTTTTGGCATGTTTGACGAAAGTTGGGACACACACCCCTCACAAATCGGAGCAACTCGCTAGAAGGCTCGTGGTTCCAGAGGGAACAATGCATGTTTGATGACGAATGGGAGATAGCTTCCTCTTATGGCCTTCAATTTTTTCTACATTTAACATGTACTAATACAACTGTCATGTGAAAATTTAGAAAATTCCAGGGGTCATTTGACCTTTTAAAGACATTCAAGTGATTTTCTAGCCATTTAATGACTGTAATTCAAATTTGATCTACATCTACATGCAATGGCTAACCATAACGGTTTGAAAAATCACATTTGTGTACTTGTGTGCGAGTTAACTGTATGTGCACTAAATTGGAAGAAACTTTCAAACATATTGGTGTCACGACCTGGACACATGAATGGAGTGCCATGGCATTTAAATTCCAAAAAATTAAAAAATGATGAGAAACACGTGAAACCTTTCTTGACATAATGTCATGCCACCATGATGATGTGGTAAAAAATTGGCCTGTTTGATGAAAGTTTCGACACACACCCCTCAAAATCCGGAGCAACTTACTAGAAGGCTCGTGGTTCCGAGAGGGAACAATGCATGTTCGATGATGAACGAGCGATACCTTCCTCTTACGACCTTCAATTTTTTTTATACATTTAACGTGCACTAATACAACTGTCATGTCAAAATTTGGAAATTTTCAGGGGCCATTTGACCTTTTAAAGACATTTAAGTGACTTTCTAGCCATTTAAAGACCATAATTCAAATTTGACCTACATGTACATGCAACTACTAACCATAACGGTTTGAAAATTCATATTTTGTGTACTTGTGTGCGAGTTAATACCATGTGTAGTAAATTAGAAGGAATTTTCAAACATATTGGTCTCACGGCCAGGACACAGGTATGGAGTGCCATGGCACTTAAATTCCAAAAAAATAAAAAAGATCAGAAACACAAGAAACCTTGCTTGTGTAATGTCATGCCACCAAGATGATGTGGTAAAATTTTTGGCAAGTTTGACGAAAGTTCGGACACACCCCCCTCACAAAATCGAGCAACTCACTAGAAGGCTCGTGGTTCCGAGAGGGAACAATGATACTCTTACGGCCATCAAAAAATTTCTACAGTTAACGTGCACTAATAAAACTGTCATTTGAAAATTTGGAAAATTCCAGGGGTCATTTGACCTTTTAAAGACATTTAAGTGATTTTCTAGCCATTTAATGATCGTAATTCAAATTTGAACTACGGCTACATGCCACAGCTAACCATAACGGTTTGAAAAAAAATCATATTTGTCTACTTGTGTGCGAGTTAATTCCACGTGCAATAAATTGGAAAGAATTTACAAACATATTGGTGCCACGGTGTGGACACATGCATGGAGTGCCATGGCATTTAAATTCCATTTTTTAAAAAAGATCAGAAACACATGAAACCTTGCTTAATGTAATGTCACGCCACCAAGATGATGTGGTAAAAAATTGGCATGTTTGATGAAAGTTTGGACACACACCCCTCACAAAACCGGAGCAACTCACTAGAAGGCTCGTGGTTCCGAGAGGGAACATTGCATGTTTGATGACGAACGGGAGATAGCAACCTCTTATGGCCTTCAATTGTTTTCTACATTTAACGTGCACTAATACAACTGTCATGTGAAAATCTGGAAAATTCCAGGGGTCATTTGACCTTTTAAAGACATTTAAGTTATTTTCTAGCCATTTAATGCTCGTAATTCAAATTTGAACTACATCTACATGCAACAGCTAGCCATAAAAGTTTGAAAATTCATATTTGTGCAACTGTGTGCGAGGTAAGTCCATGTGCAGTAAATTGGAAGGAATTTACGAACATATTGGTGTCACGGCCTAGACACATGCATGGAGTGCCATGGCATTTAAATTCCAAAAAAATAAAAAAAGATCAGAAATACATGAAACCTTGCTTGATGTAATGTCATACCACCAAATGATGTGGTAAATTTTTTGGCATGTTTGACGAAAGTTTGGACACACACCCCTCACAAACCGGAGCAAGTGACTAGAAGGCTCGTGGATCTGAGAGGGAAGAATGCATGTTCGATGACGAACGGGCGATAGTTTCCTCTTACGGCATTCAAACATTTTCTATAGTTAAATTGCACTAATACAACTGTCCTTTCAAAATTTGCAAAATTCCAGGGGTCATTTGACCTTTTATAGACATTTAAGTGATTTTCTAACCATTTAATGATCGTAATTCAAATTTGAACTACAACTAAATGCAACAGCTAACCATAACGGTTTGAAAATTCATATTTGTGTACTTGTGTGCGAGTTAACTCCATGTGCAGTAAATTGGAAGGAATTTACAAACATATTGGTGTCACGGCGTGGACACATGCAATGAGTACCATGGCATTTAAATTCCAATTTTTTTAGAAAGATCAGAAACACATGAAACCTTGCTTGATGTAATGTCATGCCACCAAGATGATGTGGTAATATTTTTGGCATGTTTGGCGAAAGTTTGGACACACACCCCTCACAAATCGGAGCAACTCACTAGAAGGCTCGTGGTTCCAAGAGGGAACAATGCATGTTTGATGATGAACGGGAGATAGCATCCTCCTATGGCCATCAATTGTTTTCTACATTTAACGTTCACTAATACAACTGTCATGTGAAAATTTGGAAAATTCCAGCGGTCATTTGACCTTTTAAAGACATTTAAGTGATTTTCTAGCTATTTAATAACTATAATTCAAATTTGAACTACATCTACATGCAATGGCTAACCATAACGGTTTGAAGAATCATATTTGTGTACTTCTGTGCGAGCTAATGCCATGTGCAGTAAATTGGAAGGAATTTTCAAACATATTGGTGTCACGGCCTGGACACATGCATGGAGTGCCATGGCATTTAAATTCCAAAATAAAAATGATTAGAAACAGATGAAACCTTGCTTGATGTAATGTCATACCACCAAGATGATGTCGTAAAAAATTGGCCTGTTTGATGGAAGTTTGGACACACACCCCTCACAAACCGGAGCAACTCACTAGAAGGCTCGTGGTTCCGAGAGGGAACAATGCATGTTTGATGACGAACGGGCGATAACTTCCTCTTACGGCCTTCAAATTTTTTCTACAGTTAACATGCACTAATACAACTATCAGGTCAAAATTTGAAACTTTTCAGGGGTCAATTGACCTTTTAAAGACATTAAGTGATTTTCTAGCCATTTAATGATTGTAATTCAAATTTGAACTACATGTACATGCAACAACTAACCGTAACGGTTTGAAAAATCATATTTTGTGTACTTGTGTGTGAGTGAATTCCATGTGCAGTAAATTGGAAGGAATTTTAAAACATATTGGTCTCATGGCCTGGACACATGCATGGAGTGCCATGGCATTTAAATTCCACAAAATTTAAAAAGATCAGAAAGACATGAAACCTTGCTTGATGTATTGTCATGCCACCAAGGTGATGTGGTCAAAAGTTTGGCATGTTTAACGAAAGTGTGGACACACACCCCTCACAAATAGGAGAAACTAACTAGAGGGCTCGTGGTTCCGAGAGGGAACAATGCATGTTTGATGATGAATGGGTGATAGCTTCCTATTACGGCCTTCAATTTCTTTCTACATTTAACATGCTCTAATACAACTGTCATGTGAAAATCTGGAAAATTCCAGGGGTCATTTGACCTTTTAAAGACATCGAAGTGATTTTCTAGACATTTAATGATCGTAATTCAGATTTGAACTACATCTACATGCCACACCTAACCATAAAAGTTTGAAAAGTCATATTTGTGCACTTGTGTGCGAGTTAAGTCCATGTGCATTAAATTGGAAGGATTTTACAAACATATTGGTGTCACGGCCTTGACACATGTATGGAGTGCCATGGCATTTAAATTCCAAAAAATTAAAAAAAGATCAGAAACACATGAAACCTTGCTTGAAGTAATGTCATACTACCAAGATGATGTGGTAGAATTTTTGGCATGTTTGATGAAAGTTTGTACATAGACCCCTCACAAACCGGAGCAAGTGACTAGAAGGCTCGTGGTTCTGAGAGGGAAGAATGCATGTTTGATGACGAATGGGCGATAGCTTCCTCTTACGGCCTTCAAAACTTTTCTACAGTTAATGTGCACTAATACAACTGTCATTTGAAAATTTGGAAAATTCCAGGGGTCATTTGACATTTTAAGATACTTAAGTGATTTTCTAACCATTTAATGACCGTAATTCGAATTTGAACTACAGCTACATGCAACAGCTAACCATAACGGTTTGAAAAATCATATTTGTGTACTTGTGTGCGAGTTAATTCTATGTGCAGTAAATTGGAAGGAATTTACAAACATATTGGTGTCACGGCCTGGACACATGCATGGAGTACCATGGCAATTAAATTCCATTTTTTTGAAAAGGATAAAAAACACATGAAACCTTGCTTGATGTAATGTCATGCACCAAGATGATGTGGTAAATAATTTGGCATGTTTGACGAAAGTTTGGACACCCCCCCACAAACCGGAGCAACTCACTAGAAGCTTCCTTTATGGGCGATAGCTTCCTTTATGACCAACGGGCGATAGCTTCCTTTATGGCCTTTAAATTTTTGCTACATTTAACATGCACTATTACAACTATCATGTGAAAATTTGGAAAATTCCAGGGGTGATTTGACCTTTTAAAGACATTTAAGTGATTTTCTAGCCATTTAATGACCTTAATTCAAATTTGAACTACATGTACATGCAATGGCTAACCATAATGGTTTGAAAAAACATATTTGTGTACTTGTGAGTGAATTAATTGCATGTGCAGTAAGGAAGGAATTTTCAAACATATTGGTGTCATGGCCTGGACACATGCATGTAGTGCCATGGCATTTAAATTCCAAAAAAAATTAAAAATGATCAGAAACACGGACGCGGCTCATCTGCAGTGCCTTCACGCACGACAGAACTGCCGTACGGGCCAAAATCAACCATTCATTCACTTTCCATCCCATCCAACGGACTTCTGCTTGCGAGCGAGAGCTGCTAATAAACTAGGCGCCAAAATCACGTCTGACGTCTGGCCTACTCGCGCCAAAAAATTCCGCGCCGTGTACCAAGGTGAGCTGCTCATCGCCGCATAGAACCAAGTTAGTGTTAAGCTCCTGCCGCTGCTGCCACATCAAATTCAACGGATCTGCGGCTGCTGCGTCACCCGTGGAGCAGCGGCCGCCACGTCGCCCGTCGAGCAGCCGCCGTCGCCATGTCAAATTCAAACTGCATGTACACGTTGCGATCTAAGACAAGGAGTCACGTTTGATCTCCATAGGTAAAAACCGAAAATCATCATCGATCCCCTAATCCACTTTTCAAAACTGATCTGATATTCTTCCTTGTACAGTCCAATGGAAAACACAAATGAGGGAGATTACCATGCCAAAGGTAGTCTGAATACGTGAGTGAGATGCAGTATAAATACTACAGTTCTATTTTTAAGTTATTTATTTATGCCCAGCGTACACTAATTTTAGTACTCTGTTAGTAGAGTGCACTTCAGTTTCCCTGAGAAAACTGAAAACTACTATATTCAAATTGTGCTTGGCACGGCTGTACCTGCAAATTTTGGTTCCTTGCATGGCTGTACCTAGAGACCACTAGCAAACTTGGGGCACTTCAAACTTCAGAGGACCAGATAGAGGATGGGATGCGATGCAACTGCGACATCTCAACCGACATGACGACAACAGTGGCTCGACAGTAACATAGCGGCTGGAGCTCGACGGTGACGACACGGAGGCGGCTCCGTTGGACATAACATGGCGGTGACGATGGCGGCGGCAGCTTGACGGCGACGAAACTGCTGCAGCGCAATAGCAACGAGGGCACAGCGGCTCGACGATCCGCTACTTTCTGATCCATGTAGTATGCCTCTCTCTAAATTTTGGCGCGAGAAGATCCAGAGTATAGAGAAACAAGCAAGTTCATTCGACCCTCTTGTTCGTTTGTTGGTGAGTAGCAGAAGTCCATTGGATGGGATGGAAAGTGAATGAATGGTTGATTTTGGCCTATACGGCAGTTCTGCTGTGCGTGAAGGCACTGCAGACGAGCCGCGGCCCAGAAACACATGAGACCTTGCTTGACGTAATATCATGCCACCAAGATGATGTGGTAAAAAATGGCTTGTTTGACGAAGGTTTGATACACACCCCTCACAAACCGGAGCAACTCAGTAGAAGGCTCGTGGTTCCTAGAGGGAACAATGCATATTTGATGACGAACGGGCGATAGCTTCCTCTTACGGCCTTCAAAATGTTTATACAGTTAACATGCACTAATACAACTGTCATGTCAAAATTTGGAAATTTTCAGGGGTCATTTGACCTTTAAAGACATTTAATGACCGTAGCTCAAATTTGAACTACATGTACGTGCAACACGTGACCATAATAGTTTGAAAAATCATGTTTTCTGTACATGTGTGCGAGTTAATTCCATGTGCAGTAAATTGGAAGGAATTTTCAAACATATTGGTGTCACTGCCTGGACACATGCATGGAGTGCCATGGCATTTAAATGCCAAAAAATTATAAAAGATCAAAAACACATGAAACCTTGCTTTATGTAATGTCATGCCACCAAGATGATGTGGTAAAAAAATTGGCATGTTTGATGAAAGTGCCGATACACACCCCTCACAAACCGGAGTAACTCACTAGAAGGCTCTTGGTTCCGAGAGGGAACAATGCACGTTTGATGACGAACAGGCGATAGCTTCCTCTTACGGCCTTCAAATAATTTCTAAAGTTAACATGCACTAATACAACTGTCATTTGAAAATTTGGAAAATTCCAGGTGTCAATTGACCTTTTAAATACATTTAAGTGATTTTCTAGCCTTTTAATGACCGTAATACAAATTTGAACTGCATCTACATGCAACAGCTAACCATAACGGTTTGAAAAATCATATTTGTGTACTTGTGTGCGAGTTAATTCCATGTGCAGTAAATTGAAAGGAATTTACAAACATATTTATGTCACTGAAAGTGCGTTATATCGACTAGAGGGGGGCGGGTGAATAGGTGATTTTTACAAATTCTTCACTGAGGAAATTCTAGGTGAGGAATTTCCTAAGCAACGACACACTAGCAGTGGAATAAGTCCTCAGGTACAAGCATAACGGAGCAATAACATAGTCATCATGATGAAATGAAAACAAGCACAAAGTACAGGTAGCATGAAAACAAGATAAGCAGGCTGAAGACAGAGTGCCTGAAGAAATGGGGTTGAGGAAATAGAGAAAGTCTTCAGTCAAAGTCTTCAAACAGGTTCATCAACACATGAATGAGGAAATGATGGGTTGAGGAAATAGAACCAGTAGCTAGCTGAAGATGATGATTTGGTAGACCAGTTCCAACTGCTGTGATAGTTGTACGTCAGGTTGGAGTGGCTGGGAATTTAAACCTGAGGGCACATTGTCCCGGACACACAGTCCTCACCGTATTCTCCTTGATGTAAAGTCACATAGACCTCGCCCAATCACTCGTGGTAAGTCTTTAGATGACTTCCAAACCTTCACAGACTTGGTCACATGGCGATCCACAATTCCTCTTGGACGCTCTAGACCATGATGCCTAACAGTCTGTAGGATGCATAGTCCTCAAAGGTAACAATCGTCGGTTCCACACAGGAACAATATCTTCAGTGATGCTCAATCACTTTGGGTTGTATGTGTTTTGGTTTTGGGTTTTCCTCACTTGATGATTTTCGCTCAAAGTCCTCGGAGGATGGGATGCTCTCAACGACAAGTGTCAGTTTCTCTCAGAGCAGCCAACCAGCTAGTGGTTGTAGGGGACGGCTATTTATAGCCTAGGGAGCAGCCCGGAATGATAAGACATAAATGCCCTTCAATGATATGACCGTTAGGTGGATATGACATTTTGGATAGCTAGCGCGCAGCATAACAACTGTCGGAAATTTGAGCTATTAAATTCCTCAGGGCTATGATGTTCCTCACTATGTAGGCAATCCGCACTGGCGAATTCCTAACTCCCCAGCCAGAACAAATTCCTTAGAGATCAGAAGATCTTTGTCTCTGTCACTGAAGAAATTGATCAAACTATATGAGATTTCCAAAGGCTTCACTCGAAAGGATTGGGTAGGTGTAGGCTTTGAGATGAGCATCACTTAGAAAGTGTTTCCTTAGTATGACCTCGACCCTCTTTAATAGTACAGTGTTGCCTATGACTCAAGAAAGAGAAAATGAAACTACGAAAACAAAAGTCTTCATGCTTCCTAGTCCTCGCAAGAATATCCAAGTCTTCAAGGTCACACCAATTTCCTCACTTTCAAAGTCTTCAAGAAAACCAAAGTCTTCAGCTGAAGACATACATTTTTAGGTCGACTTTCATTGTAAATTTCAAACTCCTCATTGACCTATAGAGCCTGTGTACACTGACAAACACATTAGTCCCTTAATCTATAAGTCTTCAATACACGGAAATTACTAAGGGGCACTAGGTGCACTTACAATCTCCCTCCTTTTTGGTGATTGATGACAAATAGGTTAAGTTTTCAACGGGGATAAACATATGAAGTGTAAATGCTAATATTGAGGAATTTGATTGCAAGATATAGAAGAACTCCCCCTGAAGATGTGCATATTTGAGGAATTTGCTTTGGATAGCAAATGCACATTGTAGAGTAATATCATGGAGATCCCCCCCTATATCTTGTAATTCATACACGCATTTGACATATAATATGAAGAATTTGAAATGCATGATGAAATATGATGTCTGACTAAATTCAGCATGCGTGCATTAAAGTACTTGAGGAAATAAGCATGCAGAAAGCAGTCAAAAGTATCAGAGCACCATAGGACTGTGACGCCCCCGATTCAATCGTACACTAATCATGCACGCAAATGTGTACGATCAAGATCAGGGACTCACGGGAAGATATCACAACACAACTCTAAAACATAAATAAGTCATACAAGCATCATAATACAAGCCAGGGGCCTCGAGGGCTCGAATACAAGTGCTCGATCATAGACGAGTCAGCGAAAACAACAATATCTGAGTACAGACATAAGTTAAACAAGTTGCCATAAGATGGCTAGCACAAACTGGGATACAGATCGAAAGAGGCGCATGCCTCCTGCCTGGGATCCTCCTAAACTACTTATGGTCGTCGTCATCGGCCTGCACGTAGTAGTAGGCACCTCCAGTGTAGTAGGAGTCGTCGTCGACGGTGGCGTCTGGCTCCTGGACTCCAGCATCTGGTTGCGACAACCAGAAAGAAAGGAAAGGGGGAAAAAGGGGGGGGAGAAAGCAACCGTGAGTACTCATCCAAAGTACTCGCAAGCAAGGAAATACACTACATATGCATGGGTATATGTGTAAGGAGGCCATATCAGTGGACTGAACTGCAGAATGCCAGAATAAGAGGGGGATAGCTAGTCCTATCGAAGACTACGCTTCTGGCAGCCTCCGTCTTGCAGCATGTAGAAGAGAGTAGATTGAAGTCCTCCAAGTAGCATCTCCAAGTAGCAACTCCAAGTAGCATCTCCAGTAGCATCGCATAGCATAATCCTACCCGGCGATCCTCCCCTCGTCGCCCTGTGGAAAAGCGATCACCGGGTTGTCTGTGGAACTTGGAAGGGTGTGTTTTATTAAGTATCCGGTTCTAGTTGTCATAAGGTCAAGGTACAACTCCAAGTCGTCCTGTTACCGAAGATCACGGTTATTTGAATAGATTAACTTCCCTGCAGGGGTGCACCACATAACCCAACACGCTTGATCCCATTTGGCCGGATACACTTTCCTGGGTCATGCCCGGCCGCGGAAGATCAACACGTCACAGCCCCACCTAGGCACAACAGAGAGGCCAGCACGCCGGTCTAAACCTAAGCGCACAGGGGTCTGGGCCCATCGCCCACAGCACACATGCACGTTGCGAGGGCGGCCGGAAGCAGACCTAGCCTAGCAGGCGTTCCAGTCCAATCCGGCGCACGTCGCTCCGTCGCTGACGTCTGAAGTGCTTCGGCTGATACCACGACGTCGGGATACCCATAACTACTCCCACGTAGATGGTTAGTGCGTATAGACCAAATGGCCAGACTCAGATCAAATACCAAGATCTCGTTAAGCGTGTTAAGTATCCGTGAACGCCGACCAGGGCCAGGCCCACCTGTGTCCTAGGTGGTCTCAACCTGCCCTGTCGCTCCGCCACAAAGTAACAGTCGGGGGCCGTCAGGAACCCAGGCCCACCTCTACCGGGATGGAGCCACCTGTCCTTTCATCCCCCTCATCAGAATCACTTGCGGGTACTCATCGAGCTGACCCGACTTTAGTCACCATCTGTATAGTATGTATGTATGTAAAGTATATACCCGTGATCACCTCCTGAGTGATCACGGCCCAATAGTATAGCGAGGCAGACTGACAAGAATGTAGGGCCAATGATGATAAACTAGCATCCTATACTAAGCATTTAGGATTGCGGGTAAGGTATCAATGACTGTAGCAACAATGACAGGCTATGCAACAGAGTAGGAGTAACCGAACAGTAACATGCTACACTACTCTAATGCAAGCAGTATAGAGAAGAATAGGCGATATCTGGTGATCAAAGGGGGGCTTGCCTGGTTGCTCTGGCAAGAGAGAGGGTCATCGGTGACGTAGTTGATCACAGCGGCATCAGCGGCAGTCTCGGGGTCTATCGGAAAGAAGTAACGGAGAGGGAACACAATAAATAACAGAGCAATCAAAGCATCACAAAGCGTAACAAGACAATACGTGGTGTTCGGTGTGCCCTAACGCGGTAGTAGGTGATACCGGTGAAGGGGGGAAAACATCCGGGAAAGTATTCCTGATGTTTCATGTTTTCTGACAGATGAACCGGAGGGGGAAAGTTGCGGGTTTGATATGTTAGGGGTGTGTGGTGGACGAACGGGCCGCGTATCCTGGTTCGTCTCGTCGTTCTAAGCAACTTTCATGTAGAAAGTATTTCATCTGAGCTACGGTATATTTTATATTAGTTTTAAAAGGATTTAATCATTTTCTAGAATTTATTTAATTTGAAAATGCCATTATGACGTCAGCATGACATCAGGGTGACGCCAGCAGTCAATAGTGAGTTGACTTGGTCCAACTGACGCGTGGGTCCCACTGTCATTGACTGAGATTTAACTAAAACATATTAATTAGTTTAATTAGTGATTAGGTTAATCTAATCAGGATTAATTAAGTTAAGTTGATTAATTAATTAATTAATTAATTAATGTTTTTATTTACTTTACTTTTTTTCTTTTTATTAAAACGTTCCAGGGGGCTGGGCCCCCCATGTCATATGCCCAGGGGGCCTAACGGGCGCAAGGGTAAGCGGGTGTTGGGCGCGTGCGCTGCCCAGATCGCACGGGCGCATGCCTAGGGCCGCGACACCGGCCACTGCAGGGTCGGGCACGCGCCGACCGGCGAGCAAGGGGCCGCAAGCGAGGAGCAGCAGCACCGAGGAAAATGGGGCGCGAACGGGTGGTCGAGTATGGCACAGCAACGTGGTAGGGGACGGATGGCACGGCGGGATGAAGGCGGTGGCTGGAGCAAGCAACCGAAGGCTCGCAGAGGCGGGCTCGCCAACGCGAGGCGCGGCTGGCTGCAGGCAGCAGAGTACGCGAGGGGGGGAGCGTGGGCAAGGGGAACCGGAGCGGGGTGAGGCGCCAGCGGGGTGCCAGACCAGGCGCGGCACGCGGTGACTGAGCGGGGCAGAGGGAGTGCAAGGAGATGGAGAAGCTCACGGGGCTGTAGGGTTCGGGGGCAGCGGTGGTTGAGGAGGTCGATGAAGACGACGCGTTGTGGAGGAGGCAGACCGGCAAGGAGGAGGAGGCAGGCCGGCGAGGTGGTCCGGCAAGGTCCTCGGGCGGCGGCTCGGGCTCCAGGCGGCGTCGGCGAGGCGACGAGGC